>NW_022103934.1:3057528-3070961 GCF_000313985.2 Echinops telfairi | reverse complement strand
TTTTTAAACTATAGTCCGGCCCTTCAACGGGTCTGAGGGACAGTGAACTGGCCCCCTGTTTAAAGTGAGGACCCCTGCTCTATGGGGTAGGGCAGTTTTACCCTGTCCTATCAAGAGCCTCTGAGACACAGCGGTTATGAGCCCGAGGGTGATCAGTTCAAAACCACCAGCCGCTCCGTGGGAGGAAGACTGGACTTTGTACTTCTGTCAACAGTTATGGTTTGGGGAACTCCGGGAGGCGGTGCTGCCCTGTCCTGTGGCGTCGCTGAGTCGGCATCCACTCGATGGCAGTGAGTTTGGATTTGGGGTTATGGTGTATGGCGGGCAATTCTCTGCTACGCGTGGGGTAGTCAGGCATAAGTCGTAAATTTGGTCCTTTGCCTTGGCACTTGTGCACGGGACCTGGGTTGAGGAGCAGGAGTGTTGCTTGAATGAATGAATGAACGAACGAACGAATGAATGGAGCGGCAAGTCTAACTACATGGGTTTCCTCTTTCTGTGCAACAAACACCGGAGGCCTGGGGGCGAGGGTGGGGGCGCAGACCTGGCTGGAGTATTCACAGTTGGGGGGCAGGAAGTCAGTTAAAAATCTCACAATCCCCCACCGTGAAGGAGCGTGGGAGCGTCCCCACCCCCATCCAGGAGATTGGGGCGTCTCCAACTCCCCTCCCTACAGGACTTGGGTGTCTCCGTTGGATTCAGCGCTTCGGGAACCTTTCTTATTCCTTGCTCTCATCTCACCCTCCCCCCGCCTTATCCTTGCTTCTAATTTGGGGAGGGGGCAGGAATGCCTCAGCCCTCAGCCCTCACCCCACGCCCCCCCTCCCCGCGGGCAGACGAGAACGCCTTTCCCACACTGAGCTAGAAGCGCAGTAGGGGGCTCAGATTCCGGCGCCCGGACGTGGGGAGACGGAGCGTCACGTCTCTCAAGTCCGCCGGGGAGGGCCAGGTAAGGGAAGGCAGAGTTTTGCACCCTCTCCCCAAAACCACCCGCCTTTCGAGCACAAGGACCCCTCCTCTGCCGTACGCCCCGCCCCGGCACTCCCAGAGACCCGCCTCTAACGCTCCCTGCCCCACCCCCTACTCTAGGCTTATAAAAGGGGGCCCCTGGGCACCCCGGGGACAACGCCTAGCCCAGCGAGCCCACGGCTGCGGTCCGAGCTCTCCGAGTGACCTCTGCACCCCAGCGCGTCCCCACCCAGGCACCCGCGGCTCCCGCTCTTCCCGCGCCCCGCACTCCGTCTTGTGCCCCGCACCCCCGTGCCTCCATTTCCCAGCCTCCCGGAAGATGCGCTGCGCGCCTTCGGCCGGCGCGGCCCTGGTGCTGTGCGCTGCCACCGCCGGGCTGCTGAGCGCTCAGGGCCGCCCCGCGCCGCCCGAGCCGCCGCGCTTCGCGTCCTGGGACGAGTTGAACGTGCTGGCGCACGGGCTGCTGCAGCTCGGCCACGGGCTGCGGGAGCACGTGGAACGCACCCGTGGGCAGCTGGGGGAGATCGAGCGGCGCCTGAACGCGTGCGGGGCCGCCTGCGGACCAGCCGCCGGGACCGCCTCGCCCCCGCACGCTCCTGAGCGCCCGCTACCCGCGGACGAGGCCCCGCCCAACGACACCTTGGGCAGCTTACAGGTAACACAGGCCTGGAATGGTATGGAAGGCAGGGGGCTGCAACCGGGGCTCCTTGAACCCTCCTGTCCCCAGGCGGGAGGCCAGGGGCCCTCTTCTCAGCAGTGCCCCCCTGACCTCTCTCCAGATGCAGCTCAAAGCCCAGAACAGCAGGATCGAGCAGTTATTCCAGAAGGTGGCCCAACAGCAGCGGAACCTGGAGAAACAGCATCTGAAGATTCAGAGTTTGCAGACCCAGGTACCCGAGCCTGGCCCGGGCAGAGCGGGAGGTCCAGGCTGGGCCTGCAGGTCCAGATGTAGAGCCGGGCAGGTCCAGCAGCCTGCACCAGCGGGACCTGACACTCGGCTTGCTCTGCTCCAGGTGGACCATCTAGCCTCCACACACCTGGAACTTGGGATGGCCAATCCTTCCAGGGGGAAGAGGTTCCCCAAGATGGCTCAGCATAAAGATCCTGCTCACAACTCCAGCCGTCTGCACAGTGAGTGGCCCATTCCTGACCTCTGGCATTGCCTGCCCCCTGCCATACCTGGCCACCTCCTTGACAGGCCCATGTCCCTACCCTGGCTCCCTGCCTGCTCACCAGTCTGCAGAGAAGGGCACCCACCATCCTTTCAGCCCTGATCCTGCCCAATAGGGCCACCCCACCCTTCGTTTTAGCATGCCCCCCCACCCACAGGCTTTCCCCTAAGCCTGGCTGGTCACTGATTAGAGCAGGGGGTTGGCTGCAGTAGGGGGTGGGCCACCACTTGAGCTGCAGGGATGGGTCAGGAGGTCAGCTCAACACCTCCTTTTGGGAGAGAACCTTCTAGAAAGATATGATGGTGGTCAAGAAGGTCCAGGGTAGGGAGCATGGAACCCCTAGACGCAGACAGATTGGTTATCTGGGAGTGACCTTCAAAGGTTTGGGCACCCCCCACCAAGATCCCCATGGGGTTGGATGTAGGGGCACAGGTAGGGAACCCACTTTTCTGGACACATTCATTCTTGCATATATGACAAACACTGAGTCCCCAACCTGCACACCTGGCCCTCCCCACCCCCTTGCCCCAACAGGTCCCCAGAATCCCACCCCTACCCCTCTGCTGCAGGGAGTCAGTCCGGGAAGAGACTGGGCCACCATCTCGATCTCAGGTCCTTTAGTTATGTGTGCGTGTACACGCCAAGACACCAGTGTGTGTCCACTGCCTCGGCTCTTCCCCGCCCTGAGTTCACAGCCCCAGGTCATGGTTCCCCACCCACCCCATTGTGGTCGCCCAGTTTGGCATCTTGCGCTTCTCTTTGGCCAACTGGGTGAAAGTTCGGATCCCCCTTCACACCCTTGGGCCCAGTGCTGGCTTCCAGCCCTCTAGCCTGGAGAGTTCCCCTGCCCCAGGCTCCCCTCCTCCGCCGACATTCCCCCCCAAAGGCCAGCTGCCCAGCGTGGTTGAGGGTCAAGTCCACCCTTCCTGACGCCAGCATCAGTGGAGGGGCTTCGAGGAGAGCCAGCACCGGTCCGGGCTAGCGCACGTACGGGGGTGGGGGGACGGGACGCGTGGGATCGGGACTCCCAGGCTGCAGCCTCGGCCAGCCAAGTAGGAGAAAGTTCGTCCCTGAGAGAGCAACAGCTGGCGCTAACCAAGGCCACCTTAGCTTTTTGGCCTCGCGCCTGTATAGATTGGAAGGGAGGAAAGTAGGGGAAAGGGGAGCTGCCGGAGGGGCCGGAAAGTGCACTCAGGCGCGCGGTCTGCCCCCACCCCCGCAGCCCAGACACACTCGCGAGTGTCTTCGGCCCGCCCCTCCTCCCCCCTGCAACCTTTCCCCTACTTTCCCGGCTGCCTGGGTTGGGGGCGGGGACTTCCCGTTCCTCCCTCTATGCAGTGTCCTCCTCCTCCCTCCAGGACCAGGGCCTTTTGTCTCCATGCCCCTCACATCCCCTGGCCTTCCAACTCCCTCAATCATTCATTCATCAGCCCTTCATTCATTCCTGCTTGAACACCTCCCACAACTCACTGCCACTATCAAACAGCCACCCAATAGGACAGGGTAGAACTGCCCCCCACCCCACCCCCGTGGGTTGTGGGTTTCCGAGGGAAGGGAACTTACTATTTGATGGGAGGAAAAGGCCCAGACTTTCTCCCGAAGGGTCTAGTGATCTCAAACTGCTGCCTGGCCTTGAGGAGGATGGTCATCAGCCACTGTGCCACAGGCATAGCTATGGCACAGCCAATGGAGACTCTGGGTGGCATGAACAGTTAAGTTGGTGGTTCTGAGGCAGCTCGGAAGAAAGGTCTGGTGGCCGGCTTCCAAAAGATCACAGGCTGGAAAGCCCTGATGTGCTACTCTGCACACAGGGTAGTTGTGCCTGGGGAGTAGATGGGGAGGGCAGGAACTGGGCTGAGGGACCCCCATGGGTGAGATCCCTATGGAAGGGACAGTGGGGAAGGAAGGAGGCCTTTCAGGTGGACAGAGGATGAGGAAGGCTGGGGTGCCCTGCACGAGTCCAGGAGGGAGGTGGGTAAAGTCAGCATTGCCCTTCTCCTCCCTCCATGCTCGGCCCCACCCTCAGATCCCCCTGCTCCCTCCTGCTTCATGGTCCCTGTCTGTCTCTGTCAGCAGGGCTGCCCCGAGATTGCCAGGAGCTGTTTGAGGAGGGGGAGCGGCAGAGTGGACTCTTCCAGATCCAGCCCAAGGGGTCCCCACCGTTCCTGGTCAACTGCGAGATGGCTGCAGGTGAGATGAGCGGGGCTGGCAGCTAGGGCTGCGTGCCCTGTACGGGACCCTCTTGTAAAGTGATGCCGGCTCTCCAGCTACTCCCACTACAAGCTCAGAGGTGGGGGGGTTCTTTGCTGTGGGTCTGGTTCACCTTGCTGCCCCTCTACCCACCCACCTGTCCCACTTCCTTCCTCCTCGCTTGCTGGGTCCTCGGACCGGCCAACCCTGCAGGTTCTTTAAGGGGAGGGTGTTTGAGGGGAGCCCCACCTTCTCAGAGTTTGGAGGGGACTTGGTGCCCAGTGGGGGAGTTCCCCCCAGGAAGGGCCTCCAGGTGACTTTGCCCCGCCTCTGGACAGACGGAGGCTGGACGGTGATTCAGAGGCGCCAGGACGGCTCTGTGAACTTTGACCAGCCCTGGGAGGCCTACAAGGCGGGCTTCGGGGACCCCCAAGGTGAGTGTTTCCAGCAGGCTCTAATGGGAGCAAGGGTTGGGGAGGCAGGGGCGGAAGCAGGATAGCTGTGGTGGTGGGGTCCCCTGACTCAGCGGTCTCTCCCGGTTGTAGGTGAGTTCTGGCTGGGCCTGGAGAAGGTACACAGCATCACAGGGGGTCTCGGCGGGCGCCTGGCCGTGCAGCTTCAGGACTGGGAGGGCAACGCTGAGTCTCTGCAGTTCCCCATCCAGCTGGGGGGCGAGGACACTGCCTACAGCCTGCAGCTCACGGCGCCCGTGGCCAGCAAACTGGGCGCCGCCGCCATTTCGCCCAGTGGCCTCTCCCTACCCTTCTCCACCTGGGACCAGGACCATGACCTTCGCAGGGACAAGAACTGCGCTAAAGCCCTTTCCGGTGAGCAAGCCTCATCCCGCCCTGCTCCCCCCCCACCCCCAACACACACACACAGAGCCCAACCACTGGTCCCTGCCTGTTCCCTCAACCCCAGATGCATCTAGTCCAGTGGTTCTCAACCTTCCTAATGCCGCGACCCTTTCATACAGTTGTTCTTCCAGTGCCTCGTGTGGTGGTGACCCCCCCCCCAACCATAAGATTGTTTTCATTGCTACTTCATGAATCGGGCAACCCCTGTGAAAGGGTCGTTTGACCCCCAAAGGGGTCACGACCCACAGGTTGAGAACCGCTGATCTAGCCCTTCTCTCCTCAACTTGCCAAGTGCTCTTCCAGCCTCCGTTTTCCCATCTTAAAATGGGTATAAGCGCAACGCTCACCTCCTAGGATAGGAAATTCAGGGAGATGATGGACGTGGGGTGGTGGCTGGCCCGGATAAAGCCACCAAAATGAACCCTGTCCTTGTCTAATGCCATGGGGGTAGGGGGGGCCCTGGCTCTTTGAAGTGAGACTTATGAAGGGGCCTTTCCAATGGGTTCCCCAAACAGCGGCATTCTTGGTAATTCCATATGGCTAATCAAATACGGAGCCCTGGTGGCATAGTGGTTACACGTGGGGCTACTAACAGGGGGACAGACACGGCTTTCTGCGCCCCGTCTTTCTGCTCCCATATAGTGTCAGAAACCCACAGGGGCAGTGCTTCCCTGTCCGATGGGGCAGCTAGGGGTCAGAATTACCTCCATGGCAGTGAGTTTAGTTTTGGTTTTAGCCAAGTATAAATGGGTGAGGCTGATGCCAACCATGGAAAATGTCCGCCGCGTGCCAGGTGCAGAGAGGATTTCCTTAAGGAGAAAGAAAGGGGAGGAGCGGAAGGGGGGCAAGCTTCCTCAGTCTTAACCTGGGGCTCCCCAGCATACAATTTGAGAATCAGGACAAAGTCTGACCCACAACACAACACGTGAGGGTCCCAACCCAATCCCCAACTGCAACCCTACCCCCAACCAAGCCCCAAAGGAAACCCAAGGACCCGACCTGATTGTGCTGCCACTCCTGGCCCCACAGGTGGCTGGTGGTTCGGCACCTGCAGCCATTCCAACCTCAACGGCCATTACTTCCGCTCCATCCCACGGCAGCGGCAGCAGCGGAAGAAGGGTATCTTCTGGAAGACCTGGCGGGGCCGCTACTACCCGCTGCAAGCCACCACCATACTGATCAAGCCTGCAGCCCCCGCTGCCGCTGCCGCCTAACCTTACCTCCCTGGGGCCTGCTCCCAGGCCTCTAGAGGGCAGTGACTCGGACTCTGGCCCAGGACGTGGCCACTCCCTGCCTGGCAGGGGCTCCAGGTAGAGGCCACCTGGAGCCTGGTGGACAGAGAAGAAGCCCATGACTGCAGAAGCCCCCTTCTGAGTGGGGATTAGACGAGTCGCCCACCTTTTGAAAACCAGCAGGGCTGCCGGGTAAACACAGGCCCAGGTCACGCATGGGCCTGAGGGCAATCCGTCCCCATCCCCGCCCGGCCCGCAAGAGTAGTGAGGGGACACAGAGGGACCACTTGGGGCTGGCCCAGCTGGCCGGCCCTCGAGGACGGAATCAGTCACATTGACTGCTCAGGATCCCGGGCCCCAGGAGGTCTGGGCGCCCTCGTGGTGCTGTTTTGTGTGGGTGCTGTGGGACCAGCTGGCGCCAGTGGCATTTGGACGCAGCTCACAGAATTCTTGGAATAAAAGCAATCTCAGAACACTTTGTTTTTCTCTGTCCTTGGGTTTGTTTTGTTTTTTGAGGCGGACTGCTTCAAAGTCCACGTAAACACGTCCCAGGAGGCAGGGCGAAGGCACCCAGGTCCTCTCAGGATAAGACGGGTAGTCCTGCCCACTGCCAGCAACCCGTGTCAACTTCCTGCCCTTCTCGGTTTCACGGGGTGGATCTCTGCGGTGGTGGTTTTTAATTTGTCAAAATGATTGCGGGAAGGTGCCCCAACACATACAGTCCAATTGTGATGGAAGCGTGGTCAGTGGAGAAACGAGAATTCTGTTCCCAGTTGTAATCCCATGTTTGGGGGTTTCTTAAACACAACAAAACCATTTTTTCTGTGCACTAGGTGGGGCTTGGCTTAGCAGGTCCACATGTGTACATTCAACAACTGCTCAGCCCTCCCTGGCCTGCCTTGTGCCCCTCCCACTTGTTTTCCCTGCATCACGTTGTGCCCATCTCCCTCCTGTGGACTATTGCTTCATGCTGCGAACGTAGTCCTCCACGGCGTGCACCCGCCAAAGGCCATCCACGGCTCCGCTTCTGGGTGTTTAAGTGGTAGTGGTTACGTGTCAGACTGTTCACCGCAAGGCCAGCAGTTCAACACCATCAGCTGCTCCTGGGGGGAAAGATGAGGCTCTCTACGCGCCAAGAGAATGACACTCTGGGAAACTCACAGGGCCCCTTCTACCCTGCCCTCTAGGGTCACTGTGTATCGGCGTGGACTCCACGGCAGGGAGTCAGGCTTGCTTCTGCTCCATCTCCTGCTATTGTGCATAGCGCTGCCCTGAGCATGGGTATGAAGATGCACTCCGTGGCTCAGCTCTCGTTTCTTCAGCATATGTACCCAGTAGAAGGGGTGCTTGGTTATACGGGAGGGACGCCTAGTCCCATTTTTTTGAGAAAGCGCCACACTGCTTTCCACTGGGGTTGTGCTGGTTTATAGTTGTCCCCCATGCCAGCACCCCCCAGCAGTGTATTATTTTCAGCGTTTTTGAACTTGGCTGTCAATGCTGGGGTGAGGGGGCATATTGGTTAACTCTGTAGGTGCTGGGTTGTCTGGTGGGAATATAATGTAAGCCGTTCATAGGATTTGCTATCCTCCTAGGAAGCGAGGATGGTCAGACTTGCTGACTGGGCATATTACCCGGGAAGCCCAACCAGGAGGGACAGACACCCTGCTTGGTAAAGGGAGGGAAACCTCCAGGAGACGGTACTGCCTACTGGCAGCAACCCAACACAATGGTGAAGAAGGGCCTAAGTGAGAATGCAACAACAAAACAACCACACACACACATCAGATGAAAGGAGACACGTAGAATGAATATCAGTAGTCTATTTTATGAGGGGAGGGGGGTGCTCTAAGATAGGTGTGGTGTGGTGATTGTACCATTCCCCTTGATATGATCGAACTATTCAACTGTATGATATGTAAATCATGTGCCAATAAAACTGCCGGGGGGAGAGGGGGTGTCGGGGAATCTATTTTGTGTCCCTGGCGTATTGTCTAAAGTCTCCTGGGGCTTGCTGGCATACGGCCCCACGAAGTGGCTGGCTTGTAAGAACAGACAGGCATTGTTTCACAGCTCTGGGGCTGGGCATCCTTGGCCAGGGAAGTCAGCGATGTTGGCTGGTTCTGAGAGGTTGCAGGGAGAATGCTGGGTGCAGCTTTCTTCTCTCCGGGGACGGCCAGCCTTCCTTAGCGTTCCTTGGTGTATATGAATCTCTTCCCACAGCCGCCTCCACTCTGTCTCTCTCTCTCTCTTCTCTTTTGTAAGAATACCAGTCATATTGGACTGAGACCCACCCTAATCAAGGATGGCCTTGAGTCTACAAAGACCCTATTTCCAAATAAGGTCATGTTCACAGGTACTGGGTGTGTCAGTCTGAGTTGACTAGAGAAACAAATTCTCATGTGTGTAATAGAGAACTTTATATCAAGAGTAATTAAATATTAAAACATCCCAGCCCATCCAGATCAAGTTCATAACTCCAATATTAGCCCATATGCCTGATACCAATCTGTAATTCCTTTTCAGGCTCATGAAACCCAAGCAATGATGCTGAATGCAGGGAGATCATACAGGCCAGTGGGTGGAAAGACTTATGGGTCCAGTGGCCGTGTAAGCATCTCAGTGCAGGTAGGGGTCTTGATGTGTCTCCTCCAGGGCACGAGTGTAGCTCCATGTGTCTTGTCACCCGGAATGTCTCCCAGGGAGTGGGGAGTGAGCATGTGTCCCGCTTCCAGCAAGCTATTTATCAACTCAGTGCCTCCAATTGAGGTCATCAAGCTGCAACTTGATCCGACAGGCTAAACTCCACCCCTTCACTCTTAATAGTCTTAAATTGACAACAGATTATGTAACCACCACACTGGGGCGATTTGATTCAGCACATTAAAATTCCACGTCAACCTTCGATCACTAAAAACACTGCCATGAGCTGGAGCACCCTGATGTGGGGGGAGCTCAGTCCTGCAGTCTGTTGCTGTGGTTGTTGGGCGCCATTGGGTTGGTTCCAGTGCCCCGTGACTGCGCGTGCAATGGGACACGACACTGCTTGCCCCGTGCCAGCCTCACAGCTGTTGCTATGTTAGCGCCCACTGCTATGTCCCTCTATGTGGAGGGCCCTCCTCTTTTTCACGGACCCTTGACTTTGGCAAGCATGATGTCCTTTCCCAGGGACTGGTCCCTCCTGATACCACATCCAGAGTAAGGTGAGGCTACGTGTGTAGTTTACACTTTCAGCATTTCTCAGTGTGGACTGGCCATGTTTCAAGTGCTGAGAGTCACGTGTGACCAAGGGCCCAGGGTGCAATGGGTTACTCTTCCAAATGGCCTCGGCTTTAGCGTTCTGTCCAAATGCTTGACACAGTTGCAGGCTGGCAAAGAGATGGATGAATATACTATGAAAATTTTAAAAAATGAAAACAGAACTCACTGCCAACAAGTCCATTCTAACTCACAGCGACCCCATCTAAGGCTGCTTCGCTAAGGCTGTGAATCTTTTTTTTTTTTTTAAGGGCTGTAAATCTTTACCGGAGCAGATAGGCTCAGCTGTCTTTCCTGGAGCAGCAGGTGGATTTGAACCAAAGACCTTGAGGTTAGCAGTCCAGCACTTATCAGACTTCCTCGCCAGAGGCTCCTACTATGCCAATAGGATGTATAAAACACCCTATACTAACTGAGATGTCATCCATGACTTAATCTATCCCTTCTAGCCCTCATCCTCTTTTGTGATGTATTATGAATTCTAGCCTGTGTGCCTGTGGTTGTCATCCCATTTTGGAGGGAGTACTGTTACCGGATCAAGGTGGGATATATTCTGAGTCTCTACCTCAGAAGAGGGTGTGAGTCAAGTCAACACCTTTTGTTTCCTTGCGGGTACGGTGTGTGGCAAGACAAAAATCACACCTCTGTATAATAACAGACCATCTCAGAAGCAGGACCATTGGATGAACAGCCACCTGTGGAGCTGGCTTGATCTCTCCATCTGAATGGAGGAGGCCCAGAGCAGAGGCACGAGGAGCTGCAGCTAGGCGGCAGTGGGACAGATTCAAGGAGCCAGGCCAAGACCACAGGCTGAAGTTAGTAGATCATGAGACAGAACAGAGGAGCAGCGCTAAGACTACGGGACCATGAGGCAGAGTGATGGGGCTGGAGGTGGGGGTGGGGCTTCCTGACCCACAGAGGCAGAAGCCAAGGGACCACTGTGGCTGAGGACCCGAGAGAGGGTGAACTGCAGTGGGCCAATGACTAGATCCTGTTTGCTGCTGACTTCCCTAATAAGCTCCCATACTCTGCTATCAAGTAGACTGACTCGTCGCAGCCCCTGTAGGGCAGTAGAAGCCCCTGTGGGTTCTTCCACAGGTAGAAGCCCCTGTGGGTTCTTCCACAGGTAGAAGCCCCTGTGGGTTTCAGAGACGGTAACACTTCACAGGCGTCGGAAGCCCCGTCTTGGAACTGCTAACCTTGCAGATCACAGCCCAGCGTGTAACCACCACGCCACCAGGGCTCCTTAATAAACCCCAAGCATCATGACTATTGTCTGAGGTCTATATGGGTCATTGCAAGGGATTATCAAACGCAACAGAAAAGCAGTGTTGTCAGAAGCATGGGTGTCTGCGTAGGGTCAAGGAGGATGGAGGGTGGAGCATGTTCTGGGCCATCCATGCTGAAGGCTGCAACCTTTGACCCTCGGCAGCCAGGGCTTCGAGTCCTCGCGTTCAGCAAGCAAGGTCATGCTGTCTGCATGTTGCAGGCTGTTCATACGCCTTCCTCTGACCCTGATGCCACCTTCTTCATAGAATCCAGCTTCTCTGATGATTTGCTCAGTGTATAGATTGAACAAGTATGGGAAGAGGCTACAACCCTGATGCACGCCTTTCCTGATTTGATTTTAAACCATGCAGCGCGCCCTCGTTCTGTTCACACAACTGCCCCTGGAGCCATGTACAGGTTCCATGTGAGCACTATGAGGTGTTCTGGAATCCCCATTCTTCAAGGCGATTATCCATAGTTTGTTATGACCCACACAGTCAATGATACACAAGCAAATATCTTTCTGGTATTCCCTGCTTTCAGCCGAGACCCAGCTGACATCAGCAATGGTGTCCCTTGTTCCATAGTCTCTTCTGAATCCAGCCTGAACCTCTGGCAGCTCCCTGTCCATGTCCAGCTGCAACCGTTGTTGGATGATCTTCAGAACAAAATCTTCCTTGAATATCATTAGGTGTGCCGCAAAGATAAACCGAGGGCAGGCCAGAGAGAAGGAAAAGGAGTTTATTCTGCGCTTCCGGGCCTGATTCACGGGCTCCAGCAAGGAGTCGGTGAAGTCCTGCTGCCTGGGGGGCAGGGGTGAGCTCAGAGGGAGATAGCGGGGAGCCCTGAACTCCCTGGCCAGTCTCGCCTATGCCTATCGGTGGTAGAGAGCAAGTTATTAAGCTGGTCAGGGTGGTAAGCAAGGAGGGAGGAGGTAGAAGCTCCATCCATGAAATTCCAAGGTAGGGTGGTGCCTTGATTGTGCCCCTGAGGAGATGGCTCATTGTCCTGGAGCCCTTTGAAGCCAGCCAGCTCCATCTGATAAGGGCAGGTCAGGCTAGTCCTAATGTCCCCTGACCCGTACCTGACCCAACAAATATGATAGCCGTGATATTGTTCTATAATGAGCATTCTGTTAGGTCACCTTGCTTTGGATATGAGTACAAATATGGCTTGCTTCCCATCGGTTGGCCAGTCGTTGTCTTGTAAATTTTTTGGCATATGTGAATGAGTGTTTCCAGTGTAGCATGGCTTATTGAAACATTTCAATTAGTGGGTTTAAACTGCTAATCTTTCCATTAACAGCTGACTGTGACACCAGAGTTTATAGTAGCCTGTTATTTCCATTTTAAACTTCAGAACCGTGAAGTTCTGCATGGCCTTGTAAAGAAGGATGGAATTACGGAAGGCAGCGGAGGAAGAACGTGCCAGGGGAGGCAAAACTGATGTCAGAATTGGTCAAAGGTGGGGGGGTGGAAGCACGTCTGACTTCCGCCTCACAGGAACCGGCCTGGTGCTGATGGTGATGCCCAGCGTTCCCCCTGAATGGAGGAGACAGGCTCCATCCGGGTCTCACCTCCAGAGAGGGCAGCACAGCCCTGCCGGATGCAGGGATGCAGGGTTTGGGGTAAACGCTTCGTCATGTTGGCCGGCTCTGCGTACTACCTTGAGTTCACTCCAAGTTTCCCTTGGTTCTAGAAAAAGAAAAGAAAAAAAAGAAAGAAAGAAAAGTCTAAAAAAAAAAAAATTTTTTTTAATAAAAATTTTAAAAAAGAAGAAAAGTCTGACAAAGTTGATTTCGTAAAGCGGTTTATTTTTATTTTGGAAAAAAATTCAGGAACCAGTAACATAGTCACAGTGGGACTGTCTCTGCCAGACAGAGAGACGCAGGGAGTTTTCATAAAAGTCAGAGAGAGAGAGAAAAAAGAACAAAGCATTTTTCGAAGAGTTTTACACATCATCAGATCACACAAGAGTAAGACCACAGAAGACCCAAACATGTACAGTTACCTACTGCCGATTTGTTTACTACTCTGAGCTGCAACTTGTCAACAAGCAGGCAAAGCAAAATAAGGGCCACAGTGTACCTCCCAGTGATGTTAAAGGAGAGGAATTTCAAATGACAACGCCCCTACCCTGGTCCCAAACGTGGAGATAGCCAAGCCTTTTGAACATCTTAAAAGACCCCTTTGAACGCCAAGTCTGGAGAACAAAATATAAAAGTAACACCTTTAAATATAAATATAGATACTAAATACTTTTATTGGGGGCTCTTACATTTCTTATCACAATCCACACATTCATCCATTTTTTTCACATTCATCCAGTGTGTCAAGCACATTTGCACATATGCCGCCATCATCATTTTCAAAGCATTCTCTTCCCACTTGAGCCCCTGATATCTGCTCCCCATTTCTTCCCCCTCCCTCCCCCACCTACCCTCCCTCAAGAACCCTTGATAAATTATAGATTATTTCCATTTCTTACAT
>NW_022103934.1:3053583-3056494 GCF_000313985.2 Echinops telfairi | reverse complement strand
TGAAGACTCGTAAATATACCATGGACGGCAGGGGAAGGAACAACTCGGCCCAGCAAGAGGAGCAACCTAGGGTGGCGAGACGTGTCTTAAGGAAATCAGGACATCATCCTTGGCAAGGTGAAGGTCAGTGAAAACAAGGTGAAGGTCAGTGAAAAAGAGGAAGCCCCTCAAGGAGTTGGAGCGACTGCGGCTGCAATCAGGAGCTCAAAGATAAGAATGATGGCGAGGAGGGCACAGTCCTGGGCATTGACTTACTGGCAACGGAAACCAGCCCAGTGCCAAACCTGATGCCACAATGCTTGGTATACGCTTCTGAACAAAAATAACTCTCCCCTCAAAGGGCAAATCAAACCCACAGCGAGATCTCCCTTCACTTTTAGTCAAATGGCTATGATTTTAAAAACTGGGAAACAGCGAGTGTTGCCAGAGATGTGGCAAAATTGGAACCCTAAACCATTCCATTGCTAGTGGGATTGTGAACTGGTATAGCCACTGTGGAAGACCGTTTGGTAATTACTCAAAGAGTTAAAAGTAAGATTACCATTTGAACCAGCAGAATGGGGAATATGGCAAGACCAACAGATTCCATGGGCATGGGCCCAATGTCACACTTGAACTGCGGTGACGTGAGGCTCTTGAGCCCAGGCAATGTTATACAAGACGCCACACTGGGGGATAAGACATTCTGTAAAGCCACAAATGGTAGTTCTGGTTGAAGCATTGCACACGGGGAAGACAAATCCATATCCAAAGTAGGTGTCTATTCCATTCAGAGTTAATGCTGCCCTTTCCAAGATAGAAGTGGTCCTATATAATCAACCTGCCACCAGGTTGCTGGCTGATCTCCCTGAAGAATGGTCCCTTATTGCACACTCAGTGGTAGTCTCTGCTGCTGGAAGATTGGACACTCAGCAGTGACAGTAGCCAAGTTAGGCTTGGCGAGTGGAAGTTCACGTTGCTGAGCCCATGCATGACATCCATCCCTGCCACCATGGTCACTTTGTTCACGAACTCATTAAGCAATGAAAGGAGTGACTCAGGAAAGAGCATGACTCATTTCTGCAGAATATGTGATCCTTTCTCCTTGGTTGTTTAATCCTCTTCTGCAGAAATTACCCTTTCCTGTTTTGTCTTGTTTTCAAATCATTTTATTGGGGGCTCGTACAACTCTCCTTTCCTGCTTTTAAACCATGCAGTATTCCTTTGTTCTCTTCACGCACTGCCTCTTAATCTATGTACAACAAAATGTTCTGGAATTCCTATTCTTTTCAAAGTTGTCCACATTTTATTATGGTCCACACAGTCCGGTGTCTTTGCATAATCAATGACACACATGTAAGCATCTGTGTTAGACAAGGTTCTCTAGAGAAACAAAACCAGAATGCTAATACTTTTATATCTATTTATACAGATTGATAGATATATAACATAAGAAATAAAGTTAATTAAATTATAAAGCAGTACAAATAGCCTCAGTGCAACTCACTCCCATGAGACAGTTGTGAGACACTGGCAGTTCTTCAAGGGCTGCCGGGTAGTCCTCTGTAGAGCAATTCAGGCTATCCGGGCACAGGCAGCAAACAGCAGGCAGGTCTCCAACAGTCAGCCAGATGACAGGGTCTGACAGTCCCCAGCTCAAGAGATGTAAATTCCAATTGTGTGGCAAAGCAGGTCTTGAAGGAGCCTCAAATTACAGTGACACAGTCCCCGGGATAGGTGTCCCACAGGTAGTATAGCTTGCAAATTGAGGCACAGAACAAGAAAGGCAGCTGCATACTGGTCTGATGATCAAAGAGCAAGAGATAAGAAAGGCAAGGCTCGCTGAGCCATTTATTTCTCCGTCCTTCAATTAATTTCACATGTGTTTATCAGCCAGGTTGGCACCATAAACTAACTATGTCAGCATCTTTCTGATGTTTTTGAATTCTGTTTTGAACCCAGATTCATCGGACATCAGCAATGATTTCCCTTGTTTCACATCCTCTTCTGAATCCGGCCTGAACTTCTGGTAGCTCCCTGTCAATGCACTGCTGCAACTGTTTTTGGATGACCTTCCACAACATTTTACTTGTGTAGGATATCAACGACATTGGTCTAGAGTTTGAACGATGTCACCTTTGGGTCACCTTTCTTTGGAATGAGCACAAATATGGATCTCTTTCAGTCAGTTGGCCATGTCGCTGGCTTCCAAATTAAAACCTGTATGTATAGCTGCAACTTTCACTAAATGACCTTCCTGATTGGTCTAGGCAAGAGAAAAAAGGGTGGGGGTGGTGGAGATGCTCATAGAATCATATGATTCCGTTCTGAGCGATTGTCTAAGGGGTTAATTGTGATTGTAAAAACTGGAAACGCTAATGTGGCGAATGGTCAGTTTGGCCATCCTGCTGGGCATAAGAGGGGCCATTTCAGAAGCAGAGGGAGGACCGTACTACCATCAAGACAGAAGAACCTTGAGTGGAGCCTGTCTCTTTGACCCTAACATCCGCCTGCACTGAACCTTCTAGATTGACACACTGAAAGTTGTGACACCAGAGAGGCAGCAGCAGAGTCCGAGCCCAAGACAGAGTGTCGTAAGTACAGGTGAGCAAGTAAAGGTGAAAGTCTTCTCCAGGTTGCAGAGTTTGGAGCCTCAGGTATTTCTCTGGGGAACCTAAGCTTGCTGACTCCGGGGAGCTAGCGTGTAGCACCTTTGGGCTGAAGCTTCTGGTGGAGTGGAACACAGGGCATTTATGTTATTGTGGTGATAGGTGCCATTGTGGTAGTTATATAAAGTCTGTTGTCAATTTGAGATGTAAGAGTGAAGGGGTGGAGTTTAGCCTGTCAATCAGGTCACAGCTTGATGACCTCATTTGGAGCCAATAAGGAGATAAATAGCTCGCCGGGAGGCAGGACACACGCTCACTCCCTG
>NW_022103934.1:3050076-3051908 GCF_000313985.2 Echinops telfairi | reverse complement strand
CAGGGACTGGACTCTCCTGATCATATGTCCCAAGTATTTGCCTGTAAGGAACACTCTGGCTTTACTTCTTCCAACATGGATCTGTTTGTCCTTTTAGCAGTTCATGGTACTTTCAATAGTCTTCTCCAGCACCACAATCCGAATGCATCTATTCTTCTACGGTCTTCCTTATTCATTGTCCAACTTTCACATGCAAATGATGCGATGGAGAAGACCATGGCTTGAGCCAGACACACCTTACTCGTCAAAGTAACATCCTGGATCTTCAATACTCTCCAGAGGTCTTGTGCACTAGATCTACCTAGAGCATTGATTGTGGATCCAACCAAGACAAAATCCTTGACAAAACACAGCGTTTTCTCCATTTACCATGATACCTATCTATTGACCCAGTTGTGAGGCGTTTGGTCTTCCTGACACTGAGTTATAATCCACCCTGAAGGGTTCAATCCTTGGTCTTCATCAGTTAGTGCTGCAGGTCCTCCTCACGTCAGCAAACAAGATTGCCATATGCATAACGCAGGTTGTTAAAAAGCCTTCTCCCAACCCTGATGCTACATTCTTCATACAATCCAGCTTCTCTGATCTGCTCAGCCTATAGACAGAACAGGTATGGTGAGGGCATGCAATCCTGGCGACCTCCTTCCTGATTTTAAACCAGGCAGTATTCCCTTGTTGTCTTCTCACAGCTGCCTCTTGATCCATGTACAAGTTCCTCATAATCAGTGACGTGTTCTGGAATTCCCATTCTTCTCAAGGTTACCCAGAGTTCATCTCATGCATAGTTTCGAAGCATTGTCAGATACCGGGCATGTATAATTGTGCTAAAGGAGTGTTGTAACATTCCCAAGATAGGCAGAAGCCAGGCTGAAGGCCTTAGCGACAGTGAGCAGCCCGGCTGTGGGCATGGCAGGGAACAGACTGTCTGGACCAAAAAGTGAGCATTTCTGATCCTGCATTGTAGCCTGTTAACATCCTTAATAAACCCCGTAATTGTGAGTATAGTCTGAGTGGGTGTGGCCATTGCAACGAATTATCATACACAGTAGAGAAGTAGAGAGTGCCTTTGGAGGGGCAGCTTGTGTTAGCATTGATGCCTTTGAGGGTGTTTTGTTTTGTTTATGAAAAAAAGAAAGCAAGCTGAAAAGGGCTTTTCTTTAGAGAATGGTTTCTAGGGCACACAGACAAGAATCTTTAAAATACGAGGCTGGTAGATTTTTAACACTCAGGGGGCAATATTCATGGGATAAAGATCTCAATAATGGATGGGACTCTTCTGGTTAAAGAATAAAGGCCTTTATCTTTCTTTTCACTACTCTATCCCTATTTACTGAAGGACAACGCAGCGCATCGTCCAACTGCTTTAACCCACAAGTTCTTATATTAACACTAATAATGTGCTTTACAATCCTCCGTTGCCACTGCTGGCAAGTCCATTTTGACTCATGGTGAGAAGTGCCACAGAAGGGATTCTTGAAGATTGTTAGGACTTCGTCTCACGGTGCCATCAGGTAGGTTTGAACTGCCAACCTTTAGGTCAGTAAACTCAATCCAAAGTGGTCATGTTGATTCTAAGTCATGGTGACCCTCCAAGACCCAGCAGAACTGTGCCGCTACGCGCCTGAGGCTGTCAATCTCCATAGATGCAGCTGGTGGGCTGCATCTTCCTCCCAGGGAGCAGCTGGTGGGCTCGAACAAAACACCCCTGGGTTAGCTGTCCAGTACTTGACTGCTGCGCACCAGGTCTCTTGTGCCACATAGAATTGTTAGAAATCATAATAAATTGTTAGAAATCATAATAAATTGATGTCCAAGCCACTAAGTATCAGGGT
>NW_022103934.1:3047375-3048532 GCF_000313985.2 Echinops telfairi | reverse complement strand
GCATCAGGTCCTCATTTTTCCCCCTCCCTCCCTGCTCCCGCCTCCCTTAGGTTTCATATTATAGTGTAGTTCTGTTAGGTAGGTTAGCAAAGGGCTGGGAATGTCCGTTAACGCATGCCCAGAGGGCCAAGCTACGGGAACAAAGGAGTGGCACACTGCACATGCCCAGAGGCTCAGAGTTCCCTCCCGTGGGCGTGAGCCTGAATTGGCCCACCTAGGCCAGGTGAATTCAATTCAGCCCATGGGGCCCATCAGGGGTCATCCACCACGCCTCCCCGTGGAGTCCTTGAGAAGCCCAGAGTAGGGAGAGAGAACTTTGGCGGAGAACCTTGTGAACACACTTTTGCGTGATGACGAGCCACTTTGATGGCGAGCCACTTCTAGCCAGGCCACGTGTTCGGGAGGAGCCCCTCGGGTGCCCTTTAAACCTGAAACTTCTTCTAACTCTCATAAAACTCACTTGGATCACAAACCAGGCTTTGGCATGAATTCTTTCTCACATGGAGCCAAGGACCGAGGTATACAGTATATCTAGTTCCAGAGAGATCTAACAGTTCCATTCACCATAATTAAGTTTACCATAATCTCTGTCTGATAGCAAAGCTGGTGGCGTCCCTCTAATATTTTCCAGAGGGGATCTGCCAGAGGCTTAATCCAACTAGGTATTCTGCAGATGGATTTTGGGTTCCCACTGCCCTCCATAGCCTTCTACAAATTGGATGCTCACAATTTAAGCTCTGGTACTTTTCCCTGCATCATAGTTGGATTTTGTTCTTGACACAGGCTGGTGTGCTTCTTTGATGTGGACTTTGTTGATGCCTCACTCAGATGGCTGCTTGTTTCGATACAAAGCACTCAGAACACTGACTCTGACACTAAGAACTCTGAGACGATTCCAAGTGATAGCCCGGCACCAGCTGCTTTCTTCACCACACTTTGCCATAGCATCCTTATCGTCAGTGATTTCTTTATGAAAATTGGTATCCTTGGACAGACAGCTGATGTTAGAACTGGTAATAAGGTTGTACGGTGGAGGTGCCTGATGCCTGCTTCATAGGACTTGTCCTTGGCCTGATGTGGAGTTGGGCTTGTTTGACCCTTTGTTATGGGAAACAGAAGGATTTCTCCCAAGTTGTCTCCCCCAAATATATGCCAGA
>NW_022103934.1:3043940-3045541 GCF_000313985.2 Echinops telfairi | reverse complement strand
CTGCCCTGTGGGGTTTTACAGAAGCAGCTAGACATCTTTCTGTTCCACCAAGTGGCTGGTGGATTCTAATTGCTGATATTTCCGTTACTAGCAGCCGAGGGCTTAACTACAGGGCCACTAAGGCTTCTTTCTAAAGATCAAAAACAATACAAAACCAAAATCCACTCGCAGAGTCGATTTCGACTTCTAGGGACTGTATGGGACAGAGTTAGACTCCGGTCCTTGGGGTTTCTGAGACTGGAAAATCTTGATGGGAGCAAGCAGCACCTTCTCCTGGGAAGCAGCCCATCTTGTGATTCTTAGCTAAGGTGACCAGATTTAAAGCGGGGCACCGTTGACCGGGGGTGGGGATGTTTCTTGATTAAAAATTTGGTCTATATGGACCAAATAGACCGTTCCCTAGCTTGTCGTGCATTCTTTCAAAAAATCGGGACTTTTTTAAAACGCCAAAAATCGGGACTGTCCCGCCCAAGGCGAGACCTCTGGTCACCTTATTCTTAGCCCAACGCTTAACCTACGGATCTTGCAGGCTAATCTTAGGAAACCCTCCCAGGACACTTTTACTGTCATCTAAATACGGCCACGATGGGCTGACACCACGGCATCTAACAACAGTAATACATCTTTTGGGAGAAAACGGTGTCAAGAGACAGAGGGAGTTACGTTGGCCGAGTGCCTGGTAACCTGTGAAGATTTATAAATTATTTGCTAAACAAAATCTTACTGACACAAAGTGGAGGGCTGACTGCGTGTGTTTGGGGCCGGGGGAGATCTAGTGATCCTCAAAAGAACCCATGTGAGGTGGGTGGGTGTCTTCAGGAAGAACGACATGAGTCCGGGATGGAAACCGCAATCGGGAAAAGACCCCACTCAGGGCCCTCAAAAATGGTCACTCATGCGGGTGTGCCAAGGCCCCGCGCAGTGGCCTATGACATCATCGGGGCGTCTACACCTCCTGCAGCGTAACTCCACCTGGACGTAGCCCCGTTTCCCTTCCCGGGCGGCTCCTCCGGCGGCCGCGAACGATCAGAATCAGAGCCTCTCACTGCCCCGGTTGCTCCGCCAACCCTTTTCAGTTCTTCCGTCTTCCGCCCCGCCTTCCTGACCTCGCCTCTGATAGGCTAGGGCGGCCGTCATTTCAGAAAGGTCCGCATTCCTTCCGCCTTTCTCCAGGAGACAGAGGACGACGGGGGCGGCTCCCAGGAGGCTCCCACCCCCGGGGGCTCTGCTTCCGCCTCGGATTGGCTGTCTCGGGTGCCAGTACCTCCGGTGCTTGCCACCGATTGGCCAGCAGGCCGCCGCTCCGTGCCGCTCCGGCCCCGCCCCCGCTGGGTGTTTGTGGTGGGGCTGCGGAGTCGCCGATCCCGCCGGAAGCGCCAGGACAATGGGGACCCGGGACGACGAGTACGACTACCTATTCAAAGGTACGGTCGGTGAGGTGTCAACGGGTGAGGGCGCGGCAGCGAACAGGCGGGCCGAGGCTGCACGCCGAGCCATTAGGCCCAGGCCGGAGCCCGGAGCCTGACACTCGGCAGGTCTAGCCGGGAAGGCCGCGCTGGCCGTGTCCCCTCAGCTCCAGGCAGGATTGCGCGGCCGTGAGG
>NW_022103934.1:3025056-3043559 GCF_000313985.2 Echinops telfairi | reverse complement strand
CGGCGTGGGGTGGAAAAATGCCTGGGTCTGGGCCAGGGCTGGAGTTGAATGGTTTTAAAATGAGACCCACCGTTTTGACAATCCTCTGCAAGCCGGGACTCTTTTCGGCCTTCCTGGCGACCTTGTACGTTCATGAGCCCACCCCTCCTCCCCGACGGGGCCCCCTCGGCCAGCTAGTCTCGGTTGGTGGCAGAGCTGAGGCCAAGGCCTTGGGAGTATGTTTGGATGGTCGTGGGGCCAGGACCGGGACTTGGGGCTGTTGGGTCACCCCAAACACAGGGAAGGTGATAGCTGGTCAACCTCATGTGGCGTCGCCAGCCATGACCAGCCTGGTTTAATGGTGAAGTTCTTGATGAGGGAAAGTGGGGGTTTCAAACCTACTCAAAGGCCCCTCAAAAGAAAGGCCTGATGATCCACTTCTGAAAAGTCCCACACCTGAAAACTCTGGAGCCCAGTTCCTCAGATGAGGGGGGCCATGAGTCTGAATCAACTCCATGGGTACTGGTGGGGATCTGGGGGTGCCAGACTGCGCCTTGGCCAGGTCCTCTGCCGGCCGTGCTAGGCTGATTGCAGCCGCCTTGGGGGGCTGACGTTGCCTGCAGTGTGAGGGCCCCATTGGGGTCTGGATCTGTAGCAGGCCTCTCGGACAGGTCAGCATCTTGACTCTGGGCCTGCAGAGAGTGGGCGCAGCTCTCCCTACCTGGGGTGTCCATGTGGTGGAAGGCTTCCTTCTATCTGTGCAGATAGCATGCCTTTGCAGAGCCAGCGGTACCCCAGGCCATAGGGCTAGCGGGCCGCAGGCAGGCAGGTTTGTCAAAGCACCAGTGCTGGGGGTCTTACCTGATGCTGGGGCACTTTGGAAGGGTCCTTTGCCTGCCAGGGCCCGACCTGCTGTCCCCTGTGCACTCTGCTCACCCAGCAGCGACTACTGCCCAGGGCCCCTGCCCCCCCACCTCTGCCCTGCCCACGATTCTCGACCTTTCACTGTTATAAATAACCCCAGCTGTCCCCCGTGTGCCCTTTGGGCGCGTTCCTTGAAGTGTGTTCCCAGAAACCCAGTTACTGGGTCAGGGGCAGCAGAGCAACCACGTGGCTCCCAGGACGCATCCCCGGAGCCTGCTTCCTGGAAACACCGGTTCGGCTTCTGTGGCAGATGCTGGCACAGGGCGCCCTTGGGCTGTGCCTGCCCCCACTGGCCTCCTTTCCCCCCCGGCAGGTGACCTGCTGACCTTCTGGAATCTGTTTGGTGGCGAAAACCCATCTCACAAGGTTGGCGCTTCCCAGACAGGCTGTCTGAGGTGTCCCCTTCACCTTTTTACCACGGTGTCCTCCTCCCGGCCCTTCCTCCGTTGTTCCTGAACATTTTTCTCTTGCCGCCCCCCACCCCCAGGTCTGACACTTATTTAATTTTCTGGAAAAGAGAGCTCTTTGTGTCCCCGGCTCCTAGCAACCCCACGTGTGTGTGCAGAGGAGCCCTTCTCCATGGGGCTCTGACCTTTGGGAGCAGATAGCCAGGGCTTGCACTGTCAGGCTTTCGCCTGGTCATCGAGCACACGTGACCAGTCGTTCCCTCCACCTCAGGGTCTGCTTAGGGTTGCCATGGATTGAAATCAGCTAGCCAACAGCAGCACACACCGCTGGCAGATCAGAAAGGACAGACAGGAGAAGAGAAGCCACCACTGTCGCCTCTCACACTTGTCACATGGCTGGTGGCCAGAAACAAAACCCAGTGTCTGCTAGGGCAGTGGCAGATAGTGGGCGGCAGCCAAGACCCAGGGTCTGAGCTGCCTGGTCAGAGGAAGGGGGCCCCTGGGGACCTGTCCCTGCTCAACCTCGGGGTCACCACCTTCAGGGACGCTTCAGGATTGAGAGGGGGCAGAGGTCCTCTCGGCCTCGCAGACCTGGCTCCCTGTCATCCTGTCCATTTCCCTTGACAAGGAGGGACCACACCCCTTGGCTTGGGACCCTGCCCCCTGCCTGGTGTATTTTTTTGTGTGACTACTTTTGTCCCACCCCTGACCTCAGTGTCCCCCAAGGTCTCCCCACGTGCTGCTGTTTTTCTCTCGTTTGTTCCCCACCCCCATGGGCAAGCTTATTTGTACCTAATTATAGATTTTCACATTTATCCTCTTAACATTTTTAGCCTGTCAGCTCTGGCCAGTTTCCCAGCCATCCCTAGGGGCACTCCAACCTCCCCTCTGCTAGCCTGGGCCAAAGGGTCCATGGTGGGAGCAGCTGTGTCTGCTGGGGCCTCCCACCCCCGCCGGTCCTGGATCAGTGTCTCTGGGCAGCAAGTGGGGCCAGAGGCTCACTCGGGCCAGGAGGCCACGGGTCATGTGGGACATTGGCGTGTCCACCCTGCCCCATGTCGAGATCCTTTTGAGAGAAGATCTCTGGTTATTTTCTTGGGTATACTGTGGACCACAGCGTTGGTGGTTCAAGCCCACCAGCTGCTCCTTGGGAGAAAGACGGCACTGTCTGTTGCCAGGAAGCTTTTGTTAAAACCCTGGGAACAGCGTGGCGTCGGGGCTTGCCATGCCTCAGAATCTACGTGATAGCCTGGGATTTAGATTTGGGGAGAGGGGACGTTCCCAGATGGTGCAGCCAGTTATCAGGCTCCGCTGCTAATTTTAAAGACTAGCTGTTTGAGTCTACTCCAGGGTCCCTTGGGAGAAAGTCCTGGTGGTCGACTTCCAAAAAAGTTACCTAGTTCCCAGGGAGCAAGGCCGACTCAGGGACTCGCCTCGCTCACTCTGCCAACTCTCCCCATCACTGGACTGGCATCCCATTGTAAGCCGCGGGGCACCTTTTCTGTGCCTGACTCAATTCCCAGAGGATAGTGTGACAGAAGCCCTCGGGTGGCCCTGCTCTGTCACCCCTGGGGTCTGTTTCCTAGGGGCATCACACTTCCCCCCACACCTCGGGTTCCACTTGTGCCAAACCAGAGCCCCGGTGCTTCTGACAGGTGGAGGGCCCTTAGTTTTGCCAGTGGGGCCCATCCACTTTGCCAGCCAAATGGCGAGTCCGGGGGTGGGCCTGCTTCCCGGCCGATGGTACCACCGGCTTCACTGGACACTCTAAGGATGATGTCCTCAAGGACCCTTTATTCTCTGGGGCAGCAGATGTTCTGTGCCACCAACAATGCTGCGTTCATCACGGCCAGTCCTGTGGCCACGGCAGTCTGCCAAGGGTGCCAGGTGGGCAGGTCTCCCTGCCATCAGCTGCCCGTGCCCGGGGCTCCATCCTACTCCGGCTTCCACAGGCCTCTCTGGTGACCCTGGTCCCTCAGCTGCTAGTCCCCCAACTGCAGTGGGATTGGTGACACCAGCATTGTCCCCAGGCTGAACCTGAGAAGCTGAGCTGCGAAGACCGCTAGCCCACTGGCCTGGAGCCTTGCCTCGCAGATCCCCTCGGGGCTGGGGGCACCCCAAGGCGGGCAGCTGGGCAGGCCTGGGAGGGGGCCTGCTCTCCAGGGGCCGGGGGAGGACCGAATGGGACCCCTAGGGCACCGCTGGAGCAGACCATGAGGGCTTGCAGGGATGGGGGCAGTGGTAAGCAGCCGCCTGAATTCCCTGCTCCTGAAGGCACGAGAGGTGGAGCTAACCTCCTGGCCTGGCCGGTGTCCCATCCTGAGATGCTGTGGGAAAGGGGTGAGAGATCAAGGGTGGGGTGGGGGGGTGGGGAACGATGGCACTACTGTCCGGCACCTGGTCCAGCCAGGTGATGGCAGGGGGGTGTCCTTGGCGCTGGGCCTTGGGCCCACTACCACCTCTCCCCACCTCTTCCCCGTCTCCTCTGCCTTTCAAGACAACAGAGCCCATTTTAGTTGAACCCCCAAAGAGGAAGGAGAGGACCCCATCCCCTTGCCCCCCCTTTCTAGGCTGGGCCTGGTGGGGCTGAGAGAGAGGAGAAGCTTCAACCATGTAGTTAGAGGGGTAAGCTGGCATCCTCGGCTTCTTAGTGGTGGTGGTGAGATAGGAAAGTAAGTGAGAGCAGGTTGAGCGGAGCTGGGTGCTCAGGTGGGGAGGCATTGGCTGGAGGGCAGGACCTCAGGCATTTGGACCACAGCCCCTGACCCCCATGGGCTGTGCCAGCAGGAATGAGGCCGGGAGTCTGGAGGGAAGAGGTGAAGCCAGTCTGGCCTCTGCTTGGTGGGGCTGAGCCCACCATGCTCATGGTGAAACCCAGGCCTGCTGGGTGCCTCAGGCTCAGTCTCCTGACCTGCTTAATGGGTCCTGGGAAACTTGTGCAAGGTGACGGCCGGCAAGGACTTTCCCAGCCCAGGCTCCTCTGTGACCCTCCAGAGCAGGAGAGGGTGCCATGGCTGTCCGTGGCCCCCGGATGGCCTGGGCAGCCTCCAGGGACGATTCTGAACAGTCGTGGGTGGTGCCACCAACCTCTTGGGCAGTGGCTGGACCGACAGACCTTGGGTACTTTCCGTGGGCCGGCTTTGTGCCAAGTCCTGGGAGAACCAGGGGCCAAGAAGGCGAAAAGCAAATGGGTGAGACTTCAGGGTGGGGGAGGGCCGCAGAAGCGAGAAAACGCAGAAGAGGGTCTGGGGGTTTGGAGGGGTTGGGGCTATAAATAAGTAAGAGAATTCCAGGTGTTTGAGGAAGCTCGTGAAGCCAGAGGAGATTCCAGAGGGCCCAGGTGGGCGTGGGGGTCCCGGGACAGTGAAGGGCTGGGGCAAAGCCTTGCGGTGTGTGGGGAGGGTGCGGACTTAGCCGAGGGAAGTGGGAGCCGGAGGGCCCTGATTCAAGTGCTCATAGCGCCCTCTGGTGGCCTTGTGGAGAAGAGTCTGTGATGTGTGAGCGCTTAACCTGATAGATTGGAGGTACAAATCCTTCGCCGGTGTATTCCTCTTCTAGATAAACTCACCGCCCCCTAAGCTTCCTATCTAACCTCTTAGTGTGAGCCCCTGTAGGAGCCCTGGTGGCTCAGTGGTTATGTGTAGGGCTGCTAACCACAAGGCCAGCAGTTCAAAACCACCAGTTGCTCCAAGGGAGAAAAGACGAGGCTTTCTACTCCAGGGCAGTTCTGTTCTGTCCTGTAGGGTCACCGTGGGTCTGAATTGACTTCTTGAGCTTGGAGTGCATCTTTAAAAGAGTAGTGCTCACAGTGCATCCCCACTCCACCCCTCACTAGTTAAGCTAGAAAGGGGTTCTGGTGGTCAGAACTGACCAGAACTTGGCTGTGAGCTTGGAGTATAGGGGTTAAACTAGATGGTTACTTGGCTTAAAGACGACTTCAGGGGAATCTCTGTTTCCAGGTTTAAAGATTATCTCTAGGCAATCATGCCAGGGCCTCATCCTTGGCTCCAGAAAGTCCAGAGCCCGTGAGATTTGAGATTCTGTTCCATATCCCCCACACACACACTTTGACCAGGATTTGTCTATAGAACCTTTGATGAAAGCATTCAGTAAAGGTGGCCAGCACCATCTAGTTTTTCCCAAGTCTGATTTTGCTGCTGGGCCCCTGAACTTGCTCTGTGAGGAAACTGAGGCACAGGTGGGGCGGGTATCTCATTGCCGGCCACTGCCAACTCCCAAGACAGACCCAGAGAGGGAAGAATCTGACAGAACACTGCCTCGTTTTCCTTGGTTACCGGCGGCGCCGTGAGAACAGACATTTACTGCCTGGCCGTCCCGGGTCGGAGAGGCCAGGTCAGGGCCCATCTCCTCCCATCTGAGGTCTGGGCCATCCTCCTTTGCTTGTAGCCAGGCCCTCCCAGGGCCCCTCTCTGTGTGTCTCTGTCTCACTGGCTCCTTTTATAACTCAGAAGTGATGGGTTTTGGGACCTACAGGTGGTGGTCTGGCCTTATGAATGTAACCAAGGGAAACCCCTGTTCAGTTGCTTAACAGGTTCCCACCTACAGGTCCAGGAATCCAGCGCTCATTATATATTCGGGGGGGGGGGCACAATTCAGTCTCTTAACACCCCGCCCCCCACCAAAAACAGCAACAGCTATCAAGATAGTGACTTACTCAAATCCCTGCCTGTCTGCAGAGCCCTGTACCCCCACACTGCTGTGTTTTCCTGAAGATCTGAGGCACTGTTTGCTTGTGCTGTAGGAAGCCTGGTGCCTGGGGGCCAGGGATCCAGGAACGCCTGACCCAGTGGCTGCGATGGGGAGCCCGAGGAAAGTGCCATGGGTGGGTGTGGAGGAGCAGGGACCTAGTGGGCAGGCTCCTGGCTCCAACTTGTACAGGTGTCCCCTTAGCACCCCACCCCCCACCCCCACAATGTTGCTCATGTGGAACTTGAGCATGGGTCCTTAGCCTTGGCTGACACACTTGTGTGACCACCCCCCTCGCTCCCCACACCATGATACTCCCCTGGGACCTGGCATGGATGGGTGACCAGCTCCGACACATGTGTGCACCCCCCCCACACACACACACCCCTGGTGTTAGCATGGACTTACTGTGAGCACCTAGTTCTAGCACATGTGTCTCAGTCTCCCCTACTATGGTGTGTGTGTGTCCATGTGTATCCGTCTGTCCGTCCATCTCAGTCTCCCCTGCCATGGGGGTGTGTGTGTCACAGTAGGGGCCCACTGTGGGTGCCTGGTTCTGGCTCACATGTGGGAGAGAGAGAAAGAGAGAGAGTCTATGTACCGTGGTGCTTATGGGAGACCTACGGGCACCCAGCACATGGGCGCAAGTGTGTGTGTGTCTCCCAGTGTATGTGTTTGTGTGCCACAGATGGGACCTGCTGTAGACACTGGTCCTGGCTCACACCCATATCCCCCCCTCCCCCCACAGTTGTGCTCATTGGGGACTCGGGCGTGGGAAAGAGTAACCTGCTGTCCCGCTTCACCCGCAATGAGTTCAACCTGGAGAGCAAGAGCACCATCGGCGTGGAGTTCGCCACCCGCAGCATCCAGGTGGACGGCAAGACCATCAAGGCGCAGATCTGGGACACGGCCGGTCAGGAGCGCTACCGCGCCATCACCTCGGCGTGAGTGCAGCCGGGGCACGGCTGGGGGGGTGGCTGCTCCCCTCACCCCAGTGAGCCCCAGGGTTCCCCTCAGAGGCACTGCCTGGAACCCGGAATGCAGTGAGGGCTCACCATTAGAGTTGGGCCCAGGCTGTTGGTGCAGCGCTGTGAGCATAGTTGGTTACACATTGGACTTCTCACCTCAAGGACATTAGTTCGAAATCACCAGCTTCTGTGGGGGCGAAAGATGAGGCTTTCTGCTCCCTTCAAGAGTTGCAGGCTCAGAACCCCACAGGGGCCCTTCTACCCTGTCCTGTAGGGTTGCTCTGAGTCTGAATCAACTTGATGGTAGTCAGGGTGTGTTTTCTTTCGTTTGCTGAGCCCCCACCAGGCACCCTTGCTGCGGGCTCAGGATCCCCAGAGCAGCTCCCACTGGTTCCCAGTTTAGCAGCAGGGGTGAGGGTGGGAGTGAGGGTGTCTCACTAGTCCCTCGGGTTGGGTAATAGGCTTGCTCGAGCCCCAGGAGTCAGGAAAGCACTCAGCACCCTCTTGTGCTTTGGGTGAAACTGTACAAAGCAGATTGGTTTTACAACCGCACAGTTTGGTGACATGGTGACACCCCTTCTGAATTGCTCCTCCTACTGAAGTTTAGAAAGAACTCCTCCTTCACCCCACCCCCACGACTTTCTGATCTAACCTTTCCCATCCCTTTGACCCCTTTGGACCCTTCTTAAGAGAACCCAGCGCTCTAGGCCAGCATCCTTTACTAGTGAAGCTACACTGTTTGGTTTTAAGGCCTCTGGGGATATTCTAGGAGTTTTAAAGGTGACCTCAGGGCAGTAGTTTTGGGGGTTCATCTGATCCCACGGCTGTGGAAAACCTGGGTTCCTTTAGAACTTGAATGTTTGTCTTACATTTTCCCCTTTAGATCAAGATTCACCCATCAGTTTTTCCATTTGCAAATCCGTGTCAGTTTGTGCAACCTTTACGATCGTTCCCAAATGTCTCCACCCCCGTTAACTGAATGAAGCTCAGGGTCACTGAAGCAACGACTTCCTCTTTCCCCGACCCTCCGGTGGCCACTAATAAACTCTGGTCTGTGTGCTTGCCTCTTCTAGATAATTCACTTCAGCAAGACCAGATACTTGTCCTCTTGCTGGGTGCCCATAGATCTCCCATAAGCACCTATAGGGTCGCTAGGAGTCGATGGTGAAGGGTTGGGTTTTTATTTAATTTATTTTTTTGGCGGGAGGGTTGGGTTTTTCATGGGAGTTTCGTGTTTAGGAATCTTGAGGAACTGCCAGAGTGTTGGCCACGGCAGCCATACCTTCCTGCCGTGGCACCAGCCGTGGCACCAGCCGTGGCACCAGCCGTGGAAGAGGGAAGGGGCCTGCTTTCTCCACAGCCTCCTCCGCACCCGTCCTTGTCTGCAGTAGCTCTCCCAGTGGGTATGGCGTGGCTCGCATCCTAGTGGGTGCCTCTCCCCTGTGACGGAGAGCGTGTCAAGTACCCTACCCTGTGCTGCGTCCAGCCAGGTTCTCTGCTGTCGCCGCTGCCTGGCCATGTCCCTCTGCTCCCCTCGGTGTCACCTCTGTGCTGCGGCTCTCGGCTGCCCCACACCCCTCCTGTCTCCCTGAGGCCTGCCAGCCCTGGCCACCACTCGCCAGCAGAGCCCTTGGACAGAGGTGCCCATTGCAGGAGCCCACATCCAGTGCTGGCCAGGCCCCAGCACCTGGGGCTTCACCCAGCCATGGCCTCCTGCTGCCTGGGTGTTGCCTGCTCCCTTTTTTGCCCCTGCGCTGGGCCCCCTACCTGACCTTGGAGCCCCAGATTTCTGGGCTGAATCTGAGGAGCAGAGCCTGGGCCTCAGGACACACATATCCCTCCAGGCACCATAGTAGCCACCCTTGGCTAGGCCTTGGGGGTGGAGGTGGGCAAGGAGCTCCCTGAGGTCCTAGTGGGAGCTGCTTCCCCGGCTGAGGGAGGCCGAGAGGCTCACTCCTGGGGCTGCGCCCGACAGGTATTACCGTGGTGCGGTGGGCGCCCTGCTGGTGTACGACATCGCCAAGCATCTGACGTACGAGAATGTGGAGCGCTGGTTGAAGGAGCTGCGGGACCACGCCGACAGCAACATCGTCATCATGCTGGTGGGCAACAAGAGCGACCTGCGCCACCTTCGGGCCGTGCCCACGGACGAGGCCCGCGCCTTCGCAGGTGAGCCGGCACCCTGCGGCCCCACCTTCCCGAGACACCAGGAATGCGGATGTGGTGGCCTTGTTCCCATGGGCACAGCACCAGTCCCCCCTCTCCCTGAGGAGTGGGTATTGGTCCTGACCCTCAGCGCCAGCCTGTGGTTTCCTGGTCCAGGGTCACCAAATTTGCCAGTGGGCCAGGCAGGCAGGCCCCCAGCTCACCTGAGCTGTATTTTCTCTGTTCCAGAAAAGAACAACCTGTCCTTCATTGAGACCTCCGCCTTGGATTCCACCAATGTAGAGGAAGCCTTCAAGAACATCCTCACAGGTGGGCGGGCCCAGAGCATGGGAGGGGTCAAGGCGACTCCAGTGGGCTCAGCCAATGTGGTGGAGCACAGACACATGGGCCACACACACCATAAGTCGGCCCTGACCCTGGCATCAGTGTGGACACGGGTGGACATGATCGTCTCCACACAGGCAGGCTAGCCCCTCCCCTGCTAGTGTGGGGGACACAGAGCTCCTTCATTCAGCTCCCATGTAGAGGGCATGGGGAGTCTTGCTAGTAGGGGGGACACAGACCCTTCTGTCAGCTCCCACGTAAGGGGAATGGGTGGCCAAGGTCAGATGCTTCTAAAAGCCCAGTCCTGGGAGCCCCTCCTACCCTTGTCTCCCCTCATGTCTGTCCTTTGGAGGGGGATTCCTGAGCCCTGCAGGGAGGCTGCCCTCCTGGCAGGGGCCCTGCGACCCTCCCTCACCCCCTGCCTCCGGCCCGCAGAGATCTACCGCATCGTGTCACAGAAGCAGATCGCAGACCGCGCAGCCCACGACGAGTCCCCGGGCAACAACGTGGTGGACATCAGCGTGCCGCCCACCACCGACGGACAGAAGCCCAGCAAGCTGCAATGCTGCCAGAACCTGTGACCTCACCCCCGCCCCCTCCACTGCCCCGAGCCTGCGTGCACGTCCTCATCCTCCCAGCCACCCGCCTCCCCTATCCCCCTGGGACCCCTGGCTCCTGCCCTCCCCATGAGCCCCCGGGAGCCGGAATCCAGCGGTGCCTGCCTGTCCCTGCCCTCCACTTCTGCCCCTCATGGGCCCCAGGGGCTCCTTGGTGGGCAGGGTGCACAGGCTGGCTGGCTGAGCATGCTTCTTGCATTTTCCACGGCAGACTCCCTGGGACTGGTTCCCTCCGCCCTCTCTCTCTGGCTACTGGGCCCAGCCGGCCCCTCGCCCCACCCTTAGCCCCTCCAGGCTAACACCACAGAGGCAGGAGGTTGGCAGGGTGAGGGCAGGGAGCGGAGGGCAGGCAGACCCTGGGCAGACACAGGGCATCGCACATGCTCCCCAGATTTGGCCAGCATGCCCTGGACGCCTCCAGCTCCTGCCTGCAGAGAAGCCCCTCGACCCCCGTCACCCCTCCGTTCTGCACGCAGCTCACGCTCCACCTGACGCCCACCCCTGTCATCTCCCCCTCTGGTCAGGAGCCTGCTCGCCAGGGAAGCAATATCTGTGTTTTGTACATACGACCGCTCATGTGGCCTCTGGTTTTTGTTATTGTAGAGACAGACACGTATTCTTTATACACTTTGTCAGATTGACGCCAAACCCCCGCTGTCGACCTCTTCTTCGCCCCGTGCCACCGCACCGTCCCCCTCAACGCCTCGCGCCCCAGACTAAAGTGTGTACCCGACTTCTAGACGGAAACCTGAGCCTTTGTCTTCTTTCCTCCCTGCCTGAGACCCCGCCCTGCCCCAAGACAGGGCGTCACAGGGATGCACCCCAGAGCCTGCGGGGCGCTGGACGCCCCTGCACCTGTCCACAGCCCCGTGGAGTCCCCATGTGACTTGGTAGGGTCTTGGGGCTGGGTGACGTGGGGTGGGCCCAGGGTGCCTCTCCAAACCACTTTCAAAACAGGGAGACTACATGAAACATGGCCAGAGGAGACTGGCTGTCTCTTGTTCTTTGAATAAAAGAACCAATTTTAACCCACACCTTCCGAACTCCAGTGGAAGGCGTGAGCCAATAGCACAAGCCTTGGCATCAAAAAGCCCATCCCCCTGCCTCCTTTTTAAAATTTTTTTTTTAACATACCTATATTTGTTGTTGGGAGTCTACACAGTAGAACACCCACCCATCAAACCGTTTCCACACTTGCAGCTCAGCGACACTGTTGACGCACTCAAGGTGGACAGCCATTCCTGCCCTCATTGTCTGTGCTATTCCACCCTGTGAGCATGAATCTGCCTCTGAGCTTTCTAGCCGTTCCTGTGGTTAATTTGATCCCAGGGGTCTACACTCAGCATGAAACCCCATAGCCCTCAGGCCCTTAGCCCCGAGGACCTTCACCTCTGCAGCTGAGACACTGCGGACCTGTCCTGAGCAAGAGACAGTCTGGTCCGTGCCCACTGTCCACTCCCAGCCCCATGCTACCCATGCCTTGTTCCCACCTGGTCACCTGGTCAAGCATCATAAGGCAGGCTTGCCAGGAGGGAGGTTCCAGTCCACATACACATTCCCCACAACTGACGTTTGAGGAGGCTGATGACAGGGGAGTTGAGCAGTGTGTAAGTTTGGGATCTCTAGAGAAGCAAAGCAATGGTGCTACTAGGTGTTGTATTCCGGAGATCTCTGTCATGACCTACACAATTATAGAAGCCGGTAAGTGCAGTCTGGTTCAAGCCAGGGCTCTGATTTGCGTAGCTGTGGAGGCTGATGAATGGGAAGGAGGAGGATGTACAGGCTAGTGGGCACAGAGGCAAATGAATTCAAGGCCAGCCAAATGAGCCCACTATAGGGAGTCCACGGACGACTCCTGGGGTGGCAGACTGCACAACAGGAAATTGAAGCAGACCGCAGGACCAAGCTGTAGCCGAAGGCAAAGGACCAAAGAGAACCCAGCTCTGTCCCCCTGGGGTCTCACACAAAAGGCCACACCCCTGAGGAGGTGTCATCAGGCCACCTGATAGGTTGGACTCTGCCCCTGTCTTCACCCTGATCCGTAAATCTCTAGAGAGAGATTTCTATCAAGAAGTGGCACACACAGTTGTAGAAGTGGATATGTCCAGTTCCGTTCAAGTCTGTGGGTCAGATGTCAGCTGGAGGCTCTGGCTCCTGTAGCTGCAGGGGCTGATGAACAGGAAGAGGGAGAGCACAGGCTTGTGGGTGCTGAGCTGAGTGAATCCAATGTTGGTCTCCGCTGATGGCTCTCCTGGGACCGGCAGGCAATATCACAGTTTTGTCTGTTTGTTTTTAAATGATAGAAATACATTTTATTTTTTTAAAATAGTTTTATTGGCACACATCCGATTCAATGTTTGATCATTATCAAGAAGAAGAGGTGTAGAATTATTACCACAAACAATTTTAGAACATTTTCTTTCTTGTACTCATTGCTATTAGCTTCCCATTTCCTCCCAACCTCTCCCACCATACCCCCCAAGAAACCATTAATCCACAGTTACTGTCTCTAGAGATTTACCTATCCTGGATTTTATATGCAGGAAGATATGCCAAAACCCAGCAGAACAGAAAAACCTCAATCGAAAAGAAAGCAGTAAATATTAAAATTTAAAATATTAAATATTAAAATAAAAAACTAGAACATTCAAAATGGGTCAAAAGGGAAGTTTGGATGATAAGGGGTTAAATTTTTACTTAACTGCAACTGCAGGAAGCCACGATTCTAATCGGGATTTTGGGGTTTTTTGAAGCCAGCCTAAAGAGATGTAACAGCTTGTCCACAGCCACCTACTGATCCCAGAAACATGTTAGACCTGTTTTGTTTGGAATCAACCTGTGTGTGGATGGGCTGGGGACCTCAGTAGTCAGTTGTGGCTGGTTCTCTTGGGCTCTGCCCACCCCACCTGGAGCGCTGAGGAAAGCCAGGTGTGGAGCAGCCCCTGGGGAGTCATTTACCAGTCAAGAGTGGCCTGTTTGCGTCGTGGCTACAAGTTGGCCAGCGATCTGCAAGTTTAGCAGTTCGAACCAACCAGCCGCTCTTCTACGGGGGACACACAGGAACTTTCTACTCTTAACAGTCTCAGATGCATTGACCCGGTGGCTGTACCAACGGAGTCAAACAACCGTTGTGAGGATGGTGCACAATCCGGTGGTGCTCCAGGCCGCTGTGCACTGTTGGCACCTAGCCACAGCAACAGGCACCCCTCATGAGAAGGATGCAGCAGTCTGTTTTTGTACATCACCAAACCTAGCCGGGTGTCTTCCAGGGGATTCGGAGTCTTTGCGACCTCACAGGACCCATAGGACTGCCCCATACGTTTCCAAGGCTGTCGTCACTCTTGAAGGAAGCAGACGCCTCCTCTTTCTCCCTCAGAGCCACTGGTGACCCACATCTTGAGTTGAGGACCCACTCCGTGCTAGATGACAGCAACGGCGAGCCAGAAACAGGAGCCCTGGGGGTGAAGTGGGGTATGTGTTGTGCTACTAACTGCCAGGTCAGCAGTTCGAAACCACCAGCTGCTCTACGGGAGAAAGAGGAGGCTTTCTGCTCCTATAAAGAGTTACCGTCTCAGAAACCTACAAGGGCAGTTCTACCCTGTCTTCTAGGTTCACTGTGAGTTAGCATTGACTCAGTGGCATTGAGTGTTTCATTTTTGATTTTTTTTTGTTTTGTTTGTTTTTAAAGAGCCAGAGGTGCTGCCAAATGGGGAAAAGGCCCAGATAAAAAGATTAACCAAACGTTAAAACTTTATTATGGAAAATTGCAAACAGATGCAAAAGTCAGGCCATGGTAGTGCAAAGGGTTAGGCGCTTGGCGTTAGGAGAGTCTGGTAAACCTCCTAAATGTGGGCTTTAATCTATCAATTCATCCTCCCCATGCCCCTCCCACTTGCAAATCCCAGACAGGCCAACTAGGAAGCTTCCACCAGTACATAGCTGTAAACATAAAGACTCTGGTAGCATGATCTCAATCTAAACACACTTTTAGCTATGCATAAAGACCACGGGTGGTACTGTGGATAAGCATTGGGCTGCTAACCTCAAGGTGAGAGGTTGAAGCCCACCAGCCGCTCTGGGAAAGAAAGATGAGGCTGTCCACTCATGAGGATTTACAGTCTCAGAAACCCTATAGAGGGTCGCCGTGGGCTGGAATCGGCTCTACGGCAGTGGGGTTGGTTTGGATTTAAAGAAATTAATACAGACGCCCCTGGGAGTGGGACCTACTTCTGATCCTCCATCTGTCTTTAAATAGAATTTGTAGGTAAATTGGAACTGTTAGGTATATGCTTCATGTCTACCATCAGTTAGCCAAATGCTTGTCTCAGTACAGTGCATAGTGTATTAAAAAACACTGCCAGATACACTAAAACATCTTTAACATAATGATATCTCGTTGTCATTGGGTCAATTCTGACTCACAGCAACCCTATAACTGCCCCCGTGGGTTTCTGAGACTGTAACTCCCACCCCCACCCCCACCCCCACAGTTTGTTGGCATATGAGTCACACATCATACAATTCAATAATTCAATGACATCCAGACGACTTGTACAGTAATTACCACAATCCGTTTTAGAACATTTTCTTCAATCTTATTATTAGCTCCTCACTTTCCCCCAACCTCCCCTGCCACACCTCTAAGAAACCATTAATCCAATTTTTTACCTATCCTGGAATTCATATACAGAAAAACAGTAAACAAACAAACAAAGCAACAGTCATAATAAAGTAAAACAGATAAAAACCCTCATCAAAAAGAAAGCAGAAAATATTAAAACCTAGAACAAATTTAAATGCATCATCAGGGAGATCAGATGATAAGATATTATATCTTGACCTGTCCATCATAATTGACTTTCCAATACAGTGAACCCTCGTTTATTGCAGTTCATCGGTTCTAGACCCTACCGTGATAAATGAAATTCCGCCAAGTAGGATTCCTTATTTGTAAATCAAATATTTTCGTAGTTAGAGCATAGAGGACATGAAAAAACACCCTTTAGTCACCATGACACTCGTATTACCCAATTTATTAAACGAAAAAGGGAAAATACAGTAAAACATTGTGGACGTTACAATGATCATTTATTATTTATTATATTATTTATGGCATCTAGTTTACAGTATTACATATTTCACATACAGTATTATTATACATAGTTCTTACAAATACTGTAATCAATAGCCTATGAAATGACTTAAGGGATGTACTCTACAGGTGGGTCGCCGTCTTTTTCCTCTGAAGGAGCGGGTGTAGGCAGTGGGTGCTGTTACGCAAAAACCGCGATAGAGTGAAGCCGTGGAAGTCGAAGCGCGAAGTGGCGAGGGTTCACTGTACTCTGTCTGATAACAGGGCTATTCACATCCCTCAACTATGATCAGTGGGCATTCACAAGAAGCTTAGTTCATGTGTGGACCCTACAAATAGATTTTGGGCTTCCACTGTCATCCATAGCCTTCTGCAAACCAGGTGTTCACAATTTAAACTCTGATGCTATTCCTTCCTTTAGATTTGGAGTACCGTATATACTCGAGTATAAGCCGACCCAAATATCAGCCAAGGCATCTAATTTTACCACAGAAACTGCATAAAAATGTGCTGAAAAACTCAGCTTATACCAAAGTATAGACGCTACATCATTTACAATTCTTAGATCACACAAGCTGGTGTGCTGCTTCTATATGGACTTAGTTCCTACCTCACTTAGATGGCTGCTCGTTTGAAAATAAGCCTCTCAGACCCCAGATGATATTCCTTCTGATAGCTGGGAACCCTCTAGTTTCTTCACCATACTTTGCTATAGCACCTATATCTTCAGTGACCTCTTCTTGAGGTTGAACATCAAGCAGGGCCATGTCATAAGAACTAATTGTTCTTCTTTGCAGCTAGAATTAAGTGCCAACCCAAAACCTATTGGTGTACCCATGGTTTATAATAGGTCTCTGATTCACCTTAGAGACATCATTATCATTTTACGTTGAGAACATTATCAGTCAGCCCCTGGGGCATCACCTCACAGCCATCAAGTCAATGATGGCCCTGTCTTTGGGGCAGGGTCGAACTGACCCCGTGAGACTGAAACTCTTTTATTGTCTAAATACCATTTTATTGGGAGCTCTTACAGCTCTTACAACAAGCCACACATTGATTGTATCAAGCATATTGTGTACATATGTTGCCATCATTTTCTAAACATTTACTTTCCATTGAACCCTTGGTATTAGCTCCTCTTCGCCCCCCCCCCTCGTGTTCCCTTGATAAATTATAAATATTTATTTTTTTTTTTTTGTTGGAGACATGAACAGATTTATTCAGTCCAGGTGGAAACAAATCCGGTTAGGGAATGCTCATGCTGCTCAAGCACCTGGAATTTGCCAAGTTTGGACTATAAGTGTCCTGATGGACACAGGTGATCAAAGTGTAAGAACCGTCAACCTACTGTGGAACTTAATAGGCTGCTCCCTGCAGCCCACCTCCCTTCGTATGTACCCACCCAAGTTGGAGAGAACGGCCCCCTCCCACAGCTGCTACAGGTTGTAGAGCAGCGGGTTCTCATTTTGGGTGTTTTAGGTGGGTCTGGACCCGAGGATTCAACACATGCAGGACTAGTTTCGTGCTAGGCCATTTTCCTGGTAGTTTGGGCACCGTTAGGAGATGGGGCCATGCAAATTGACAAATGATTATATAACTTTCACAACAAACTTCGTAGTGAATGGTCATCCTGCTGAGTCTAAAAAGAGCCATCTCAGATGCAGGATATTGGACTGGGGCAGAGCAGGGGGATCTTACCAGCAAGAGAAAAAAGCCAGGACGGGAGTGTAACCTTTGGACCCTGAAATACCTGCCTATTGAAGCTCCTTGATCCAGGAGCTGGCTGTGACACCAGAGCAGCGACAGCAAATCAGGATCCAGACAGCGCCCCTGGACTCGCTAGGCAACCAAGCAAGTAAAGCTCAGTACTGTGGGGCAGGAGGCTGTCTTGTAGAGTGGGATGGCTCTCGGTACTGAATGTGGGGAGCTGGGTTTGACGACCTACCGAGCAGAAGCTAAGTAGCTTTGAGTTGAGGTTCATAGCGGAGTGGTATACATTCTGGGCATTGATTGGAAGTCCTAAAAGAGCTTTGTAGCATGGCCTGAGCAGGGCAGAGGCCAAGCCAGGTGGCTGAAGGCTGGAGAAGCAATGGCCCTGACGGAGCCAAGTGCATGCTGAGTATTTCTCTACCTGAATTTTAACCGAACTTCCCTCATTGATTCTGAAATTGTGAGCATCGTCTGTGAGTTCTGTGTGGCCCTTGCAATGGATTCTAGAACCTAGCAGAGAAGGAGAAAGTGCTGTGGACACAACCGAGTCTGCTCAGGGGTTTTTACTTGCATCTGTGCTCATTTAGGAAGGTGGGATGTTTCTAGAAATCTGTCTTTTCTTGGTTTCAAATGTGTTGAGAGCACAGTTCTCCATCATGTCCTGTTTTTTGTTTGTTTTTAATTCACTTGGTTCTGTGGTGATGCTGCCTGTTTTATTTCTTGTGTTCTTGGCATCATTTCCCCCTTTGTTAGGTTTGACAGTGGTTTGTTAAGTTTGTTACTCATCTCAGAGAAGCGGCTCCTCGTCTTATCGATTCTTCATATTATTTTTCTGTTTCATTTATGCTCTAATTTTAATGATCTCTTTTATTCTGGTGACTGTGGGCTTATTTTGTTGATCTTTTGAAATTGTTGGAGCTGTTGAGTTAAGGTGTTGATGTTGGTTCTTTCTTCTTTTGGTGCATGCGTGCGTGTGTGCACGTGTGTTGCTATCGGTTGCCCTCTGAGTGCTGCTTTTGGGGTGTCCCAAAGAATTTGGTATGCTGTGTTTTCATTCTCATTTGATTTGTCGAATGTTTTTATTTCAGTTTTGTTTTCCATTACCCAGTAGTTTTTAAGGAGGGTGTTGTTGATACTGGACAGTTGACAGCTCTCTCAATAATAATGTTTTGATGCATGTTGCAAAGTCGGGCCCATTTGTTACTAGGAATCACTGTGTACTCAACAACGTTAATACCATGGGCGCTACATGGTTTACTTTGTAACAAGGCATTTCACGCTTTAATATCCTGGGCTTTGCAGGGTTTACTTTGTAACAATGCATTGTACTCTTTTTTTTTAAATCGTTTTATTGGGGGCTCATACAACTCTTATTATAATTCATACATCCAACCATTGTGTCAGGCACATTTGTACATTTGTTGCCATCATTCTCAAAACATTTGCTTTCTACTTGAGCCTTGGTATCAGCTCCTCACTTTTCCCCCTCCCTCCCCACTCCCCTCTCGCTCATGAACCCTTGATAATTTATAAATTATTATTATTTGGTCATGTCTTACACTGTCTGACATCTCCCTTCACCCACTTTTCTGTTGTCCATCCCCCA
>NW_022103934.1:3020212-3021303 GCF_000313985.2 Echinops telfairi | reverse complement strand
AGAACATTTTGTATATTTCCTGTCCCGGACCCAGAACCAGACATGTCCCCAAGGCTCCCCGGGATGGTATGGAGGGAACCCAGTTTGAGCATTTGGAGTGCTCATTGCTACCAGGTCAGTGTTTGTTTCTGATCTTTGACAGAGCTCAGGCATGTTTTCTATATCTATGTATCACATACGTACAGATACTTGTACACACATACATATAGCAAATTTTACTTAATCAATCTAATACCTATGCCTCCTTGTCCTCCTTCTGAAAATCCCAGTTTGGGACATTCACGTGATTTTTATTTTATTTATTTATTTATTTTTTGCTTGATGCCCCACCTCATGCACAAGTTCCACGACTTGGGACAGGGACACCTCAGTCCTCGAAGTGCCAGCCTTGCTCATCAACACTGTAAAGAGGTCTCGTGCAGCAGATCCACCCAATGCAAAACGTGTTTTGATCCCTTGACGGCTGCTTCCATGACCATTGCTTGTGGATCCAAGTAAAGACAAAACCTTGACCACTTCAACTTGGACTCCATTTATCACGATGTTACCTGTTGGTCCGGTTGTGAGGATTCTGGTCTTTACGTGAAGTTGTCATCCATCCGGAAGGCTATGATCCTTGATCTTCATCAGCAAGTGTCTCAATGTTTTCCTCACTTTCAGCAAGCAACGTTGAGTCATCTGCCCATTGCAGGTTGTTAATGAGCCTTCCTCCAGTTCTGATGCCATACTCTACTTTGTGTAATCCAGCTTCTCTGATTGCTGTAGATGCTTGAGTATAAGCCGGCCCGAATATCAGCCGAGGCACCTAATTTTACCACAAACAACTGCATTAAAAATGTACTGGAAAACTCTGCTGTTACATGAGTATATATGGTATTTGCTCAGCAGATAGATAGAATAAGTATACAACCCTGGCACACACATATCCTGATTTTAAACCGTTCAGTAGTCTTTTGTTCTGTTTGCACAACTGCCTCTGGATCCATGTACCATATATACAGTGAACCCTCGTTTATCGCGGTTAATTGGTTCTAGACCCTACCATGATAAATGAAATTCCGCGAAGTAGGATTCCTTATTTGTAAATCAAA
>NW_022103934.1:3016497-3018074 GCF_000313985.2 Echinops telfairi | reverse complement strand
CATCAGCTTTCTTCACCACATTTGCTTATGCACCCATTTGTCTTCAGTGATCCGTTCGACACCCCGTGATCACACAGGTTGATATGTTGTTCGTGAACACGTCTATCAACTGATTAAAACAAAAAATGAACACATCTGTCTTGGAAGAAGTACAAGAGAGAGGTCCTAAACTGTGGCCGGCTCCGTGTCACATTCTTTGGACATGTTGTCAGGAAGGACCAGTCCCTGAAGGACTCAGGCTTGGTAGAGGGTCATCAAAACCCAGGAAGACACTCATCAAGATCGATGCACCTGCAATAACAGATTGGCTACAATAACAGATTGGCTACAATAATAGATTGGCTACAATAATAGATTGGCTACAATAACAGATTTCTTCGACTTAAAAAAAAAGTTTTGTTTTCTAACTACATAAAACACTGCTATGATTGCGAAGTCAAATCTGAAGTGCAAGGTAGAAGCTTTAGAAGTCTAGCCTTTATCTTTGTCCCTTCCATCCTCCTCTTTCCTTCAGGTTAGGTACTATCAGGTCAGTTTCGACCCACAGTGAACTTCTTACAATAGAACGAGACACTGCGTGGCCTCCTCGCCATTGTTCCTGTGCCTGAGCCCAGGTGGCAGCCACTGTGTCGATCTATCGCCTCCAGGACCTCTCTCTTTTCCTCTGCCCCTCCACTTTACCAAGCATGATCTCCTTCTCCAGGAACTGGCCCCTCCTGACTGTGTGTTCAAAGCATGTAAGAGACAATGTTTTGCCATCCTTGTCTCTAAGGAGTTCACTGGCTACACCTCTTTCAGAACAGATTTGCTTGTCCTTTAGGCAGTCTGTGGCACTATCAATATGCTTCTCTAGCAGCACAATTCAAACACATTGATTCTTTAATAAGTTACCATTTTAAAAATAAAACAGTATGGTTTATCTTTCCAGTGTCAAGGAGCCCTGGAGGTGTAATGGTTATGAGTTGGGCTGCTAACTACAAAGCCAGCAGTTCAAAATCACCTGGCACTCCAAAAGAGAAAGACGAGACTTTCTACTCCCTTAAAGAGGTACAGTCTTGGAAACTCACAGGGATAGTTCTACCCTGCCCTATAGGGTCGCTATGGGTCAGCACCAACTCCATGGCAGAGAGATTGGTTTGGGGTTTGGTTCTGGTATCATATATTGTGGGATCCAGCCCCACATCCAGATGGGACCTAGGGGACAGTTGTGTAATTGAAGGGAAGAAATTAAGAGACATACAAACATTTTGGGGTGCTCACCTCCATGGTATCAGGAACCAGGTGTGGGAGAGAGAGAAAATGTGTTCTTACATCAATTTATATAATTTCAGGCTTGCAAATGCCCTGCCCCCCCATTACAGGTAACCACATAGGTAACAAAGTGGGCAGTCCCTTAACCCTAGAGGTCCCTGAGTTCATTGAGGGAGTAACCTAACACCAGTGCTGGGGGCAGGAAAGGGGGAGTGACTGTCCCCCAAGCAGGGAGAGCAATTGTAGCATGTCTGCTGCTATAGATGAAACTGCCGGCCAGATAGCAATCAGCCATGTGTTTCTAAGAGGAAACTTTAAGGTAGTGC
>NW_022103934.1:3010717-3015652 GCF_000313985.2 Echinops telfairi | reverse complement strand
GGCATTGGCAACGACGAAAACATTTTGTAACTGTCTCTCAGACGATACACATCGTACTGCGTGCTAGTGCTAGTTAAACAAGTGATGTCAACAAATCAGCTATTCAGATAATTTAGGTAAGTCATTTATTTATTTATTTCATAAATGCATAAATTTTCTTGAATTTAGTAGACAGTACTCATTATTTATATTTTATAGTGGTGGCAAAATGATATAGACCAAATTTTTAATCAAGAACAACCCCACCCCCCAATCCCAGTCAATTTATGGTGTCCCGCTTTACCAATGTTAAAATCTGGTCACCTTACTTAAGATCTCACTACAATGTATTATATTTGTAATTAATTGCTAATTTTACACTTGGTTGGGCAATGTCTCTGTCGGTCCCTAGATGTGGGCTATTGTGAGGGCATCCTCACAGTACATATCCGTCTTACTCTGCTCCCATCACCCAGCACAGTGCCTGACTTGTAGTAAGTCTTCAGCAAAGACCTACTGGCTGAATGAATGACTACAGGCTTCCTCCACGGCTCTCTAATCTCTCTTCTTCAAACCTAACTCACTGCCATCAAGTCAATTCTGTCTCATAGCCACCTTATAGGACAGGGTGAAAGTGTCCCCCCCAAGTTTCTGAGACTGTAACTCTTAGTGGGAGTAGGAAGGCCTGTCTTTCTCCGGATGAGAGGCTGGGTGGTTTGGAACTTCTGACTTCAGCAGTCCAACGCGTAACCCCAAGGACTCCTTGGCCTAATCTCTCTAGGCCTCTATTTTCTCCTCCATATCTCCCCGCGGTTGAAGAGAAGCGAGGGGGGAACGGTGAACACTTAATAGGTCAGGAGGCGTTCGGTAACGGTTTTATTAAGCGTTTAAAGCACTGGGCGTCGACAGGTGGCGCGCTCAGCTGCTCTGGTGCAAGGGGCGGGACTGGGGCGGGGCCAGGACTTGGGGCGGGGCCAGGACGCGACGGGGGCGGGGCCAGCAGCTGCGGCACCGCGGGGCCTGTGCGGCCCAGGACGTCCCCGTCGCCTGCGGCCCCGCCTCCCAGGGCGGGACGTGCACGGCGATTGGCGAGAGTGGTCTGGAGGCGGTCGCTATTGGCCGACTGCGCCGTCGGCTCGGCGGGCGGTGTCCGGACGCAGGTGCCGGTCGGAGCGGAGCTAGCGGCGCTGACGGGACGGGACGACAGGGCCGGGCCGGGACAGTGGCCGGGGAAAGCGGAGGGGCCTGCGCGGCCGCCCGGCCCGGCCGCAAAGCAAGTAAGCGGGGCTTGCAGAGAGATCCGGGGGTCGCCGGTCGGTGGGCCGGTCCCAGTTCGAGGCCCCCCCCTCTCAGCGCACGACGGCTCAGACCCTCAGCCTCGGCCTTCCCGGGACGCGGGAGCCACCATCCAGTAGGGAGGTGCAGGGGGAGGCCCAGGAGCTGGACACACAGTAGGCGCCAGCGGAGCCTCGCTTTCCCCTTCTGTGAAACGGGTCGGAGGAGGCAGGAGGTGGCACGCAGGAGAGCGCCCGGCACACAGTAGGTGGCCAGTCACAGTGGCTGTGCTCTCGCAAGACACCCCTAGGAGGCTGATCAATAGAGTGTCTCTCGGGCACTGAGACAGAGTGGCCAGAATTTCTAGTATTTGCTCGTTCAACCCTCTAAAGAATCCCTGGTGGCGCAGCGGTTAAGCGCCCAACTGCCCACCCAAAGGTTTGCGGAGGAAACCCTGGCGATCTACTCTCGTAAAGATTAGTCTTGGAAACCTTCCTGTAAAAACCACCACCGTGGAGTCCGGTACAACTCCTAGAGCCCCTGGGAGACCAGAGCAGGGTTTCCAGGACTGTGTATCTTTATGGGAGCAGACAGGCTCCGCTTTCTCCCTGGGAGCGGCTTACTGCTGAGTTTGAACAGCCACCCTTAATGTTAGCAGCCCGGGGGTGGGGGTGGGGGTGGGGCTCCTTGTAAGCCCTGTGGGGCAGTTCGAGTCTGTCCTGTAGGAGTCCTGGTGCTTCGGCGGACTGCTGGCAGACTGTCGCTGTGGCATCCAATAATAATGTCCTCTAGGATCTGTCCCCGTGCAGAGTGCCAGTCACTTCCCCGGTTGAACGGATGAGGATATGGACGCTCAGAGAGGTCAAGTCTCTTGCCCCGAGCCACACAGCAATTAAGCAGGACAGCTGGGACGAGAACCTGGGCTGGGATATGGGGCTGGGGACACCCTGGAGGAGCCATGCACACAGGAGCTCCTTGCTGGGGAGTGACAGGACACAGAAGGAATATCATGCTTTTAGTCTGTATTGGAAAGGAGCCCTGGTGGTACAGGGGTTAAGCATTGGACTGCTAACTGCAAGGTCAGCAGTTTGAAACCACCAGTGGCGTCTCAGGAGCAAGATGGGGCCTTCTAGTCCCATCAAGAGGTACAGTCTTGGGAACCCCCAGGGACAGTTCTACCTTGTCCTGTGCTGTTGTTGTTAGGTGCCATCCAGTTGGCTCTGGCCCACAGTGACCCTATGGACAACAGCAGGAAACCCTGCCCGGTCCTGTGCCAGCCTCACAGTTGTTCCTATGCCTGAGCCCACCAATGCAGGCCCTGTGTCCATCCATGGCATCGAGGGCCTTCCTCTTTTTCGCTGGCCTTCCACTTTACCGAACATGACGTCCTTCTCTGGGGACCGGTCTCTTCTGACGATAGTCCAAAGGATGTAAGATTAGATCTTCCCGTTCTTGCCTCTAAGGAGCACTCTGGCCTGACTTCTAGTCGTCTTTTGATGTTCTTCTCCAGCACCACAATTCAAATGCAGTCCTGTCGTGGAGGGCCCCTGCGAGTCAGCTATGCAAAGAAAGGATGCCTGTTGGCCTTCACTGGGGAGCCCTGGTGGCACAGTGATTAAGTGCTTGATGGCTCACGAAAAGCTGGGTGGTTGAAACCCACCTAGTGGTGCTGCCCAAGGAGGTCTGGCAATCTGCTGGCGTGAGGATGGCAGACTGCAGAACCCTGTAGGGCAGTTCCACTCAGCTACTCATGGCTGGTCAGGAGTCACCAATCACCTTGGCAACACAGAACAGAGCACTTACTGAGCACGGAGCGGGGTCTTCTCCTCAGGCCCACCCTGAAGCTCCCTGATAAAACCTGAGCACAAGCAGGTGGGTGTGCTCATCTTACTATGAACTGACCTATGGGCTGGCCACCTTCATGACCTCCTTTTCCAGATGAGGAAACTGGCCTCCGAGAGGGTAGCAGTTTGTTCAAAACCACACTGGGGACTACTAGGGCCCTCTGAGTCTTCTTCCTCCAGTTCTCCCCATGGAGAACAGGAGGCGGGACAGGTATGGAAAGGTGGTGGGTCCCCAGTGTCACCCCTGTGAGACTAGCCGAGTGAGACCGAGCTTTGCAACCCACCTACTTTATCAGGTTCTTTGACAAAGGAAGAGGAGGGGGAAGAGGAAGAGGAGGGGAAAGAGGAAGAGGAGGGGGAAGAGCAGGAGGCAGCCCGGAGGAGCTAAGTGACATGTCCTGTCCCAGGACACACAGCCTCCCAGTGGCAGAGCCAGGATGCAAGGAACTCAAGTCTCATGAGCCCCAGACTCACTCACTGGACTGGCCCTTCCTCCCTGTGTGACCTTGAGCAAGTAGCTAACCTTCTCTAATTTCCGCTCCTGTCAAATGGGGGCAGTTATACCAGGGGACTTCAGACAGTTTACGGAAACCCTCCATTGTCTTTTAAAGTCCATGACGTGTTTGAAGCCCCCTCGTAGGTTTGTGGTGTTAACTGTTGTTGTTGTTGTGCCATCGAGGCGGTTCCGATCCATAGTGACCCTGTGCAGAACTGAAGGAAGCACTGCTAATCCTGTACTGCCCGTACAGTGGTTCCCATGCTTGAGCCCGTTGTTGCTGCCGTGGCGTCAGTTCATCTCCTTGAGGGCCTTCCTCTTTGTCGCTGCCCCTCTACTTTACCAAGCTTGATGCCCTTCTCCAGGGACTGGTCTCTCCTGACAACACGTCCACAGTCTGTCAGATGAAGGTTCCCCATCCTTGACTCTAAGGAGCGCTCTGGCCGTAGTTTTTGTGATGAAAAACTCAGCAAACCTCTCTATCACATGGCTTCTGGTCTGTAGGCACGATGACCCAGGGAGCACCTGGTAGGGATAGGCTAGGTGTCAGGGAGGGCAGCAGGGCAGGGTGCTCCCAGTCTGGGGGCAAGGTGAGGGTAGGCTGGCCCCAGGTCAGGTCCCAGCCTGATTGGGAGGATTGTGACTTCTCAAAAGGGTTTGCCGGCAAGCTGGATGAATGATTAAAATGTGTACTGGTCAGGGAACCGCAGAGGTCAGCATGGCATTTAGGGTGATGTTGGCCAGTGGGGCCTAGCCCCAGCCTTTGGAGGGCTGACCAGTGTTGTAAGAAGGTAGATGCACAGGTCCCCGTGCTGGAGAGGTGCAGGCCTTGATCGGCCCCAAATGTTGTCATCTTCTCCCCTCCCCAAAGCTGTGTTCCCACCTAAAGCTCCCCCATCCTCCCGCCAACTGCGAACACCCTGTCTGTGCCCAGGCCTCTGCACGTCTAGGCTCTTAGCTCTCTTACTGTCACCTCGGGTGCTGGCAGCCAGGGCCTGAGGCCAAAGGGCCTGGCCCTCCTCTGTTCTTACACGGAACGCCCATACCTGTCACTGTTGGGTGGGTTCCAACCCATGGCAGCCCCAGGTGTAATAGCTCAGTGGCCCCCTAGGGCAGGGGACCTCAAACATTTTAAACAGGGGGCCAGTTCACTGTCCCTCGGACCCATCGGAGGGCTGGACTATAGTTTAAAACAAAACTATGAACAAATTCCTATGTGCAGTGCACATATCTTATTTTGAAGTAAAAAACAAAGAGGGCAAAAAATCAGGTCATAGCCAATGAGGCCTCTGTGTGAGTGTATCCTTCTGTGGATTCTGGGAACTCCTGCCTTCCTCCCTG
>NW_022103934.1:3000326-3010154 GCF_000313985.2 Echinops telfairi | reverse complement strand
CCGACGTCTCCCTTCACCCACTTTTCGGTTGTCTGTCCCCCAGGGAGGAGGTCACATATAGTTCCTTGTAATCGGTTCCCTCTTTCCTACCCAATATACAATTACTCTTGGACATAAAACTCTTTCTTACACACATATGAGTGTCTCTGGATTTGTTTCTCTAGTCAACCCAGATGAATACAGCGTGGGGTCTTGTGTTAGCAGATTTCCCAGTGTATGTGTTTCTGTGAAGCCCTGGTGGTATAGTGGTTATGGGCTGGGCTGCTAAACGCAAGGACCACAGTTTGAAACCACCAGTCTCTCTTCGGGAGAAAGCTGGGACTTTCTACTCCCATAAAAAGTTATAGTCTTGGAAACCCACAGGGCCAATTCTGCCCTGCCCTATAGGGTTGCTGTGAGTTGGCACCAACTCGATGGCAGTGAGTTGGTATTTCTGTGACTGTAAAAGGAATGGTGTGTTAGTTTGGGTAGACTAGGAAAACAAATCCACAGAAACTCATATGTATAAGAGAGAGTTTTATATAAAGGGTAAGTGTACATTAAGAAAGCTTCCCAGCCCAGTGCTGTCCAAGCCCATCAGTCCAACATTAGTTCATATGTCCGACACCAATTCACAAAGCCCTCCTCAATCTCATAAAACACATGCAATGATGCTGACTGCAGGAGGAAAGCTGAGTCAGTGAATGTGTAAGCATCTCAGGGCTCGCAGGGGTCTCCACACAGCTGCTCCAGCACCCAGGGCTGCATCAGGGTAGGTTCATGTGGCTTCTCCTCAGGGATGTCTCACAGGAAGTGAGCCTTGCCAGCTAAAGCAGGGAACTGGCTAAGGCAGCTACACTCTGGTCCGACCATCAGAGAGCAAGAGACCCGAGAATTAGAGAGGCGAGGCTCACCGAACCATTTATCTCTCCACCCTTCAATTAATCCCACATGTGTTCATCGGCCAGGTTGGCACAATAAGCCTTAACTATCTCAAATGGTTACCACCCTGGGTGATGTTAACGGTTGGCACTCAACTGTTAACCTAAAGGCTTGCAGTTTGAACCCACCCAGTGGCAGCACCACAGAGGAAAGGCCTGGCAATCTGCCTCCACAAATAGTGTGTGGTTGATTTTTAGGTGCTGTCGGGTGGGTTCCAGCTAGTAAACAAATGGGACAGAGTGGAGCTGCCCTATAGAGTTTTCTAAGCTGTAATTTCTATAGGCAGCAGCCAAGAGATCAAAAGACTTGTTGCACAAGACCTCTTAAGAGGAGTGTTGAAAAGCAAAGAGGTTACTTTGAGAATTAGGGTGCACCCAACCCAAGCCGTGGTATTTTCCATCGCCTCCTGTGCATGTGAAAGTTGGACATTGAATAAGGAAGACCAAAGGAGAATCGATACATTGGAATTGTGGTGTTGGAGAAGAATGCTGAAAGTACCATGAACTGCTAAAAGGACAAGCATCTATCTTGGAAGAAGTATGGTTAGAGGCAAGGATGAGGAAACTTCGTCTTACAGACTTTGGACATGTTGGCAGGAGGGACCAGTCCCTGCAGAAGGACATCATGCTTGGTAAAGTGCAGGATTGGGGGGAAAAGAGGACGGTCCTCGGTGAGACAGATTGACACGGTGGCTGCAACAGTGGGATCAGACAGAGGGACAATGGTGAGGGTGGTGCAGGTTAGTGGAGTGTTTCTTTTATGTTGTACACGGGGTCACTCTGGTTCATAACCAACTCAGTGACACAAGGGCCCCGAGTGACAACAATGATTTTTTTTAACAGGTTTATGGGCACGTCATTCATGAGTCATTCAATTCAAGAGTCCAGTCATATCCAGAAGAGTTGTACAATCATTGCCACAATCAATTTCAGAACATTTTCTTTTTTATTCTCAGTTATGCATGTAGTTGTTATTTTTCAAATTGTGGCAAAAATATACAAAACAAAATTCTCTAATTCAGAGCCGCGATTGTACTCTTCATGCTGTACAACCCTTATTGATATCCTTCTCCATATTATTCCACCTCCGTTAACTTAGACTCAGTGCTCCCTAAGCGACAGCTTTCTCCCTCACCCATGTTAACTACTGGTCAGGTTTGGTTTCTTTTCCTTTATTTTTGTAGTGTTCTTGGTATAATATTCACATAGCATACATTGCTTTTAAAGAATTGCATATACATCAACACAATCAGTTCTAATGCTCCCTCCTCCCATGCCAACATTCCTTGTTGGCTCCAAAATCCCCACCCCCTCCCCTCCACCCCACCTCCCACCTCCCTGATAAACCATTGTATCCATACTGTCTCCAGGCCACTCCTTCTGTGCTTCACAAATGGAGAAACCCAACAGAAACAATAAAAAACAAAAACAATGAAACAGAAAGTAATAATAATGTAAAGATAAAAATTAAAAAGTAAGAAAGAAAAGACCAACTACAACACTTAAAAACCAGAGAGGAAATTTCTGTCCTGGAACAAGTGAGAAATATTTGAGCCTAGCTCAAATTCAGATTGGGTCAAGGCGGGGGTCACCTGACCAAGTATCATATGATACCATGGTTCAATCCACCATAATCAAGTTTACCTTAATCTCTGTAGGGCAGTAAAGCTGTTCAAGTAAGTCTGTCCTTTGCCTGTGGCTAGAGGAGACCTACCAGAGACTTTATCTGACTAGATTCCCTGCAGATGGATTTTGAGCTCCCATTGCCCTCCATAGCCTTCTACAAATTGGATGCTCACACTTTAAGCTCTGCTACATTTCCCTGCATCATAGTTGGATTTTGCTCTTGTCATCTTTGGATCACACAGGCTGGTGTGCTTCTTCGATGTGGACTTTGTTGATGCCTCACTCAGATGGCTGCTTGTTTGGATACAAGCCTTTCTGACCCCAGACCCTATTCTGATTGCTAGCTGGGCACCATCTGCTTTCCTCACCACATTTACTGTAGCACCCTTATCTTCAGTGATCTCTTCATGAAGGCGAGCATGGAGCAGGGCCATGTTATGAGAACTAACTGTTTGTGGATCGGGACTAGAATTAAAGTGGGAGCCCAGAATCCAACTTCTTGTCCGTAGATTATGAATGACTCTGATTGACTTTGGCGGTCATGTTATGACAAAAGCAAAACCCAACAAGAACAACAACAACAACAAAAGGCAGAAAAACAAAAAAGATAAACATTGTCCATCATTCCCTTAGGGCATAAGGTGATTGCATTGTTAACAACAATAGTTTATCTAATGACATAGGATTTAAGATACTAGTGATATGAGTCTAGTCCAATTGTGAGCTGCAATCATTCTTAATTGATTGAGCATAATTACACTGAGCATGGGAGTTGGTGCTAGAGGACATTTTCCTGTATAATTTCTTAGGAGTGCAGATCATTGCCTGTCAGATTAAAACCTGTCATATTAAAGCAGGGGGAGCATTGAGGTATTAAATACACGATGGTTCTAGCTCCCCTTTCAATTGGACACCCACTAAGCAGGGGTCCCACTCAAGGTCCAATTTCCACAGTCTTGGGGTGGCCATCCTTTTGCTCCCTCTCCCATCAGAGAGTTTCATTCCTAAGTCCAAGGGTACAGGTGGTTTGGGGGTGGGGGTAGGGCCCAGTTTGTTCAATCGGGCTTCCACATTGAACCCGTCTGGTGTGGCCCATAGAGGATGACGTTCTCTGTAAGGCCAGTGTCTTAAGGTCATCATGGTACTTAGTCTGTGGTGTGGTTCACCGAGGATTGGGTAGAAACATCTTTGAAGCGTCTATCCAGGAAGATAGAACCAGGTTGATTCTCCCTTTAGGTTCCCTACAATTATTGTTCGCATCCCTTCCCAATGTGGGGTTGCTCCTCCCCATTGACCACCACACCCACCCACAGAAAGCCGAGCGCCCCCTCTGAAATGCGGCTGCCCCCCTCGTCTTAACTTGATTTTCTAGTATCATAGAGGACCTGCTGCTTTGTCCCCGCTTTGTCTCGGTGTTGCACGGCGTCAAGCGGATGGTCTTCTCCCTTCCCCCCCTTCTTGAAGGAGTGACCCCACCCAAGGTGAGATCTCCTCTTTTGAGGTGGTTCTTAGGAAGTGCACATAAGGGGGTCATGTATGGTTCATGGCTGATAGACACACTTTCTACCCTTTTGTTTGGGAATTGCTCCCTAAGATTTGTTTAATTGGTGTTTCTCCCCATCGTAGTGGACTCATAGAATATTTGTCCTTTTGTGATTGACGCACTTCACCCAGCATAATGGTTTCCAGGTCCTTCCATGTCATGTGGTGTGTCATGCTCTCATCAGTGGTTTTTTTCCCGGGAGGCATGGTGTTCTATTTGGGCGTATGTACCGTAGTGTCTTTATCCATTCCTCCACTAGATCACAACCATCTCTGTGGGACCAGAGCCCCAGGACACAGCACCCCATGTACAACAGTACAAGCCACTGCCTGGTTCTGCAAAACCCTCTCTATTCTTGCCGTGTCTGAGCCCACTGTTGCAGCCGCTGTGTCCGTCCATCTTGTCCAGAGCCGTCCTCTTTTCCTCTGCCCCTCCACTCGACCAAGCATGATATCCTTTTCCAGGGAGTGGTCTCTCCTGACCACATGTCCAAAGGGCATGAGAGGAAGTCTCGCCATGCTTGCCTCTCAGGAGCATTCCGGTTATAATTCTTCCAAGTGAGATTAGTGTGTCCTTCTGGCAGTCCACAGTACTTTCCTTGTCCTTTGCCAACACTGCAACTTCAAGGCATCGATTCTTCTTTGGTCCTCTTTATTGACTGTCCAGCTTTCACGGGCATCTGAGGAGATGGAGAATACCATGGCTTAGGTCAAGTACACTGTAGTCTTCCAGGTGACCTCCTTGCTTTTTAATCACGTTAAAGAGGCCTTGTGTGGCAGATTTGCCCCCATCCAATATGGTGTTTGATTTTTTGATGTCTGCTTCCATGGGCATTGATTATGAGTGCAAGTTCTCTACTTATCCTGATGTCGCTTATTGGTCCAGCTGTGAGGACTTTGGTTTATGTTGAGGTATAATCCAAGTTGAATGTGATCCCCCATCAATAAGCGTTTCACATCTTTGCTTTGACCAAACAAGGATGGGTCATCAGCGTATTGCATGCGTGTTAACAGGGCTTCCTTCAATCCTGCCACATGTAGTCCCGTTTCTTAGCTTGTTTTCCTAGCATACAGATTGAATAGTATGGTGAAAGGCTAGCACCCTGATTCATGCCTTCCACATTTTAAGCCATGTAGCCCTTATAGCAGTGGTTCTCAACCTGTGGGTCACGACCTCTTTGGGGGTCAAACGACCCTTTCACAGGTGTTGCCATATTCATAACAGTAGCAAAATTACAATTATGAGGTAGCAACAAAAATAATTTTATGGTTGGGGGGATCACCACCACATGAGGAACTGTATGAAAGGGTCGCGGCATTAGGAAGGTTGAGAACCGCTGCCTTATAGGAGTCCTGGTAGCTCAGCGAGTTCTGCGTTGAGCTGCTAATTGCAAGGTGAGCAGTTTGAAACTACTGGCCACTCCACGGGAGAAAGGTGAGGTTTCGTACCTCTGTAAGGAGTATAGCTCTTTCTTATACACATATGAATCTCCCTGGGTTTTTTTCTCTAGTCTACCCATACTGATACAGTCAGCAATGTAGGTGATAGCAGAGAACTGGGCAGTGTTTCATTCTGTTGCATCTAGGGTTACTGTGAATTGTAACCAACCCAATGGGACTCTTCAAGCAAGGAAAGGAAATGGTATTTTACAAATACAGAAACCTACGGGGGCAATTTAAGTTCCACTCGGAATCACCCCGACGTCGTGAGTGGTGATTGTCGTTTGAGCATCCCCTTGTCTGCCATATTCCAAGGGCTGCCTCTGTCTGTGTGCAGCTTCCACAGGAGCCCAGCAAAGTGTCCTGGAATCCCCATTCCTCTCAATGGGATCCCTAATCTGTTAGGATCCACACATTCAGCTCCCTTTGCATACTCGAGAAACGACCAGTTAACTTCTTCCTGTCATTCTCTGGGTTCAGCCAGGAATATCTGGTGTCTGACATCAGCAGTGAGATCCCTTTTTCGACATCCTCTTCTGAATCCGACTTGAATTTCTGGTAGCTCCCTGTCCACGTACGGCTCCAACAGGTATTTGTATCATCTTCAGCAAAAACGTTTCTTGCCTGTGATATTAGGGATCTTGTTTGACTATGGCTGCATTCATTTGCAGGAAATTTCTTTGGGATGGGCATGAATTGGGGGTGTGTGTGTCAGAGATTTCTCCCAGTCGGGTGGTGAGGTAGCTGTGTCCTAACATCTTGGCATAGACAAGTGAGCGCTTCCAGTCTTGCATCTGTTGGCCGAAACCTTTCAATTGCTATCCCATCCTCAATTGCCATGCCGTCCGCGCTATCAATCCTGGATATGTGGGTGACTCACAGCTATTTGCAGAGTTTGGACTGATCCTTGGAGCTGGGAAGAACAGACTCCCTTCTCCAAACAGTTGCTGGGAGAGCCCAGCCCCTTTCCCACAGACCTCTGAGCCGGAAGCGAGAGCTGCTGGCCCGGGGCCATATCTCCGGCTGCAGCCTTCCTCCCCGGCTGGGCTCAGCTTGGCTGGCTTTGCTTATCTGGGCTCAAAAGGCCTCTTGGGGCCAAGCAGGTTCCAGCTGAGGGGTCAGAGAGCATGGATCTGCTGCAGAATGTCCCAGTGCAGAGAATTTGCCAACAGTGGTGCTGCCTGGCCCTCACTCTCAGGGGCCTCAGGCTGTGACTGGGCAGGGAGGGGGAGAGGGAAGGGGGTTCAGGGAGTCAGTGGGTGCCTGACTGGCCCTTTGAGTTTGGTTTCTGTGCCCTCTAGGGGCTGTTGGGGTAGGGGTTGGGGGTGGGGGTGGAGGGCTCTGAGTCATTGCGGCTGGAGAGGGAGACCAAAGGGCAGCCTTAGCATCAAACCAAGCTTAGTCATGGAATCCATGGGCCTCATGGTGCCACCCCACTATGTGGCCCAGGTGACTTCCAGGGCCCCCTGGCTCTTCTCAACCCTCTGAGCTCCAAACCACACCCACGCACAGCGACCCCATGTGACAGAGTAGAACGCCTCCGTCCGGGTTTCTTGGCTAAAATCTTTGCCCAAGCAGATCACCAGGCCTTTCTTTCTCTGGGTGGGTTCACGCCACTAACCTTTCAATCAGTAGTCGAGTGCAAACCATTTGTGGCCACCCCCTCCCACCCCCCCACCTTGGTTCCAGAGCAGGGACATCTGGAGAGGTCTCTTCACCATGTGACACCAGCTGGAAGCCTTCCTTCTGTCTCCTCGACTTGTGGGGGGCAAAGAAAGGGATTCACCCTAGGGTTCCCTTGTACAGGTCTGGCCCCTCTCAGAGCAACTGTGGATCCTGAGGCATGTTGTGAGTAGCTGGTCTGGGGGATAGAGGCCACCCAGGTCCTGTCCAGACTGCCACTGGCTTGGTGGCCAAGGGTGCCTAAGGCCAGGAGCTCAGAGCCCTCCAAGAAGGTGATTGTGGGAGTCACTGAGCCACGTTTCTAGCTGAGTTCTCATCTACTGCCCACCCCAGCTGGCAGGGTGCCCCCCGAGAGGCCCTGGGCAGCACTATGTGAACGTGCCTCCTGGGAGGGGAAGGAGTGCTTGGAGGTAGGACCCCACTGGCCTTTCTGGGGGGAGTTAGAGGTGCTGATGGTGGGGCCTACTGTGTGCCAGGCTGGGTTGTGTGCCCCACTTTACAAAGGGAGTAACTGAGGCCCAGAGAAGTAAGTCCCCGCCCACGGGCCAGAGCTGGATTCGAACCCCGCTCTGTTTGGCTCCTAAAAACCTTTCCCTTCACCCTCCCTGCCAGCCTCTCCCCAGGCTCCCGGGACCATGGGCCTTGGGCCCTGAAGACGAGGCCCTCCCTGTGGCAATGACGACAGACGACTGCTGCCACCTCCCCGGCTCCCTGTGCGACTGCTCCGGCAGCCCCGCCCTCACCAAGGTCGTGGAGTCCACGGGCCTCGGGCCGCCCCAGTATGTGGCGCAGGTGACCTCCAGGGACGGCCGGTTCCTCTCAACTGTCATCCGAGCCTTGGACACACCGAGGTGAGTGGGGACAGGGCCTCCGCCCCCTTGGCTCTGGGCCCGTTGGTTTTCTCCCCTCCCCGTCAGCCAGAAACGGTGAAAAGGACCTCCTCTAACTAACTTCACCCCAGGGAGAAGCAACGTCAGCATCAGCCCAGGCCAGGTGCTTGGTGGCAGAAGTCAGGCAGGTCGCCCCCCTCCACCCTTCTTAGCAATTCCGACCCAGCCGTCCCTCCTGTGGCACGTTTCCCTTCCCTGCTGAGCTGAGCATGTGGTGCAGTGGCCACACAGAAGTCACGGACCGTCCACCCGGTTAGGAGGATTAAGAGAGAAGCGGCAGGATTAAGAGAGAAGAAGAAAAGAAATGACTCAGGATACAGTTCTGTGGTCAGAACAACCTATTCTCCCCAGCTCTCAGCCTCGCAGTCTGGCTTCTGCCCCACTCAAGCAAGTGTTACAGGACTCTAGCGCAGCGGTTCTCCTCTTTGGGAGGGTCAAATGAACCCTTTCACAGGGATCACCTGATTCATAACAGTAGCAAAATGACAGTGATGAAGTAACAATGAAAATAGTTTTATTGTTGGGGGGGTCACCACAACATGAGGAACTGTATGAAAGGGTCATGGCATTAGGAAGGTTGAGAACCACTGCTTTAGGGCCACCAATACGTCCCCTGAGGCACCCTGTTCCTCCAGTAAACTCCCTGCCGATAGGCCTCAACTCTCTCCCTTCTTGGGCCGTGAGACTCACCGTGCCATCTCCTGCCCATGTCCAAACCAACGCATGCCATGGAGCCAGTGCCAAGTCAGCACCCTGTAGGCCTGCGTAGAACTTCCCCTGTGAGTTTCCAAGACTGTAAGTCTCTACAGGCATAGGAAGCCTCATCTTTCTCCCATAGAGCCATTGGTGGTTTTGAACTGCTGACCTTGTGGTTAGCAGCCCAACAGGTAATCTATTATACCACCAGGGCTCCTTATAAAGCAGGCAGTAAGGTGGTAAAGGGCAACGAGTAAGGTGAGGGTAGAAATGTGAGCCACACCATCTAGAAAGGTAATGGTTCACGACACATCCCTCCCTAATCTTGCCTCATTAACACAAGGAAAACATTTCAATGGGCATGCCGTCAATTCCTGGACCCTTGTTTTTCACGAATGCCTTCAATGCCATTTGAACGTCTTCGAACGTCTTCCTTCCCTGGGTTCTTGATCAGATACTGCCTCCTGACGAAGGTGAATGTTAACCAGGTCTTTGTAGTACAGTGGCTCCGGTATTCCTTCCGTCTTCTTTTGATGCTCTCTGCATCGTTCAATGCAAGCACGAGTCTTTCCCCCTTCAGTTCTCAGCTTGAAAAAGACCGAGCATGTTCCCTTGGTGGTTGAACTCATCTTCGCACAGTTCATGATAATGCTCTGCTCTGTTTCCTCTGCTTCTGCTCAGCTCTTTGACTTCATCATTTCTTTTTTAAATTGTTTTATTAGGGGCTCATACAACTCTTATCACAAGCCACGCATACATCAATTGTGTAAAGCACATTTGTACATTCACTGCCCTCATCATTCTCAAGACATCTGCTCTCCACTTAAGCCCCTGGCATCAGGTCCTCCTTTGTTCCCCTCCCTCCCCGCTCCCTCCTCCCTCATGAACCCTTGATAATTTATAAATTATTATTTTGTCAAATCCTGTCCTGTCCGACGTCTCCCTTCACCCACTTTTCTGTTGTCCGTCCCCCAGGGAGGAGGTCTCATGTAGATTCTTGTATTCGGTTCCCCCTTTCCAACCCACCCTCC
>NW_022103934.1:2988527-2999167 GCF_000313985.2 Echinops telfairi | reverse complement strand
CTTGTAGTTAGTTCAAGGATCGTTTGTTGGCCTTTAGGAGTGTTTTCCAGTCCAGTCTGTTGGGGCACTATGCCCTGGCCCCAAAGTCCACCTTCAGCATTCCCTGGGGACCTCGCCGCTCCATACTTCATCATTTCTTCCATTTGTCTCAGCTCCTCTAAGATTAAGACCAACTTGCAGAGTCTCTTCTGAAATCCATGCTGATTTTTTCTTTCCAGTCTTTTTAAGGAGCTTTTGATTTCTTCATGTATTATATTCTTAGTGTCATTTCACAACTCTTCTGGTCTTCCGTAATTAGCATTCAGCTAATCAAATCTGTCTTTGAGATGGTTTCTCAATTCAGATGGGATGTGCTCAGTGTCATAATTTGGCTCCCGTGGACTTGTTTTAATTTTCCTCAGCTTCAACTTGACCTTGCATATGAGCAATCGATGGTCTGTTCTGCAGCTGGCCCCTGACCTTGTTTTCAGTGAACAATGCTGAGCGTCTCCATCAACTCTTTCCATAGATATAGTTGATTTGATACCGTGCATCTAATTCAGTGGGATCCATGTTTATGTCATTGGGGGGGAAAAAAGAGAAAAGATACGGCATTTACAATGAATAAATTGTTGACCTTGCAAATTTCACTCATGTGATCTCTGGCATCTGTTGTCCACCTTCTGATCCTTCTTTGCTTCTGATGTCTGTGTTTCAGTCACCAGTCATTACCAATGCATCTCAGTGGCATAGCTGATCAATTTCAAGCTGCAGGGATAAATAAACATGCCTTGCTCTCTGACTTTAGCGGTTGGTGTGGGAACGTGCGTAATCGTCGGGCTAAGTGGTCCTTCTTGAAGGCTCGTGAATACTGTCTGACACTGACGCGTGTTCCCCAGTGTTCCCGTTCCTCTTTAACACGCCATTCTCGGCGTGCTAAACCCGATGACTGCCTGATGCAAAATGACCAAGGCCAGGCCATCGCAGCCCATGGAGGATCTTGACTTTGGGTGTTCCATTTCATTTCTGAAGACTTCCAGTTTTCCTAGACCCATCCTTCACAAGCTCTGCATTCTGACAATCAATGGACGTGTGCAGCGGTTTCTTCTCATTTTGAGTTGTGTCCCATCTGCCCCACCTACTTCATTCAATAAGGCCGACTCTACTCGGAGGAGGAAACTCTTCCCACCCCTACCCCCACCCCAGGGGCTCCGCATCTTCTGGGTCCTCATCTATCAGACAATACTCCGCCGCTACTGGGAAGGTTTTCACCAGCCAGTCCTTTGGGAAGGCGACTGCCTGGTTCTCCTTCTGAGTCTCTTCTCAGGCTGGAAGTTCTGCCGAACTCTGTCCGCTGTAGGGGACTCGAGTCAGCAGCCTCCAGTTAAGCATTTGATGGAGTCCCTGAGCGATGCACATGGTTAACGCCCCAGAGGGGAGGCAGAAGAAAGACCTAGTGACCTGCTCCCACAGACCCTCGGGAGCACAGCTCTACCCTGACACTCGTGGGGGCGTCAGGAGGCAGAGTCATGGGATGGCAGGCCGTTTGGCTCTGGGTTCACAGGCAGAGTAAGTGCACCCTAAGCTTGACTCTATTCCGCTTCCAACTCCAGGGCTCCCCAGGGCCAAAGCCAAGCTCAGGCCCTTCCCCAGGGTTCTCGCCACCCACCTCCCACTTGGTCTATGGAACAGGGGCTCCTTTTGAGGAGGCGGGGGAGGAGCCCCCCCCTCCCAACCCACCACCCCTGGGCAGGCTGTGTGCCACTGTGGGAGGGGGCAGCAGCTCAGGCCTGAGGGGAGGCAGTAGGAGGGCCTGGGAATATGAAATGGGGAGAAAAGAATTACGCATCTCCCCCCCACCCCCCTCCGCCTCGGGCTCCCAGGGGAAGCTGCCATTATCTACAGAACAGCTGTCTCGCTTAGCCTCCTCTGTGTCTTCCTGAAGCCCAATTTCTGAGCAGAAAACTCTGGAAAACAATGACTCATGGACTCTGGGGCCCCCAAAGCCACACCCCTTCCTCCCGAGCTGCCCGAGGGAGGCTGGCCTAGAAGCATTCCCAGGAAGCCCTTCTGCTGAAGCTCTGGATTTATCCTCCCGTGTGTGTGTGTGTGTGTGTGTGTGTGTGTGTCTGGTGGGGGTGGGGTGTATGTGCTGTGGGTTTTCCCCCCTCCACAAAGCTTTCCCTGGCTTAGTTGCCTTCAGGTGCAGCTAGATCTAGGGTCTCCTGTAACATGTTTAAGACCCTGCCTTCCCTGTCTCCGCTTTCCTGGCTTGGCACCGCTGGCAGACTCCACATGGGGACCAGGTGATGCCGCGGCTCCGGACTGACATCTGCTGCCCGAGGCCAGCGGTGCTGCTGTCTGAGGAGGGAAAAAAAAAAAAGAGTTTCTGGAAGGGATTCCCAGCAGTCGGATTGCATCACAAAGTCCGCCCTGAGACCAGGGCGTGTGGTGTTGTGATTGGCTAGGTCTGAGGTCACTAGGGGTGTCATCGGCTCTGCCACAGTCCTTGAGGACCAGGCGTTGGGGGTGGGGTGCTGCCCAGGGTGTGAAGTGGAAAAGAGGGGAGTGCCTGCTGAGTGGGCAGGTACAACCTGTGCTCACGGCAGGCCTCAGGAGCCACCCCAGGGGACCTGGTGACGGGGTTCAGTGGATGTTATGGAGGTGGGCGAGGCTGACCTCCTCTGGCTCCACGAGGCAAGTGTCAGACAGGTCTCCACATTCTATCCTCCACGGTCCGGTCTGGGGTCTAGCCTCCGTTACCTCCTCTCACCCCAGCCGTTCCTCCCACGGCACTCGACAGCGGTGCTGGTTCCACACTGCACTGCAGGGCCCCCCGCAGAACTCACAGCCCACAACACTCACCATCAGGGGAGTTAGCAGGCCACCACAAGTCAGCATCAGCAAACAGTAAGGGCACAGCCATTGGTCTCCCCAGCCAGGAGCAAGTCTCTCTCCGGCTCTCGGTCTCTCAGACACATGGTCCCTTGGCCTCCGGCCTGCCCCTCGCTCCCACAGCTCCATAGTCTGGGACCAGAGGAGAAGGTGGCCTCTGAGCCACAGTCTCCGGTGCCTGTGGTCTCGGCGGCCTCCCCACCGCAGACAGGGACGGTGGACGTGCTCTTGCAAGGTCCAGGTCCGAGGGGTTTCTCTCTGCTGCTTCAAAGATGTCTCACCCTTACAGCCTGGGGCGTGGGGGGGGCCGTAGGAACTGACCAGTCCCCTCTCTCACGCTTGTTTGCATAGCCCCACCCAGTCATTTGGTGGGAGTTCACAGAGACTTGGAGAGAAGAGCCAATGGAGAAATCTCCCTCCCCCACAAGGAGCGTATCCCTCCCCCTGTAGGAGTCTTGGGTGGCTTCCCGAAAGAGAGGACATTTGGAGTTGGACATTAAAGGTCGAGTAGGAGTTTGCTAAGAGGCAACCTGGGGAGCCGCCAAGGCCTGCCATCCAGCACGCAGTCCAGCAGGTGTGGGCGGGAAGCCCAGTGGTTGCTCACGTGTTCTCTGTCTGTGTCCAGCGATGGCCCCTTCTGCCGGATCTGCCACGAGGGGGCCAACGGGGAGACCCTGCTGTCACCGTGTGGCTGCGCTGGCACACTGGGCGCTGTGCACAAGAGCTGCCTGGAGAGGTGGCTGTCCTCGTCCAACACCAGCTACTGTGAGCTGTGCCACACAGAGTTTGCGGTGGAGAAGCGGCCCCGGCCCCTCACCGAGGTATCCTGGGGAGCTTGAGGGGGTGAGTTGAGGGGTGGGAAGCTGGGCTCAGGGGCCTTGGCGGCTCTTGTGGGACAGGGAAGCCACTTCTCTACAGGGGGGCGGGGGGTGTCCTGTTGATGGGGTACCTGTCCGCCCCCACAGTTGCCACCTAGACAATGGGGGCTGGTGCCAAAGAAGCTCACAGCCTGTCGGAAAAGAGGCAGCTGGCAGCCAGAGCGGCAGTGCTGTGAGGGAAAGAGGCAGGGTCTATGGGGAGCCCCTGTGGGACTGGAGGCAACTTAACTAGGGGGCTTAGCCAAGGCCATGCTGAGGCCTGACGGGTGAGAAGGAGCCAGCCTTGCTGAGAGAGCGGGCAGGCCGCTGCTGCCAGGGCCTGGAGGGAGGCCCAGCTAGTGCTCTTGAAGGACCCCAGTGTGACAGTCAGGGCCAGGGCAGCTCTGATTGCCTCAGTCTGGGACCCTGGCTGCTCCCCAGGACCCCCCGGTCAGAGGAAGATATGGCCCCTAGGCCCCATACCCTCCCACGGGGCCCCACGCTCCAGGCACATGCCTTCCTCTGGGCCTTTGCCCTTGTTCTTCCTGCAGTCTGGAACACAGCCACCTTGTGGTCATCTCCCATGGCTCTTCCTGGGCAAGGCTGTCCCCTCGCTGACAATTGCCCCACTTTGTACCTTGCCCAAGTAGTACGGGAGCCCTGAGACGCCAAGGACCCTCCCTGTCCCTCTTCACAGCTGGGAGAAGAGGGGATAGAGAAAGAGGGAGACAGGGAGAGGAGGCAGGGAGGAGGAGAAACAGGTGCCTAGACAGGGCTGGCCCTGGGGTTGTCTGTGGAAGGAACAGTGGCTTCCAGAGCCCCAAGCAGGCACAGCATGTACCTGGGTGTCGGGAGAGGCCCAGGGCCTGGAGGCACCACTTGGCCCCTTCGCCTCCTCTCCCTGCCCAGTGGCTGAAGGACCCCGGGCCCCGGAAGGAGAAGCGGACGCTGTGCTGCGACATGGTGTGCTTCCTGTTCATCACACCGCTGGCGGCCATCTCAGGCTGGCTGTGCTTGCGTGGAGCCCAAGACCACCTCCGGCTGCACAGCCGGCTGGAGGCTGTGGGGCTCATCGCCCTCACCATCGCACTTTTCACCATCTACGTCCTCTGGACGCTGGTGAGTGCCCGTGGCCGCAGGACTGGATAAAGGGCACCCCATTAGGGGCCTGAATGGGGGGGGTTGGTCAGAGAAAGGGGTGCGCACCCAGGGGTCTGCTCAAACACGGCCCTCAGAACCAGTCCTCCCCACAGAGGCGCCGCTCTCTGGCCCTAGCCACCCAGAACTGGGTCAGAGCAAGCCAAGGGGTTGCCACTTGTAATAAAGTTGGGGGGGGCCAGCCCCCACCACTACCCACGGGTTCAGTAAGCACAATTGTATGGTTGAGATGTATAAATATTATAGTAAAAGTCATCGAGAACATGAGCGATAGAAGAGACATTACAATAATGCAGTCAGACACATTACATGGTAGCATTGCTCACCTCAGCCCCACTTGGAGGGAGGGCAAGGGAACAAGGGAGTGAGGATTGGAAAGGAGAGGGGGAAGAGAGGCCAGGGAGGAAGAGACCAGCGAGAGAGGCCTCTATTGCTAACCCAGGCCTATCTTCTTACTGGGGGCATGCAAGCCCACTAATTACAGGTAAAGACATACATCACAGGAAGGGGTTGCACTATAGGTTATACAGCAGTGAAAGGGGGTGGTCTAGGGACATACACGCAGTAGGAAGAGGAGGGATTGGGGGTATATATGTGACAAGATGGGCGGATCCTAGATTTAGGATGGCAGCTTGCGTTTGGATGTCACAGAGCTGGCATGACCTGTTCCTGGCTCAACTGAGAGACCATTATCAGTAGGGCGTGAACTCCTCCTACAAGAGCCTGTCCATTGTCCCCAGCAGCAGGGAGCAGGCCCACCCCTGTGGTGGGGCAAGACAGCAGTCTGACGATTGCCTTTAGGGAGGTTGTAAGCATCTGACCTCCCCCCACAACCACTCTTCAGCCAGCCCCAGAGTAGACACCAGGGTCAGCATGGGGTCGATAGGACACTCTGGGTTTTAATCCTTCTCTGCACTTATCTAAGACCAAGACTCCAGGAGTGTCCCAGGCAGACCTCAAAGAGGCCCCAGGCCACTGCATGCCAGCCAGGCTAGCCCAGTGCAAATAAAAGTGGTGTTCACACTCTGCTGTAGTCTATTACTGTGCAGGGACCCTGGGGAAAGGTTCGTAATATGGTGAGAATGCACCAAGGTGACAGACACACCTGAGTGAGCCTGCACTGCTAGAAAAACACTGCCAATAGCCCAACACAGGCTCATCAGCACGTGCTGGGCAGAGCATGGAGGTGAGGTGTGCCTGCATATCCCCTGTGAGAATACCCCCCCCCCTCACAAATACCCCATTCCCGCCCATATGCTTCAAGGAGTTAGTGGGGAAATAACATGAAAAAACATCATGGAATTTTCCTATGAAATTTTGAAGCCCTCATGGGTGTGAATGTGTGTGTGGGCTTGGTGTGTGTGGGGGGGGGCCGTTGGAGTTAGTGGTGTGTGGTGTGTGAGTGGAGTATGCACTATGTGAGGTGTGCGTAGGGTAGGTGCCGTGTAATGCAGATAGCATAGAAGCACAGGGACTTGCTCGCCCTCCACCATCCTAGGTCCAAACCTGCGCCCAGTGCCTCTTGCTTGCCGAGGTGTGTCCTGCTTCCCTGTGTGTTTGCCGCGAGCAGCTGTGCATTGGGCGCCTGTGCAGATGATTCTTTCTTGGTAAAAGGGTCTGGACCCCCCAGCCCCCTCCCCACTCAGAGCCCAGGAGCAGGAGAGAACAGGGGACTCCCTGCGCCCCTACCCTGGAGGGAGAGGGAGGGACGTGTGCAGATCCCAGCTTGGTCTGGGCCCCAGCAAGTGCCCACGGGTCCTGCTTTCTTCCGGTCACTGTCCACTTGCCCACTGCCCACAGGTCTCCTTCCGCTACCATTGCCAGCTGTACTCCGAGTGGAGAAAGACCAATCAGAAAGTCCACCTGAAGCTCCGTGACACCGCGGGCTTCCAGGGCACCCTGCATTCCCCGCTGGCAGCTGGACTCCTGAAGAAGGTGGCCGAGGAGACACCTGTATGACAGGCGGGCGGCAGCCAAGGGCTCTGCAGCAAGAGGCCAGCGGCAGCTGGGGACACCCTGGCGTTGGCAAGGACGGAACCGCCTGCCCAGTCTCACATGGCCGGAATGCTTCCTTGGCCCAGAGCTGCCAAGCGGAGCCTCTGCTGGGGTCCTGCGGGACCGCATGGCCCGCTCTTTGGACAGGCTCGTCTCTACCGAGGACAGAGGGATGTGGTTACAAGCTTCACGTACAGCGAGCCCCCGTTTCCTCTGGCAGCCGTAGCTGAGGAGCTGGAAAGTTCTAGCAAGCTTCTTGCGCTTTTCTGCCCCTGGCGAATTTGCTCCCCTGGCGTCCTTGACTTATAAAGTTGAACCATCTTCTCCCAAGCGTACCCCGAGTGAATAAAGGGAGCCCCTGCTCATCAGTAGTATCAGTGATGTTTCTGAACCTGGCCGAAAAGCGAGGGGCCCCTGAGCCAGGGAGGTGGGGGCTCAGGAAATACACCCGGCTGGCCAGCCAGCTGGAGGGATCTGGGCAAACACAGGAAGAGGAGAGTGCCCCTTTGACAAGCGCGTTGTGGTGGCTGTGTGTCCTGGTGTCCATTTAAGCCCAGCAACCCTGCATGACAGAGAACGGCCCCAGAGGGTTTTCCTGCTGGGAAACGGTACACTGGCTGCACATTGAGCTGCTTCGCTGAACCCACCAGCTGCCCTGCAGGAGGAACATGAGGCTGCCTGCCTGGGAACCGGGGTAGCAGTGGAACGCCTCTCCTCTCCCCTCTGGACCTGTCGCTGAGCTAGGAGGGACTCCAAGGCAGGTGGCGTTGGTGGCAGCCTCAATGGAGCAGGCCAGCAGGCCTTTCTCCACAAAGCCTCTGAGCAGGCTCCACTGCCAACCACTGAGCGCTGATCTGCTGAGCCACCAGGATTCTTCCTTGACAAAAGGTAGCAGGGTGACATCACGCGACCTTGAAGACCTGAAGGAGGGCCTGCCAAAGGGTCCCTGGGAAAATCCCATTTCCTTTCATTCCATGTCCCCAGGAGCTGCTGGAAGTCTGCTCTGCCTCAGAGCCCAAGGCTCGGGCATCCACCGGGCTTCAGATACTGCCTCTCCCTCTAGGCCTGAGCCACCAAGGGCAGCAGCCCTCTGGCTCTTGACCCCCAGGGGAGGCGGGGGTTACAGGCGGTTACAGACGAGAACCCTGAGACCCACAGCTGGAGGCAGTGGACGTGGGGCTCCGTCCGCAGTCTCCACAGCCCTCGGGAAGATGGGTTCTGGTGTTAACCCCATTTGCAGATGAGCAGACTGAGGCTTGGGAGGTGTGGCCACTCATCCACAGTTGCTCAGCTCTGATGGGCCCAGGACGGTGGTCTGATCTGTCCTGTGTCCGCTCTGGTGATCTGAGGTTTTATTTTTATTTTTGCTGTTTCCTGTTTAACAAGATTTCTCTGCAGTTTCTAAGAACTCAATGAACTCTCACCTAAGCAAAGAAGGACGAAGCATTACAGGTATAGTTGTGGCCCCCTGGCCATCCCTCCCCAGTCCTCAGCGGGGGCCACCGTGGGATGCCAAGATCCCTCCATCCTTGTTCTAATATGTATGTGTGGCCCGAGTCCGAGTTGGAACCCAGCTGAGGTGACCTTAGGACCAAATACCCCCTGCTCCTGCGCCTCCAGTGTGACCCTGGGCGTCCTTGAGCCTGCTTTCAAGGTCACTGTGTGCTCTTTGTGGTGGTCTCGGTTTTCTGCTGGCCCACCCCCCCACCTAGTCTCCTGCCTGGACAGGTGGGAGGGAGGGAGCCAGCCTGGCCGAGAGTGGAGGGGTTAGGCTGGCCGAAGGATCATCCCTGAGACTGGAACCTGCCTGGTACATGGGGAGGAGCAGCATGGCGGGCCACGGGGGCAGAGAAGAGGTCAGCGAGTTGGGCAGGGCCATGCAGGCATACGACCACAGGATCACACCCAAGGTGCTGGCACTGGGCCCCCTCAACCCCTTACTCCTGACACAGGCCAGCACCTACCTCCCATCGGGTGGCCTCCGTGCTGATGTAAAGAGGCGCCAGGGTTAGCTGTCCCCTAGAGAGGGCGCCGCTTCCCTGGCAAATCCCTTTTGCTTTCATTCTCTCGGGAGAGAGCTTCAGTTGGGCATCAGGCCATCTTTGTCACCACGTGTCGAAATCAACTTGGAAGGCAATGGGATGAGGCCTCCTGGTGGTGCGAATGGTTTGCACTTGGCTACTAACCTAAAGGTTAGTAGTTCAAACCTGATAAGTGCCACAAGAGGAAAGGCCTGGTGGTCAGCCTCCCTGACAATTACAAGTCCAGAGAACCCTAAGGGGCACTTAGTTCTGCTCTGTCCATGGGGTCGCCAGCCGTCGAAATGCCCTTGGCAGGTGGATTGCTTTTGGTTTTGAGCCTAAGAGAAAGGTGCTCCGGGTTAGGCGCTCAACTAAGAGCCAAAAGGCTGGTGGTTTGATCCTACCAGAAGCGCCTTGGAAGAAAGGCCTGGCTGCTTCAGAAAACTCGACGAGGCACAGGGTCACCATTGGTCAGAACACCACTCCCATGTCAATACCATCAGGTTCTCTTAGTGATGTGGGGTTTTATTTTTGGGGGGGCCTTCATAATAACCTACTTAGAGCTATTTAGTTGTCAGTGTGTAAGGAGCCCGGGGAGCCTAGCGGGTTAGGAGTTAGGCTGCTCACTGAAAAGTCTGCAGTTCAAACCCACTGGCCGCTCCTCCGGAGAAAGATGAGGCTTTCTGCTCTGCCCTACAGGGCTGCTCTGAGTAGGAATCGACTCGGTGGCAGTGGAGGCGGCGGTGGCTGTGAAGGAGAGCAAAAATCTACACATCTTTCTTTCAAAGAAGATAGAAAAGGAGGCACTGTCAATTTAAAGAAACGTGAAAAATAATCAGATCTGGCAAAAACCAGGGGCCTGGGCAGCATTGACTTGGATTGACCAGCCTGTCGGAGTCCAACCTGGATTTGAGCCTCCTTTCCCGTCATGCCCACTGGGGACCAAGGGTCAGATAGGGCTCTGCTAGTCCCTGATGCTTGGCATGCACATTCTCCCCCTGTCCTTCCCAGATGCCTCAGCCCTACTTGGTCTATGAACTTGAAAAGGTGTAGGTTCTTTTTTTTTTTAAATCATTTTATTAGGGGCTTATACAACTCTTAGCACAAGCCATACACACATCAATTGTGTAAAGCGCATTTGTACATTCATTGCCCTAAGGTGTAGGTTCTTTGTGCCCCATGGACTCTTTCAGTCTGGACACGAATGACCTTAGGCCAGCCCATTGCCCTTGAGTGTATTCTGACCCTATAGGACAGAGTGGAATGGTCACATAGGAGTCTCAAATTGGTAAATCTGTACGGCGAAGCCGATTGGAAGTCCATGGACGGCCCAAAGACTCAACAGATCTGTCTTGGAAGCAGTATCGCCAGAATGCGCCCTAGAGGCAAGGGATGGCAAGACTTCCTCTCATGTGCTTTGGACATGTTGTCAGGAGAGATCAGTCTCTGGGGAAGGACATCATGCGTGGGGGAAGTAGAAAGTCCGTGAAAAAGAAGAAAGCCTTCAACCAGATGATGGACACGGTGGCTGAAACCATGGGCTCAAACATGAGAACCCTTGTGAGGGTGCCCGGACCTGGCGGTGTTTCATTCTGTGGCACCTGCGGGTCCCTGGGAGTCAGAACAGACTCAGTGGCACCGAATGACAACAAACTTTGATGGGAGTGGGCTGCCACCTCTAAGGAAAAGGGAAGTAAACCCAGGTGGGCCACTCAAGAAGGAAAGGTTGGTGTGG
>NW_022103934.1:2959528-2985549 GCF_000313985.2 Echinops telfairi | reverse complement strand
TGGCTGCTCTATTTGGGGTCATCGTCCTCAAGGCCTGGTGGGCCAGGATGTGCTCCAGTCTCTCCTCCTCCCTCGTCATCTACTCCTGTGTGCTCTGGTCAGATATATCCTTCTCCCGAAGCTGCAGATTCAGTGCCATCCTTTGAGATAAATTCTTCGGCAGTCTGTTTTCTAAAGGTCAAAACCAACCAACCAGCCAACCAGGTGCCTGGCAAATCAATCCTGACTCATGGTGACCTCATGTGTCAGGACAGATCCGTCCATTCAGAGGGTTTTTCAGCCTGTGACCATTTGGAAGCCAGTTACCAGCCATCTCTTCTGAGGCCCCTCTAAAACCAAACTCACAGCCATGGAGTCGATTATGACTCATGGCAGCGACCCTATAGGAGAGAGTGAAACTGCCTTTGTGGGTTTCTGAGATCAGAACTCATTATGTGAGTAGAGAGCCTCATCTTTCTCTTAGGGAGCATCTGGTGAATCCAAACTGCTGACTTGGCAGTTAGCAGCCCAATGCATAACCTGCTATGCCACCAGGGCTCTGGCGGCCCCTGCTGGGGGGGTTGTGTGCAATTTTCAATGAGCAGCTAAGCGCTTAACCTTCCCTTTGATCCAGGCATGGAAACCCTGTATAACTCACAGGGTCTCTAGGAGCCATGAGAGTGGAGTTTCTTTTGAGTGGATCCCAAACCTGGGTCAGAATCATCAGGCTGAAGTAAGGGTATGGTGGGTGAGCGGGGAAACCAAACCTGATGAGATGTAGTCAGTTATTGGATGAAAGAGAGAAGCAGCCGATGAAAGGTTGCCAGTCATTGGATGAAAGAGAGGAAGCCTATCTTTCCCTGGGGGATGGAGGGGGCTCATGGTGTTTGAATGGGGACTTCTGCAAGACCCAGTGAGGCATTTACATTTTCTGAAGAGACATTGGGGTAGGAAAGAGAGTCAAAGGCCTCTGGACACTCCCTTGTCTGGTCCCAGGTCAAAGCAGCTGCTCTAGGGCCCCTGGGGTTGAGGACAAAGCTGACTCTTGGCTGGAACCCCCCGACCCCACGGACAGAGGGATCAGACAGGGCATATACAGGAACTCAATTCGTGGAAACATTCATGAGCACATACTCAGTTTCTGGCTCTGTGTGTGTGTGTGTGTGTGTGTGTCTGGTTGGTGGACAGGATCAGTGAGAGACACGGAGGTCAGGGGCTTTGGAGCCAGGAGTTTCCAGCGTGGTGGAGGCAGGCTGGACCTAGCTGAGGTAGACATGGTGCTTAACAGATGAAAGGAGCCTTGGCAGCCTAGTGGACTGCACGTGGGCTGCTATTAAGGTGACCAGATTTTGACCTGGGTAAAGCGGGACACCATTGATAAAACTCATATCCTGGTGAAATAGCCACATGGCAGCTGGAAACCATATACTCTAGCTTGTCGTGCATTCTTTCCAAAAATCGGGACTTTTTAAAAACGCCACAAGACTCGGGAGAAATTGTTTAAAATCAGGACTGTCCCACCAAAAGCGGGACGTCTGGTCACCTTATGCTAGTTGCAAGGTCAGCAGTTTGAAAACACTGCCAGCAAGTCAACGATGAGTCATACTGCCCCTATAGGGCAGGGTAGGACTGCCCCTGTGAGATTCCCAGAGTTTAACGCTTTATGAGGATAGAAAACCCCGTCTTTCTCCAGAGGAGCAACTGGTGGTTTCAAACTGTGGACCTTGCCGATTGCAGCCCCAAAGGATAGCGGCACCACTAAGCCACCAGGGCTCCTCACCAGCCACTACTGGTGGGCAGGGCGGGGGGCGGGGGGGCGATGAGGCTGTATGCTCCCATCAAGATTCACAGCCTCAGAAGCCCACAGGGACAGGTCTCTGTCCATAGGGTCCGGATGAGTCGGAACGGATTCTGGCGGCGTCTGAGTTGTTTGGGGTTTGGTACTGAGTAGGTGCGTTTCACACCAGCTCCATTTCCTGCATCACCCAGGTTCTGCAGCCGGCATACGGCTAACTTCCTTTACATTCCAGTAAACTTTCCAGAAGTCCCTGGCTGGTGGACACGGTCCACAGGCGTGGCTGCTAACCCCAAGATGGGAAGTTCAAGTCCGTCAGAACCTCCTCAGATGAAAGGCGTGGCGCTCAGTGGCAGCAATTGAAGACATTCTGGAACACAGAGCCATTATGACCCATACGCTTGGTCGTTAGTTGGTGAAAGCGTCTAGAAATCTCCCCAACAGCGCTTTGGCTGACTTTTTGCGCCAGCTCTGGCTACAGAAGACTGGCAAGAATCGGATCCGGAAGGGACTGTCTCCCAGTAGACACTGGGAAGGCGGGCGGAGGCGGCTGGTCCCTAAGTGTGGGCCGGCCGAATGAACAGCAGCTTCCCGTCTGCGCCTGCGCCCGCGCCCGGCGGGGGCGTGGCCCGGGGCAGGAGGGGTCGAGGCGGGAGCCGGCCGCGGCGCGAGCGGGCGTTACTGGTCGCGCCGGGTCACGTGGGCGCGCAGGCGCAGCAGCGCGCAGCCCGCTCCCTCACACAAAGCCCGGACGCGGAGAAAATGGCGGCAGGGGTCGAAGCGGCGGCCGAGGTGGCAGCGACGGAGCCCAAAATGGAGGAGGAGAGCGGCGCGCCCGGCGTGCCGAGCGGCAACGGGGCTCCGGGTACCAAGGGGTGAGTGTCCCACCCTTTCCTACGCCGGGGCCCCTTGTGGCGCCCGGCCACAACCTCGCGGCGGCCCCGTTAGGTCTGTTGGCGGCCTTTCCCCGGCGCGGCCTCGGTCCGGCCTTTCCCGAGGGGTCCACGGAGGGCGACCAGGGAGCCGGGCAGCGTTGAAAGCGCCTCACGGCTCGTCCCCCGTTCCTTTCCTGGAGCCTCAACCCCCCCGCCCCTTCGGGCCGGTGCCGAGGCCTCGGGCCCGGTCTCCGCGCGCGACGTCGATGGCGCGGACCCTGAACCGGGGGAACCCCGGATCTGATCCCCGCTGGGCGGCCTGTTGACCTTGGGCGCGTGGCCGCCGCCACCTCCACCCCCGGGGTTGCTGGGTCTCAGTTTCCCGATCCGTGAAGTGGGGGAGGGGAGGGTGCGCGCGCAGCGCCCAGTGCACGGCGGGCCCCGGGGAACGGTAGGGGGGGTGTCGGGAAGGGCCGCGAGGCCGGGTCCCCACCCCCCCGCTTCCCGCGCCACCTCCCTGAGGTGCGCAGTCGGTATTTGTGGCGAGATGGGACCCGCTGCGAGAGTCTCCTCCATAGAAACAGACACGCCAACAGCAACGGAGGGCAAAACAAAAAAACCCCCATCACATCATTTATCTTCCGTGCTACCGGGGGACGTATTTCCATCACTGGGTGGGTGCACCCATCTGCGGACCCCGCGACGTTTTCTGCCTCTCCCGCCCCCCCGCCCCCCCCCCTTGGGATTTGAAAATTGCGCTGGTGGAGGCCACCGCTACTCCTAGTGCCCCCGGGGGAACCCGCTCCCCAAGCTCTGGAACAGAAGATTCAAAGTCGGGGCCCCACTGGCGGTGAGGGGGGGGGTTGTTCTCACGGGTCTCTTGTGAAGTGCGCTTCCGCGCCCCGCGGGGGGCTCCCCCACGATGTGGAAGACTAGGGCGCGTGTTAGTGGCTGCGTGGTAAATGCCAGCTAAATGGTTAGGCGGGAGAACATTCCAGGCCGTTCTCTCCTCCAGTAGAGAGGCAGGAGAGGAATGTAAATGGGCGTTTGTACTACTACCAGTGGGTCTCTCCATTGTACCCCAAACTGGAATCCCCGAAAAGTGAGGCTTCCTTTGGTCTCCTCAGATTGGGGGGGTTAGTGGCACATTGGGGGTGGGGGTGGGGTGCAGAGAGCAATGCCAGACCAACTTACTTTCTGTCCGGAATTTTTTGTTGAAACTTTGTGATTTCATTAGTGGAAGACAGTTTTGAATTGAAATGGGATGGTGGGGGTTTTGAGGTAATGGGGGTTTCGTTATGATTCGTGGAACACACGTGTCCCCAGGGGTTGGTAGGACAACCCCATCAGTGGCCCCCATCAGATGGGAGCATGCCCTAAAAATGGCTTATGGGTTCCCACCAGACCCAGGGGTGGGACATCTAGATGGCCACTATACATACACATACCCCCCACCCCCATCACAAAGGAGTTATTAAGGTACACTTATTTCTTATTTTGCTTTTGTTTTTGTTTTGTTTTCCCTTTCAAAGCCATTATCACCGGATGGAGAGCCACTAGGACTAGGCTGATGAGGGGTTCTGTTAGAGATTGTAGCACATGGATTCCATTTTTCAAACTTAATTTTCCACCGATTTTCAAATGGATAGCCATTGTCTGACAGATTCTATTGACAGGCATACTAATTGGAGGGTGAAAAACCTGAAGGCAAGACTAGGACAGCCCTTGATGGACTTCCTATAGCAAGTCGGTAGGACAGCATGGAATGCTCCCTGTGGGCCTCTGAGGATTACTGTGCAGTAGAAAGCCGTGTCTTCTGCCTCCTACAATAGCTGGTGGTTTTGAACTGCTGATCTTGTGGTTAGGAACCCACCACGCTGCTGAGTCAGTTGACTTGATGGCAATGAGTTTGGTGTTTTTGGATCTTCATAGGGCCTGTGGAAAACTTTTTCACATAAGCTTTTGAAGCAAAGCTCTTGAGAGGCCCATGCATATGGGGAACTAACAATTTCTTGAGGGTAGGATGATATTGCTATAGTGGTGACTGAAGTAAGCAGTATAGTGGTAGCCTCCCCTTCCCAGCCTGATTTGTTGGGAGTAGTGTCCCGTCCCCCATCCCCTCTCCCTCCAGGAGGGAGGGGAAGAGGTGGAGTGAGGCAAAGGACCTGGGTGGGCCTCTGGTGTATATATGCTTTGTGTATTTATGAAGAATCGAAGGTGTGTTGCTTAATGTAGGCAGGCTGGGGATCAGCTTGTGGGGAATGAAAGTACACTAAGGAATTTGGACTTATAGTTCCTAAGCATTTGTGAGGATCCAGAAAGTAGCAACTTGATGCCTGTTTTTTTTGTTTGTTTGTTTTTTGGAGGCCCCGTTGGGGAGCCTGTTTCTTTCCCAGGAGTGGGCAGTGATTTCAGTGAGCTTGGTCATGTCCCAGGTTGCAAGGGAGAGGTGGGTCTCTGTAGATGGGGCATCTACTTCATCCAAAGGCAACCAAGATGCAGGCTTGAGGTATGTTTAGTCTTGCATATATTTGGGGGGGGGGTGAGGGGGGGAGAATAATTTTAGAAGAATATAAATGTTGCATTATATATTTTAAAACCTGCCATTTAATTTACTCCCTCATGATTAATTTCATGACTGAATCAGAAAACAGATGGATTGGCTATTTTCAAATGAAACATCTATATTCGATAGAGATTTCTGGGGAGTCGTGTCAGTGTTACTACCTCTCTTACAATTGAGAAAAGGCCATTTAAAAGGGGAGGGGCACTCAAGTTAAAGAACTTGAGGGGATACTACAGGAGAGGCCATCTTGATGACTCCTGCTTCCACAGTATTCTTGCCATGCATGGAATAACCAGGTTTTCTGGGCTTTGCATGTTTGCTGTACTTTAAAAGTGACTGTGATAAAAGGGTTTGGAGAGGTGGGCTGGATGGAGTTAGATAAGGAGCTCTGGGTTGTTGGAATGTATACTGCCAGTTCATTCTCACCTTTCACTGTGCCCTTGATTTTTTTTCACAGCTAGGGAGATGCCAGGAATTTGGTTGTTTTTGTTCTGTGGTTTGACTTCTCAGATGGACCCTTCCATTACTGTGGTTTGCTATCATGGTTCACAGTCTGTTCTGAGTTCAGGTGTCTTCAGTTTCCCCAGCCACAGCCTTGGTTGGCTTATTTTAACACCTAACCAGGACTTGAAACCCTGAGTTATTGTGTACCCAGAGGCCCAAACTTGAAGGCATGAATCTCCATTTATAGATGAGGGGACTGAGGCCTAGCAGGGAGAAGGCAGCGCGAGGTTTGAATGCAGACATGTGACCCTGGAGATTTAGCTTTCTTTATCTCTGCGTCCTTCCTTAGAGATTGTACACTGAAAATGAAACCTAAACATGTGACTCGAGAGCCTTAGCTTTTCTTTCTCCACAGAGATTTCACGCAGGCTTTTTGCCCATGCTGGTCTTTGTTGATTCTCACAGCCTCCCTGGGAAACCACGGTGGGTGTGTGTTCTCCTGGTAGGCTGTGAAGAGCCTGAGAGGTAGCGCTTGACTCGGCACATTGGTGGGCACTAGTGCTACGAAGGCTTCCAGGAGAGGGCTGCTGCTAGGGAGCTCTTTACGTAAAGGGTGCTTCTCTGGGCGTAGGGAGTTTTATCCCTTTGGAGAAATGAGAGGAATGTTAGGGTGTTGAAGGTGCCACTTCCAACTACACTCTTCCCAGGATTGAGTGTTGTGGGAGTGCAGCTGAAGAGAGGTCAAGGCCACTGTTTGCAGAGTGAAGACAGCAGTCCTTTTGTGGAGCCCTTGGTTTGTGTGTTGTTAATTCTGATGTTTACACAAAGTATAATTCTAGGATGGCAGGGCAGTGACATGCTAAGTTAACTCATATTTTAAGAGTGGAACATAATGCCAAAGCCATATCTTAAGCACTAACTTATGGATAGGAAGGTAGCAGTGTTTTAGACTTGTCTTTAAGAGTGAAGGAGCCCTAGTGGCTCAGTGAGTTCAGTGTTGGGCTACTGGTAAGTGGTTCAAACCCACCAGCTGCTGCTCAGGAGAAAGATGAGGCTGTCTGCCTGTAGGAAGATAAACATCCTTGGAAACTAGAGGGAGCAAATTTTACTTTGACCAATAGAAATGCTATGAGTTGGAGTTTGCTCAGTGGCGTTGGGCTTGGTTTGGGGCATTAGGAGTGTGTTGTGAAATAGCAGGTTGACAGATAGATAGAGCCCGCTTTCACTGGCAATTGAGAATGCTGGCTGTGCATTTAGCTGGGGGGAGGTAGTAGAGCCTTTGTGGCTTCAGTTTCTTTAAAAGATTACATATTTGTTACTTTCTGTGGGAGTTAGAGTTGCAGTTCAACTAACATGATTAGAAACTTTAAGAACTCAGTTGAGGTGTAATTGGTAAAAATAAACTGCACATAGCTAACTAACTAAGATGCAGTCTGCTATGTTCCTGCCTGTGAGACTTAATCACAATCATGATAAAGGATGTGGAAAGTTTCCTCCTTGGCCCTCATCGCCCTTCAGACTTCTCCTTGTCCCCACTGCCTCAGCCCTTAGTCTGCTGTTCTTCAGTGGTTCTGAGCAGTGACTTTGTCCATGCACATTTGGGAATGTCTTGGAGACACTGTGACGTTCACTCAGGGCAGGCTGGTGGTGCTGGTGCTGACTGCTTGTGACTAGGGGCAGACCAATGATGATCTTTGTCCAAAGTGTTAGCTGTACTGAGGTTGAGCCAATTCTACAGCTTTGTTTCACAAGGTATCCTCACATTCGGATTCCTTAAATACTGCTCTTATGTTTCCCATAAAAGTAGCCAACAGAAACAATGATGTAATATACTAGGAGGTATGGTCAGATAATTTTGCATCTTCCCTGACAGTGTAGCGGAGCCCCTTTTTCCATGTTTTGGGTTCTTTATAGGCCTCATTTTTAACGTCTATACTATCTAAGTTTGAGATATTTAGGATAAAGCAATACTTCTAGGCTTCTAAAAGGCTTTGAGAATTGAGTGTTAGTAATCTTATGGCTAGATTTTGCCCTGAAGCATATCCTCTCACTTGTTAATTGAAGATAAGAAAATAGGAGTTGGACATAATAAAAATGAACTCTTCCAGATACCATTTCTTGAGTTAAACTTTGAGATCAATGGCTACAATTTTGGCAGGAGTGGAGTTGGCGATTATTAGATTTACAGAAAACGCAAAAGACCCTTTTTTTCATGAAGTGGATGGAGCTAATTCTGACACTTTACTTACAAGGCACTGTCCCAGGGTGCGGTACTTAACCTCAGAAGACTTTGGTTCCAGTGATGCTCTGTTCCCCACCTTGAACATAATACGAAGTGAGCTTCCTTCTTGGAGGTGATCCCTATGATATGGATTAATTCCAAACCAAACATAAACATCTGTTAGATTTGGGTCTGTTCTTTAGCCAGAATGTATGTCCTTAGGATATGGTCTGTATATTATGTTACCTGCTTTACATTTGATAACTAATAAGTAAACTGAGACATCCTAGAAAACAAAGAACCTTTACAGTGTCACCAACCATGTTGCAGAAGGTTTAAATATAAATCGTAAAGTAATCTGCGCTTTCAGAGAAGCCAGCTCTGTATTTCTGTGTGTCCTCTGGAGCTCCCAGAATGTGTATTGATCTTTGCTTTATGCATCTGTTCCGACACTTTCCTCATGACCACCTGCCGAGAGTAAGAGACTTAAGCAATGTGGGTTTCCACAGATTTGCTGTGGGACTCGGTGGGTGACCTGTGCAGTGGTATTTGCTTTGTGGTGTACAGCCAGCCTCACGAGGTCTGTTGGGAGTAGAGTAGACTTAAGTTCTCATTCGAGGAGAGTTGTAGGAATTTGGGGGATTGGTGTAGACTTAAAACTACCCCACCTGCCAACTGTGTGTGGAAGGAGGTCAGGTTCTGGCCGGTTGGTGGAGTGCAGGTCATTCCTGGAGGAGCTTGGCTTGCCTGGATTCTCTGCCTGGTGTCAGGTAGTGTATCATACCCACTAGGATGATAACTACACCTGCTCAGGGCTCAAGCCATTGCTGGGGCTCTTAGCACCCTTGTGTCTGGGTATCAGGACCTGTTTTGTTTGTTTGTTTGTTCTAAGGAGGCAACAATGTGTTCAAACAATTGTGAGGTTGACACAGGCAGGCCTGGCGGTGCTTTGTTTGGTTCTGCATAGGACGCCGACTATGGCAGCTAACAACATAGTTGCTAACTTCTTGATTTTTTTCCATGTAAATATGTTGAAAGAGAATCTCTTCCCGCTATCTAATGGTGTTTGAGCAACTCCCTCTCCCCACAGGCGACTGGAGAAAGGCCGGTCCTTAAATTGTAGAAATGTAGTCTTGTCAAACCACACTCACTGCCTTCAAGCCAATACCAACTCATACTTACCATGTAGGACATGCTCGAACTGCCCCTGTGACTTTGAGATTATAACTCTTCTTGAGAATAAAAAGTCCCAATTTTTCACTCATGGAACAACTGGTGCTTTCAAACTGCTTGTAGTGAACAGCCCAATGTGTAACCCACTGCGCCATCAGAACCTTAGTGTTGGAAGTTTTTGTTTTTGTTCTTTTCCCATTTTTGTCATGTATCAGCCTGCTCTTGAGCCTATGGGTTGGGAGTTGCTGAATTCTCACTGGTGCCCAAAGGAAACTTCTAGTCAGGTGGATGCTGGCTCTGCACTTGTTCCTGTTCAACCGTCCTGCATGCCTCCCTGAAGTTTGGGAGGCTGAGCTGGCGTGGGCAGCTGAGTGGACACTTCCCTGACAGCCCCACACCTGCCACAAGCAACCTCCTTTCGTACATTCCTACATGGTTGGACACCTGTGTTTCTGAAACTTTTAGCCTCGCTCAGAAACGAGTTTGTATTGGTAGCGCTTAGGAAAGGCATGTGAACAGGGTGGTGGCACCTGACTCAAAGGGAGAGAGTTACAGGAAGGGGCAGGCCGGAAAGGCTTCCACCCTTCTTTACCGAAGGTGGGATTGTTTGCTAAGTCTTTACCAGGATTTCTCCAGCTCCAAAGGAGTGGGGTGTATAGAGAATGGTTTTCTTTCTTCTCTACACAGCAGAAGACACTTAGTAGCTTGGACCTGTGTGCACATTATCTCTTACTTCTGTTTCATGAAAGCCTGTAACTTCCCTGGTATTAAATGGAATTAAAAGGCCTTGGGCAGGACTTGGCACCACACTTTGTCACAGCCAAGTCCAGGTGGAGGGTGGGCATACATTGCTGCCAATCTCTGCTCTGTTTGAGTGTGTCAAGCCAAAAATTCAACAGTGGTCTTTTCTATACGTCAGTGTATGTGGAATTGTAAGCCTGTTCAAGCAAATAAAATATTACCTTTCCTTTGTGCTAACACTTGGACCCTTTGTGATTCTCCCCCCCCCCTCTTTGAAATGCAGTGATGGAGAACGGCCTACTCAGAATGAGAAGAGGAAGGAGAAAGGCATGAAAAGAGGAGGCAATCGCTTTGAGCCATATGCCAACCCATCTAAGAGATATAGAGCCTTCATTACAAACATACCATTTGATGTGAAATGGCAGTCCCTTAAAGACCTGGTTAAAGAAAAAGGTAATGGTACTGGTGGCTGAGCAGGGTAAGAAGGCTGCTGTGTCGTCTTCTCTGTGGCTGCTTCTGGCCACCTGGTCAGTGGATGCTCTTCCCGTGAGAGCACATTCTCCGGGCAGACTTGAGCGCAGCCCTCCCACTGGGCCTTTTGGGTGGTCATGCCCCTGTGTGTCCCACAGGGTGATTGGTATGGCCCCTGTGTGGCCATCATGGATTTTATGACTCAATGTGGCTAGTAGGGCTTTGATCCAACTTTAGGGGAGCCTTTTTGTGTTAAGGGTATTTTCTGGAATTCTTCACAAGTAGGTGGGAGAGACTTTTTTCCTTAATTTTTTTGAAACCTTTTAAAATCTGGCAGGAAGGTAATTTTGTGGATGTCTTCCTGGGATCCAAACACGGTTGCTGGAGCTGGTGCTGTTAGGTTCTAAACTACAAAACATGAGTTTGTATTGAAGCTGTTAAGCTCCTCCATGCTCCTGCACCCACTTTCCTGGGGGCAAAACACAGGAGCAGGGCAGTTGGCGAACTCCAGATAAGGTGCCAACCTTGTCATGCTGCGGTGCCGTTAGATGTGCAGCAGTCACAGCCCGTTGTCCAAATTCTGGTCCAGGGCAGGGGCCTCGACCTCGACCTAGGCTCTGCTGCCTGTAGGTGTCCCCTTTCCTTCTGCCCTTCCGCTCTGCTTTGTCTCCCCTCCCTCCTGATTCTTGGCCCTGCTGGTGGCACTCAGAGAGGCTTTGCCCTCGTTTGGACAGAACTCTTGACAGAGAACCATTTGTTTATGCTTTAAGGTGTCCCGCTGGCCTCCCAGCAAGGGAAGCCTAGAATCACATTGCCTTCAATGGCGTCTTTTTGAAGGATGGAAAGGCACTGGTTTTCGGGATCATTCATAATTGAGCACAGATGTGAGATTGATTTGTCAAACGATTAACATTTCAGTGACAGAGATGCCACTTGGATAGGCCATTTTGGTATGTGTACAGGTGCTGCCAGCATTGATGGTTTTGAAATTCTGCACGGCCTCCTGCCATCATTGTCCCATCACTTATCTCTACCCCGACATGCAGGGCACGCTGGTCCCCAGGTCCCCCTCCCCCCGGGCAGCCTGTGGGCTGTTCCCATGCGGTGTGTCTCCAGAGGACAGGGATGGAAAACGCTTTGGTTTCAGATTGGTTCTCTGGCCTTGATCAGCCAACTCATTCCTGCCCATGCTCTTAGGGCAAGAGGGAAGTTTCTTTTTGTCTGAGGGGCGTGTCACGTGGCATCCCAGATGCAGTGTTCTTGGTTTTTGGGACTGCTGCTTCAACACAATTAGATTTTATGCACAGTACAGTTGAGTCTCATTCGAATGAGTTCTTGGAATAACCTCCAAATTTGTGTTCTCGGGATTTGGTTGAGCTGCTGAATTGCTATTTCTATTGACAACAAGGCATAGTAGTCGTTCCAAGAACCAGGAATGTGGCTTTGACAATGCACTTGTTAGCCGTTCGTAAGAGACAGCAGGCCAAATTAATTTTCCATTTTTAGGAGTGTGGGAATCAGTTTGGGCCCCTGGCTGGAGAAAATTAGTGACCTTTTTTGCTGCTTTACCACGCAGTCGTTCCCTCTGGAAGCCTTGAAGCTTCAGCTTCCACTGTGGCCATGGCGTTTCTGGATGTAGAAGCAGTTTGCCTTGGCTTCCTCTTTTGCCCAGCCTGGTGGTTTATGCCGATACTTCCAAACGGGTTCTCACAATCCCTTGGCATACTACTGCTGCAAATGCCCGGGCTCGGCCCTCTCCGAGCCTCTCTGGTGGTGTAACTTAGAATTACAGGTGTGCAGTAAATCCGGTCTTTTTAACTAACTTCACCCTATAATGTTCTTGTGAAGAGCTCCCCTGCATGGGTTAAGTCAGTTACTCTGCTCGCTAATTGTTAGCAATATTGGATTGTGGGTAAAAGGAGTTGTGGGAAATTTCATGGTTTTTGTTTTTGGATGCCTATATTCCGTATGTGAAACCTAAAAACATTCACTCCTTAAGAAGCATTCTTATTGCTTCACTGTGAACTCTAAACACATGTATTTTTGTCCACGTCTTGGTGTACCAAACATGTTAAATGACTATTTGAAATTGGAAATAGTTACTTGATGTGGCTTGCAAACATGCTGACCGGTTTTGAAGACTTGTTATCATGCTGGAAAGACTTGCAGCCAAGGCACGTGCACCCTGGATGCCTTAGTCTCGAGAGAATCCCTCACGTGAGCAAACCAGGCATTTGGTCTGCCAGAATGCGGCACTCTTGGTCTATCCTGAGTGAGATAAAGCCCTTATTCTGGTGGCATAAGACTTCGGATGAGTTGTCCTCAACCCAAAGATCTGAACTGCCTCTTCCGCTGCTGTTCTGCTTAATGGTGGTCTCTCAGACCGGCTAGCTCTGAGTTGGGAAAGCCAGCAGCTTCCCCAAAGAGACCTGTGCATGAGACTGTCGTGTGTCTCTCCTCAACTCCTGGTTTCTTTCTCATTCCTCCTCCCTCCATGTGTAGGCTCTATATCTTTCATTTGAGCGGCCAGCCGTGTCCTAGGAGGCCCTGTTAGTCATCCATAGATAATGTGCACAGGTCACTATAGCCTTTCCCTGGATAGGGCCACCTGATTGGCTTCAAGAGTCCAGTTCTTCAGTGGTGCCATCAGGAGGTCAGCGTTGCTGGTTTTAAAGAGAAGGATTGTTCTGAGCCATGCTTTGCCCTTCTCTTGTATGGCCAGGAATTTCTTTCACAGCCCTGAGCACTCAGCTGCATCCCTGCTCCCCAGCCTGCTAGCAGGGCCTGGGAAATAAAGGGCACCTCTTCTGTCCTTTGCTCTGGCTGCTTATATTTTCAGTGTGGTGTTCTTCTGGGACAGTGGTTGCAGGAGGATTGAGGCCTACTGGATGTAGAAAGAAAGAGCCAGTGGGGTAAAATTTGAGTTGGAGGTCGCTGACCAGCCTTGGTACTGTGGAAGTGACTTACATTCCATGCTCCCTCTTGTGCCGTGCGCTAGCCAGTTGACGAGACGCTCATCTGCAGGTGCTTGACTGGAATGACTGGAGACACAACAGGGTTTTTGAGCAGAATGTGATCTGGAGAGTTTAAAGTGAACTAGTGTTGGGCTGTCTTAGCTTGAGACTGGGAAGCCTGGATGAAGAGTCTTCCTGCCGCCTGGCCTAACCAGGAAAGGGACTGGGAGCGCAGGCAGGCCTGGGCGTGGGCACAGGCAGGCGCGGTGCAGCGAGAGCAGGGTGAGGAAGACAAGGAGGTCAGTGGTGGCGATTACTCACAGTCAATCCCAAGTTTAGCAGCAGTCAGTCTAATATGTGTAAGCAGAGATTTCTTTAAAGCACTTAATCCTTCTGTTACTGTTTACTGCAGCACTTGAAGTAAGTTTCAAATCCCAGCTGACCAGAAACTGAGGCCGGAGGGCAAATATAGTCCTGAGAAAGCCTCTGTGGGAGACCCATCTGCAGGGAGGGTGGGGGGCAGTTGCTCTCCCCTCCCCAGTCTTCTCAGGCCTTTCCTATTTTTTCTTGTTTGAAAAGCTGCGTGTTTGGCTTCAGTTGTCGGAGACGTGAAGGCCACCTGCTTGGTTTCCTGTGGCCTCTAATCCTTCAGAGGTGGCTATGAAGCCAGCATAGGCTGTCGTTTTGAATTATAAGTGAAATGATCATGGAACCCTCCAAACTAGAAGGCACATGTATATTCGGTGCACCAGGAAGTCTGTGTGCTTAGAGGCATGGCACTCCACCTGCTCCATCGCGCCACCACACCTCCTTCCCTTTTCACACCCTGAATTCTGCAGTGAAGTGCTGGCCTCTACCCCTGTTTTGGGGTCCATTTCAGACTTAAGCAGTAAATGGGGAAGTAAAGTGAGTACACAGTAGCTCCAGGGTAGGTGGGGGGAGTGTGAGGCTCAAACGGCCCCTTCAAGGCTAGCTGCTGCTTTGCTGCTGCTCATCTGCTTCTCCAGCTGGTGAATTTCATTCTTGAGGCAACATTTTAAATAATCTGATTAAATGTTGGCTAAAGACAGAGCGGTTTCAAATAGATAAAACATTTGAGGTTAAAAGTTCCAGGGTTTGGGGTTTTAACCTAGGTTCTTTTACCTGCAGGAGGAATTGTCTTAAACTTCATTGCACTACTTGTGAGGGTACTTGGGCAAATATTCCTCTAGGTTTTTGACTGTGGACCTAAGCCCAACCAAACCCATTGAGTCGATTCTGACTCATAGTGACCTGCCTGTCCAGGGTTTCCAAGGATGTACATTTTTGGCGGAGCAGACAGCTTCATCTTTCTGGATTTGAATGGCTATCCGTGTGGGTTAGCAGCCCAGTGTCTACCTGACAGCACCACCAGGGGACGTGGAATGCACTATTGTAGAAGAAGTGGTCTTCCTGGGACAGCCTTCACAGTTCCTGTCTCACTGGCACGTCCTTGCCTCTGGCTGCTGCTCTGCCACACTGACAGGAAGTCAAATCTCTTTCATTGCAGTTCTTTTTACTGAATAACTTACCACTGGAGAAGAAAGAAAGGAGAGATCGTTTTAAGCAAATTTTTGGTAGAGAGGATTGAAGTTGTGTTCTTCCACATAAGCCTGACTTTGTGTTAAAATGGTTATGACCCTAGGGGAAAGTTTGGTTTGGACTTGCTAGGCTTCTAGGCTACAGTAACAGCTTTTTAATAAAGTAGCTTTATGGATACAGAGTAGAAACTTTGCAAATACAGTATTTGAGTTTGGCAATAAACTAGTTCCAGCTGTCTGGATACTTAGTTGTTAGGTTTGTGCCTAGAAAATAAACCTGGACCCAGACCTCACTGATTCATTGCTACTCACACAACCGATCATCAAAGTAGAGACTAGGACTGGTGGCCTTCAAAAGGCTGCTGCTTGAAATACATGGCTTTCAACATGACCTGAGGGATGGCCACCCCTACTGGGGAATGCCGTACTTTCCATACATGGTCCCTTGGCTGTGGCCTTTTAGATAGTTTGCCCCATCGGAATAGGGACTCTGAAAATTAATCTCTTGCCCCCAACCCATCTGTGTCCTGCCTTCACTCTCTGCACCGACTTCTCACCCTCGGATTGGCTTGTGCCCAGTGCTCCTGCTCCTGTGTGGACAAGGGATCAGATTCGGCTGGCCCGACTGTCTAGGTGTGGCCTCCTGGCTTTGGCGTAGATAAATGAATAAAGAATAAACGAGGCCTTTTAAAGTGTTGGCTTCATTTAAGAAAAAAATAATAATAATTGGATCTTATGTTTAATTTCAATTCCTTACTATATTGATGTTAAAGTTCCCCTAATTGTAGTGTCTGTTGAAGAAAGGAGTGGGCAGGAGTAGGCAGGAGTGGATTCTTCCCCGTATACTGCTAAGCCAAATTTGAAGACTCCGAGGGAGATGGCTTTCACTGCAAAATCATCCTTCACACAATAAACCTGTGACTCAAAGTCCTCCTTTGCCTCTGGAGCATCTGTTTCAAGCTGGTTTGCTCCCTGTTAGCAGTCTGAGGTTATATTTTCTGTACCATCGTCAGGTCCAACGGCCATTTGGACAGTGATGTTTGTGATGAGCTCTGAAATTGGTTAGGGTCGTTGTGCACTGGCAATCCAAACCTTGAGGAAAACCTGTCGGTCGAGTCTGTTAGTTCAATGGTCCAGTTTCCAGTCCCAGGTCGACTGTAACTGTGTGAGTTTGCTTGACTATCTGAGATGCAAATTGGGCCCTAAATGTTGATTTGTGTGCCCTTTCGTGGCGAGGCAACAAGAAGGAGGCCTAGCTGGAGCCATGGGAGCAAATCCAGGTGTGTTTCCAAATAGGAGGCGAGCACTGATCATTGTGGGCCGAGGGTGGGATGGGGAGAGGAGGATAGGCGTGCAGGGCCAACATCAGAATCTCAGGAGTCCAGTGCAGAAGCAAAATGCTGGGGCCTTTTGTGGAGAAATATTTCAAGATGACAAAAGAATGAGCACGGGTCCGTGTGCTAGTACAGGTTGCACACCCACGAAGCCATCCTGGCTCTGCCTCCCAGTACACGTGTACTCACTTAGGGGCCTATCCACACACAAGCACATCCTTGTGTTTCAGTATTTGAGCTCAGTTTAGTGACCTGGCAGCTAGTACACAGTGGACCTGCATTTACCAGGACGCCTGTGTGTAACCGTCCTTCCCGTCCCCAGGAGGGTGAAGCCTGCAGATGCCTTTCCTGTAGATTTAGATTGCCTCTCGTCCTGCAGGAGTCTTCCAGACAGGGAAGCTGACTTGGACCTCTGTGCAGTGGCTTGTTGTGGGAGGAAAATCCTGGAGCTCTTGTTCATGAGTTTGCCCCTCCTTTTACTGCACACCTGTAATGCCTAGTCTGGTGGTTTAGAGAATATGGAGTGTTTCTGGGCTTTCTTATAAGGCAGAGGCTCCATACAAGGTTGCTGATGATTGTTCTAAATTCCCATTGTTTTCTTGGCTTTTCTCCCTTGGTTTATGTGTCGTCTGGAAACTGATTTGTAGTTGGTGAGGTAACATACGTGGAGCTCTTAATGGACGCTGAAGGAAAGTCAAGGGTAAGTCTTTGAGAGATTTCTTCTGTGGATTTACTACATGACAAATGTAACTGTATGGTGGCGTGGAATCGAATGCAATCAGGAAGGCAGTGAGTGCTCATGTTAGAGCAGACATGTTTGATTTTGCCCAACATCTGAGTGGGGTGGGAGGGGACCTGCAAGGGGAGTCCGGCTTTTCCAAATGGCTGGCCAAATAGCTTTTTGGTATTCTGTTTGGATGCCCAATTTGGATAACCGGGGCCCAATAGTAGCATTGTCTCTTTGTTAATAGAGGAATTGGCTGTGTGTGAATTATGCATGGAATTCTAGCGGTGGTATATTAATGTAAAACGTGTGTTCTTGTCTAGAAAATGTCACTCTTGGTTGTTTGCTGAATTTGAAAGTTGTGTGACCCAAAGATTCCGAAAAATTGCCTTTGAGCCAGTAAATTGTAAACCAAACATTTCAAATGTTTACAATTGGCAGAGTTTAAAGTGAACATCAACGATTTTCTGTCGCGCAATAGAATGGCTTAGACTAAGTGAACAGGGTGACCTGACCTCATGGCAGGAATGGATGTTCAGAGGAGTAGGATCCGGTAAGAAGCTGACTGAGGACAGGGGAGCAGATTTAAAGTTGGTGCGATTTCTCGGAGAGCCTGAATTCAGGTCTGCTTACTAGACCTTTAGAAGCTGCAGTGTAAGGCTGGTGATGGGCAGGACGTGGGCCATTCTTAAGGAGCCAGCTTCTTATCAGTGTTGAGTGCTAGGCAAGACACTGGTCAGCTTCCCCTTAGAAAGGTGAATTCAAAACAAAACCAAGATTAATTACAAAAACTAACCTTGTTACGTAAATCACTTTTAAAATTTGTAACTCGTTGATATTTACGGTTTCTTTTCTTTTTTCCCCCCTTTTCTTGCTGTTCTGACTGGTCTGTGGCGTCACCCAAAGGGATGTGCGTAAGTATCATCTAGTTATTTCTTGATGGTTGAAGTTTCGAAAGGAGAGGACTGTTTTCACTCATTTCTTGTCTCTCCACAGTGTTGTTGAATTCAAGATGGAAGAGAGCATGAAAAAAGCTGCTGAAGTTCTAAACAAGCATAGTCTGAGTGGAAGACCGCTGAAGGTCAAAGAAGTAAGGCATTGCCCCGTGTTGCATTGAGTCCCCTCTGATCGCCGTACTCGTCCTGTGGGTCTCACGAGGATCTGCAGCAGGGCTGAGTGTTGAAACTGACATTCTGCCTCACATTTGGGATTTGTCTCAGCCGCTGGCCTAGTTTTCTCAGACAGCCTAATTATTGATTGGTTTATGCAAATGAGGGACCCAGCCCGTACCAGTTGCTGAGGGGTTGATTCAGACCCATGACAAGCGCAAAATGTCCGAGCAGAGCTATCTTATCTAAAGTAGGGAGCCAGACTTTTCTTCCAAGCAATTTCGGGGTGGCCCTGAACCTCTCCCTTTGACACCACCCAGTGATTCTGCACCCACAACTTAAATGGGCCCACGGCTTAACCTTTGGCCAATGTTTATCTTTTTAAAAGTGAGCTTGTGGTTACTCAAATTCTCTCGCCTACATAATCCAAGTATCTTTCACTTATCAGGAAGACGGGTTTGGGGCAATAAACTCTCTCGGCCTGTTTTTGCCTCGTTTTACTTGGGAGGAAGAGCAGTCTATTCAGAGCTAAGGGAGGAGGGAGTGGGCCATGCAGGTCTTCTGTGTATTGATGGCCTTGGTGAAGGACAGAGCTTTGCTAGCATCCAACTGATTTTTCTCCTCTGACAAAACTAGGAGGGTGTGGGCCCCTTTATGATTTAGAACTGTTCAAAGATTTTGAAAAATCATTCATGAATTAGACAGATGATAAATTAATACATTGCTGAGAGTCGACCCTATCAAAGCCCCTGTTGATAGCATTTCAGTTGGCAGTTGTGTATTCCCTGGTACTCTTCGTAGGCTCTTAGCTTAGTTCATTTGGGTTTTTGTGAGTAGCCCTTACTGTGCAAATCTGGCTTTTCTGGTGCTCCTGGCTCTGTTAAATGCCAAACTTTTGTGCTTGTTTTAGGACCCTGATGGTGAACATGCCAGGAGAGCAATGCAAAAGGTGATGGCTACGACCGGTGGGATGGGTATGGGACCTGGTGGCCCAGGAATGATTAATATCCCACCCAGTATCCTAAATAATCCTAACATCCCAAATGAGATTATCCATGCATTACAGGCCGGAAGACTCGGAAGCACAGTATTTGTAGCAAATGTAAGTACATGGCAACATTGTCTAAAGTAGTGGGAAGGGAATGGGGGGAGGTGCTTGGACCTTTGAAAAGAAATGCTCCACAGCAGGGTTGCGGGCTCCCTTGTTGGACTATTTCACATCTAGCCTTTGTGGGTGTTTTCTTAGTTAGGCTTACAGCCGGGGCTCACCAGCTTGTGACTGTGGGTCTCTGCTCCTTGAGCTTTACCCGGGTTCAGAAAGGCAGCCGCTAGGTCTGCACGTTCTGTGGGCTGGTTTTGTGCCTTGTAGGCTCTGAGTAAGAGTACGTGAGCCTGTGTCTGGGTATTTTAAAAAGAAAATGGGGCAGGGCAGACAAAAAGCATCTCTTGGGGGCCTCTTTTTTTCATGTTCAGAAAATGCACAGTAATTTTAGAAATATAAGAAGACTGTACCTAAAGTGGCACAGCTTCCAAAATGCCAATGCAGTTGCTTGGTTTCTGTGGCTTGTCTAATGCAGCATGCCTCTCCTGTAGTAGAAAGGGATTTTTCTGGCGACTTCTACAGTGAGGTGTTTCCCCCTTTCTCTCCCTCATTTAGCTGGATTATAAAGTTGGCTGGAAGAAGCTGAAGGAAGTATTTAGTATGGCTGGTGTGGTGGTCCGAGCAGACATTCTTGAAGATAAAGATGGGAAAAGTCGTGGAATAGGCACTGTGACTTTTGAACAGTCCATCGAAGCTGTGCAAGCCATTTGTATCCTTTCCCAGCCCCTCAGCGCAGCGTGGCTGGGCTGCTGTTTTAGTCAGCAGCCCAGGTTTGAGAGGCAGAGACGGTGTCCCGAGTGAACCTCCATCCTCTATGTGATGAGCCCAGGGAGGGTGGCACGGCGTGATGGGAGCGTGAAAGCTCTCTAGGGGATGTGGTTCAACTGTGTCAGCAGAGGCAAGGATACAAAATAGGCTGTGGCCTTCACTTCTTGAGTGTCATCATTTTGGGGAATTGCACATTTGAAGTGGGGATTCCAGACGAGAGGGAAATGTCATTATTTCAGACGGAAATCCTAGAGGCCCTTTGTCTCTGGTGGGTAGTGTCATTCTGGAAGAGGTGCCCCCACTCCCTAGCAGTTCTCCTTGCCCAGGCTGCTTAGCCCACATGGATGCATTGTATGCCTGTTCATGATGGTGAGTCCTACCCTTGAACATGGTGGTAAACTCTGAAAGACCCCAAGTAGTGAAGCCGAAACCGGCAACCTGCATCCTTCCAAAACTGGCCTAGTCTGAAGTTTGCTCTGCTGCTTAACAGAGAGGTGGTGTTACAGCAAAGCTCACAGTGGGAAGAACTGCCTCTCTCTATGAAGTTCTCTCTCCTTTTGGATGTTTTCAGTGACAAAAAAGAGCCTTAATGAAAATAACCAGCCATGTTTAATGGTCAACTGCTGTTTGATAGACCGATGCATGTGAAAATGGTAAGTGAAAGGATTTCTTCCTATTGAGTCAATTTAGCAGAGGCGAGATTATGAAGAGTGCCACCTCGCCCATGCAGTCCGCTTGGCCCAGTGATGTTCAGTTGGCAGTGGGGTGGTATTCAAACCTGTGGTTGAGCACCCTCAGCTCTTGCTTCCTCAGAGAGGTTTTTCTCCAGGCATGGTCAGGCTGCCACCACGCGCGTTGCTTTAGCCAGTGGGACATTGACGGGGTGGCTGTGTTCCTGAGTTTCCAGTGTCTGGGGTGTGAGGATTGCTTGTAAACGTGATGAAACCTGGGATTCGCGCAGCCTTTGAAGGGCTGCTGGCGTGCTTCAGTCTCCAATGTTAGGCCTGCCGTTTGTGCCAGAGTCCTTCTCAAGCATGGCTGGCATATGCTGGGGGTGGGCCCCCAAGGACGGTCAATTCAGGAAAGAGAAAACAAGCAGGGGAAGTCCTCGTTTTGTTTATAACTTGAACATTGGAGAATAGATCCACGTGGCTCAGAAGCCGGAGTGGGGACAGATGCAGAAGTGTGTGACCCACACTCTTCTTGCGCCTATACACCCCATCCCACCCTACCCTACCCTACCGGCCCCCAGTAACTTGAATGTGTCGTCTTCTTATCCACACCCTTCGCACAGAAGGTAGCCACTACACTCTCTCAGTGCCTTGGACCTGGCTAGGCCTTCTCATACTGAACCACTTGTCAGTTAAGCAGCCCGGACCCCCACCGGACCCTCTGTAGGAGGAAGACCTGGGGATCTGTAAAGATTGGCACCTGGACAGTCTTGTGGGGCTGTTCTGGGCTGTTCCATCACATGGGGCACCATGAGCCGCCCGTGGTGGGCTCGGTGGCACTCACTAGAGCCTCTCTGTCAGTGGGCTGTGCTGGCAGGTGCCGGCACGGCAAGGCTAACTAAGGCGACTGCTGAGACTGTTTCTCTCCCTCAGGACGAAAGGGCCTTGCCCAAGGCCGACTTTTTCCCTCCGGAGCGCCCTCAGCAGCTGCCCCGTAAGTGTTGAGTTGTTAGGGCTTCGCGTTTGATGTTGATTTACATGAACAGGAAGAGTGCGCTACAAAGACGCATCCACTTGTGCCGTGGGCGTTCAGCTGTTGATTCTCTTGAGCAGCAAAGGTTTTGAGGAAAAGGAAAGCCCAAGGTGCTTTTCCATTATGCTCTCAGGGTGAGGAAGATGCTGTGGGAAAGGTCCAGATGATTGGTGACAGGCGACTAATTGTGTGGGCCACTGCCCTACAGTGGAACACCGCTTCCCACCCCCTTTAAAAAAAAAAATCTGTCAGGACCTGGGTGTTAATGTCCATTGCTACCCGAGGGAACCTTGGCAGCATCATGTTGAGGGACACAGAGTTTGTTTGTTTGTCTCTGTCCTATCCACAATGGAGGGAAGAGAGCACAAGTCCGGGGTGGGGCAGTGGTGGTGGAGAGTAACTGCACCCCAATACGGGGTTTCTCCTGTGCAAGGTGAAGATGTTCTGGACTGTTTCATGGTGGTTACACAGTTCTGAAAACCGCTGATGTGTACTTTTAATGACAGGCAAGTTGTATCAGTGACAGAAATTTCATAAGAGAAAGTTTTTTTATTTAGGCAACAACCTGTCTTGTGACAGGGAAGACTGATTGGTCTCCACACAGGTGTAAGTGGTGTTTGAGTAACATCCTAGGCACTCCACAGGTGGGGCGGGGGAGGTACGGCTCCCACCAGTCCAGGTGGGTCACTCCCAAGGAGAGACCGACAGTGCCTCTGGTCTGAGGTGCTCAGGCCCAGGACCTCTCAGAAATGGCGTCTCCACTGCTTGTGCGCTGTAGGACTGTAGAGGCCCTAAGGAACTTTTGAGGGCAAGTGTTGCATGCTAGCACAATTTCCAGAAGGGCTACACTAATTCCTGTCACACTCTTCCCAAGTAAAGTGTCAGTGGCCTCGAGGCAGGGTACTGTTCCTGTTGACTTTGGTGCGTCCAGCAGGTGACGGCTGCCTGGTCTGAAGTGGCCTCTAGGGAGTCACTTAGTCATTGACTTGGAGGCCTTTGGGGAAGAGGTAACCGTGACAATCTCATGTTGCCAGTTCTAAGCGGTTAAAAACAGTGGCTGAGTAAGGAAATTTCTGGAAGCTGGTGGCAAGGTGTTTTCTTTCTCATTTTTAATGAACTTTCAGAACTCTGCTCCCATTTCTCTTCTCCCTTTGCTCCTCAGACCTACTTGCTCAGAACACTGCAAGTGCCAAGACCTTGTTAGCTGTTGGCATCGAGGGAGCCCTCGCTATGTCTCTTGGGCTCCGGTTCCTGTTTGGGGGGCTTGTGGGTAGTGTGGGCCCTTGGGTTGGGGAGCTTTCTGGGCAGGAAGATTCATTTTCTAGCAATACTAACTTCACTGTCATTAAAACCCCCACAGCAAATTCAGGAGTGGGATGTTCAGAGGGTGTTAATTGGCTGGAGACGGCATTTTGTTTCTTACAGGAGAGAAGTCCTTTGGACTTCCAGTTGGGAGGTAGGCATATTTGTGTCGTTTGCCACGATGGGGTTGATACTGTGAGTCATCCCCCTTTTGGATCAGGCATTCCTTGGTCCGTGATTTAGGGAAACAAAATGGGCGCTCGGTACCTCCTATTTGGGCTGTTTGTGGGTTCTCGTGTCACTTGAAGGTGAGCTGGGGTGTGTTTGTTTTGAATGCTCAATCTTTTAAATAAATATATGCCACAAATTTCTACTTGTGATTGTTGCATGTTTTTAAAGAAAGTTAATGCCTTCAAAACTAGAGTGTGAGGGCTGCCAGGCCAATGTGCACCATTTCTTTTGTTTTGAGGTTGAGGATTTGTGAGGAAGGGGTTTTATCCTCTGGGCTTTTTTCTTGCAGATGGACTTGGTGGTATTGGTATGGGCTTAGGACCTGGAGGGCAGCCCATTGATGCCAATCACCTGAACAAAGGCATCGGCATGGGAAACATAGGCCCTGCAGGTGAGAATTGTACTGCTGCTGATGGAAGATGGACACGAGATGGGGTTATAGTTATTATTACAGTTATTTATTGGGATAACGGCATTTCGTTGTTCTATTGAACAATTCATTGGGACAAAATCTCTTAGTCAACTCTGCTTCCTTTTGATAAAGGGCACTGTTTTGTATTTATGCCGAGTCAAACCTTTTTTTCCAAAGCCATTCTGCCTTTGGGTTTTTAATCCTCACGACACCCTCTGAGCTGAGATAGGGATAGCTCCGCCGACAGTGAAAAGAGGTGAGCCAGAGAGCTGGTCTTTGCTCAAGGTCACACTGCCTGGTAGTGCCGGTCTAGGATCACCGAATGCCCTGGTCTTTTTCCGTATCGGGACCCCCCCACCCCCATTGGTTTTTACTCTGTTTTGAGGTGGGCACTTTCCCTAAATAGGGAAAGCTGTGGCTGTAAGCTTTTCAGAAGCTTCCTTCTTTCTCTTTGAGCATTGTGTGGCGTGTGGACAGGCAGCCCCACCGTTGCCCCGTTGTATCCTGCCATCCTTGGCTGCCAGCTTTGGGGCTGGTTCATGTCCCTGTGGGCTGCCACCTCAGATGGGCTCCCCACTTGCCTGATGGCACCACGGGATCTCAGCCTAGTTAGCAAGCCTGGTGAGAGGGCGGCCTCTGTGCCTTTATTTAACTCTGAGGACTGTATTTTGGAAAGGGATATCCTGAACAAGCTTCTAAAGGGAAATGTGTACAAGTCTATGCCCAAGTCTATTTCACCACCTGTGCTTACAAAGCCCCTCCTAACAAGGTCATTGTACACCTGGTGCAGACCCTCCAGGCTAGGAGGTAGCACTGCCGGCCCTGGTTTTCCTTGGACTCTCGTCCCTTGACAGTTGAAATTCTAAAGTTTTTTTCTATTCAAAATGCCATTGGGGATATTTTTTGTTTATTTATTGGCTTGGAATTTCTTGTGCATTTAAGTTCGACCATTTCCGGCTTTTTCGTAATTTTAGTTTGCATTGATTTTTGTTTTTAAGGAATGGGAATGGAAGGCATAGGATTTGGAATAAATAAAATGGGAGGTAAGAAATTTAAACTGAAGTCCAAATGTAATTGCTTTTAGGTGTGGCTCCCCCCCCCCTCCCTTTCTTTTTATCTCTTAAGCCCTGCATGAAATGCCGACTGGTTTTTCACGTCACTGTAGTCTGGAAGTTGCTTCCCCACCCCCCACCTCTTGATCCCTCTAGCAGGCGTCGTGGCTCCTGGCCAGACCACAATGACAGCTCTGTGACCTTGGGCAGACCCTTCTCTCTGGACGCCGCTCTGCTTGTCTGTTCACTGAGGGGCTGGAGCAGATGGGCTTTGTACAGCTGGCGAGGGGCTGATGTCAGGGCCGCAGCATTCTGTTTCCCAAAAGCCCTGAACCTGGCAGGCTCCTGTCAGCAGGTGCCCACTGGAGCACCTGAGCCACCCACCTGGCTGCCGCGCTGGGAGTACCCTAACCCGCTGACTTCTGTTGCAGGCATGGAGGGCCCCTTTGGTGGGGGCATGGAGAACATGGGCCGGTTCGGATCTGGCATGAACATGGGAAGAATAAACGGTAAGCTTCTGCTGCCTCCACGCTTACATCATGCCCTGACATCACCCTCCCACTCCCCCCTGGCTGGCTCTTGGTTTCTGGCAGACCTTGTAGGCTGCAGGCCCACTTCCACCAGCCAGGCTTGTGACTGTCATTGTCAGCCCTCAGCATGTGTCTCCAAAGCCAGCCATCAAGGAATGAAAGTGGGCCCTTTTGGTCAAGAAACTTCAGATGGTCAGGCTTCAGGTCTCTCCAGGGCTGTTGGCAACCTTGTGTCTGCTGAAAGGGGCTCCCATTTCTCTGGAAGTTTTTATGTCTGTGTCTCCCCAGGGGGCTGAGGGTTTGGCCATTGACTCTTTGGCTCTCGGTGTGGGCAGAGATACTAACAATAAGCTCACTGCCATTGAGTCAGTTTCAACTCCCAAGTGACCCCGAGGGCAGAGGAAGAGAACCTGCTCCCTGAGGCTTCTGAGGCTGTTAACTTCCTGGGAGCAGAACTGCCTTGTCTTCCATGCAGCAGCTGGTGGTTTTGAACAGCTGACCGTGTGGGTTTAGCAGCCCAATGTCTAACACCATGAGGGGTCTTTGAAATTTGGACTGTGTGCCTTATGTAAGATTTAAAACCAAACTGGCCATTGAGTCATTTCTGACTCAACTCTATGGGACGGGGTAGCACAATTCCTATGGGGTTCTGAGACTAACGCTTTACGGAAGCAGACAGCCTCATCTTTCTCTTGAGGAGCAAGTTGGTTTTGAACTGCTGGACTTGTGGTTGGCAGCATTCGTTATGTAGGATTTACATGATACAGGTCCTAGCGCCCTCCCTGCTGGAACCACGTATCTGTAGGTACTGTTAGTCTTTTGTTGGAAACAGGCAAAGCCTCGGGCCAGTAAGTAGTGGTGCTGGGATTTGAACCAGGCTATTGAGCCTAGGTTTGCAACTTATTAAACTTCTTTGGTCTACCACCCCTTTTTCAGGGAGGGAAAAAATGCGCACCAACCCCATCCACGTGCGCG
>NW_022103934.1:2958453-2959428 GCF_000313985.2 Echinops telfairi | reverse complement strand
ATTAAAAACTTCTGAACTGCAGTGTGTAACCCAGGATATAGCAACAGCATACCCCCTCCCCCCATCTTTCCATCACCACCCCATAGGGCTATGGCACCCACTTTGGAAAACACTGGCCTCAAGCACACAACCTCCCCTGCTGGGAGCGGGGCAAACCAGCCAGACCAAGAGGAGCTCCTGGTGTGTGGACCCCCACCCCCACCCCCGGGAACTGGGCAGAGGAGGGTGCACCTGGCCAATTGGGGTCTTCACATTGGTTGACAGCAGGAGGACAGAGGTCTTCGTTTCTAGAGTCTTGGCCTTTAGCTTACATGTATGTATTTAGGTGTTTTTGTTTTTTATTAAAAGCAAGGCCTTAAGACATAACTTGGCAGAGTCATCGTGGAAAGGAGGCTGAGGGCTGGGTGTGGACTACCACCACTTAGAAGTTAGTGGGGAGCTGTGCTGAGCTGGGGAGCAGGCAAAGTCTAAAGTAGACTAGCAGGTGTCCTCCAACCAGTCCCAGCCTGAGCTAGACTGCTTGCCAGTGGTCAGAGAGGAGTCCCTAGTGATGGTCTCAGTGTCTGGGATGTCCAGAGAACATCTACCCTTCAAGGCTCCGGAAGAGAATAGGTGCTGAGACTCTGGGTTACATGTCTTGTGTCCTTCAGGACCTAATGTATTAGTGGTCGTGGGTGCTGACAGCAGCAGGGTGGCATGATCAGCTCAGGCTTGATGGAGTGGCTGTAGAAAAGCTTACAGAAAAGATGGGTGTGTTTCATCCAAGATGACTGGTCTGGCTGTGTTGCCCATGCAGGAGATTTGGGTTCCCTCTCCTCTAGTGGGACCAGGAGCCTGCAATCTGAGATCACTCCCTTAGGGGGATGGGATAAATTTTAGGTAGAGCAGCCTTGCTCTACTTGGGTGCCACTGCGTAGAACCTCCCAACCAGCCAAAACACACACACACACACACACACACACACACACCCACACA
>NW_022103934.1:2952983-2958349 GCF_000313985.2 Echinops telfairi | reverse complement strand
GCCCTGCGGACTGCCCACATTCTACCTCCGTGAGTCAGGGTGAATGTGGGAATAGGCCTGCTTCCCTTTATCCTGATAGAATTACTGCCCCAAAGTGCTCTTGGGACAGGATTGTGTTGGTGGGTGTGTAGCACAAGGGTGTGTGTGTACCGCACCCGTTTTGCCTGTTGGTTTCCAGGGAGTGGGATGAACAAGACCACAGTGGTGGGCCAGGTGACTGGGATAGCGCACACCACCTGCTTTGCATTAGGTGAGGAATCACGGGAGATTCTGTAGGTGACTGCTGGAGCAGGGATCTTCCCACAGTGGCTGAGTGCTTTGTTTCTCTGAAGGTCATTGAGAAAACTGCGGACAGCCCACTGTTGGGGTAGGGCAGTGCAATGAAGAAAAAAAATGCCCCCAGATGTGTAGAGGCTGCCGAGGCAGCTCTAGGTCCCAGCCGTTGCCACACACACCACTTTACGGCTGAGTGACTGTGGTCACGTTACTGTCTGCTCCTGGCTAAGGACTTGGCAAGGGGTGTCATGTGTGGCACCAGGCCGATCTGCCTCCCCGTCGGGGACTGGGCCCGGTGTGGGGCTGCAGGGTGCCAGTGGCTGCCGTTGTAGGTACTGGGGGTTCTGGGTCCAGAGCAGTGAGGTGGTAGTTGTGTTGGCCTGAGGCAACGGTCTCCTATAGAACAGTCCCCACTGACTTGGTGCTGCTGCAGTGTCTGTGGCTGTGTTGTTGTCGTCTCCCGATTGGTGGTCCGGGCAAGGCCAAGGGTCATGTTTTTTTCCACAGAGATGGAGCGTGGCATGGGTGGAGGATTTGAGAGAAACTTTAACAGAAATGAAATGGGAATGTCTCGGAGCTTTGGAGACCCTTCTGGCAGAGGAATGGGTAAGAAGGCCCGGGGGTCCGTGGGCAGTGCCTTGCCAGAGGTGCAGGCTCACCCTGGACGGTGGGGGTCTTTCTGAGACTTTAAACAGAGTGTGTCTTCTAGACCTTTGAGGCAACAGCGTTGTTGGTCCTCTTTCTCTCCACTGCCTCAGATGGCTTCCTTTTTACTACTGGTGTCAGATGGTAGATAATCACTGAGGGTGGCATCCATGCGGTGCCTGGACCTGCGGGCCCCGAATCTGTGCTAGAGTTGTGGCAAGCTTTGCTAGGCAGAAGCCGGAGCACCGGCCGTGGGGAGGCCATCGCCTAGTTAGTTTGCAGAGCAGATGGGTGGTGCCTGCCATGGACGCAGTGCAGAAAGGACCTGGTGGGCTTTCTCTGAGCTGAATGGGCCTCCCCTTCACCTGCTTCCCAGCCCTGTAATGGGACTGTGCACAGCCTGTTCTGTCCCTGGGCCTGGGCATGTGACATGGATACGGGGGTCTTGGGCCAAGGTCGAGCTGGTGCTGCTCTCAGCCTTCCCTCACAGGGTGCCAGGGCTTGTTCCGTGGAGACTTGTTCCCCCTCCCCTTTTCTGCCCTTTTCTAGCTGCTTAGAATCTTGGGGACAGGTTCGTAGCTGTGCGTTGGCATGCCTGCTTTCGTTTTGTATCTTGGAATAGTTGGACATTTAAAAATAGATTTTCAATGTGATTATTTGGTCACAAATTCCAGTTTGCGTGCCTGTAGAGAAGAGAAACAGGACGCTGGACTTAGCCAGTCACACAGGTGCTTCTGGCTGTGCTGTGCCTCTGGCCCTCTGCCACCAGGGGGTGTCCTTAATCTGGCAACTGGAAACCCTGCTCACGACCTGGAAGTGTCTGCTGCCAAGCTTAGTGTCCCAGCTGCCTGAAAGCCCTGCCCCCTGTCCCCTACGATGTGCAGGGTGGACTGTGCATCAAGGACCTCACAGCTTTCCCACCTTGGTGGGGTGGGCAGGTGGAGCAGTCCTACCTCCTGCCTGTCCTTCCTGTTAGTGGGTGTCACCAGGTTTTTGTCTCGGACAGGTTTCTGCTTTCTCTGGCTTGTGCAGCGTTAATTTAAGCCAGGCGTAGAGCGTCGTTTCCTGGATTGGTTCTTCATATTCTCTTGCATCCTTTCTTTGCAGCCTCACCTCGCTAGTATCTGCCTTTCTGTATTGCATACAAACAACTGTTCTCATGCTTCCAGGTGACACACTGTGGTTTTTCCATGACCTTTAAGGACATGGACAGTTGGGGATTCCAGGGCCCGGAGGGCCATGTGCAGGGGTGGTATGAGACCTATCCTACCTGGAGGGTAGTGAGTGTACAGGAGTGGGAAGGGTTGTGGGAGGAGACTTCTCAGGTCAGCAGCATGAGCAAGCAGGCTGGCAGGAACTCCAGGCACGCTCAGCCCAGTCACTTCCCTGGCTGGAGATGCTTGTGGCTTTCTTCTGTGACAGCTGTCCAAGTTGTCCAGCATGCCACGGGGTGGACATTCGTGCCATCTTCATACAGAATGGCGGGAAAAACACTTTGTAAGGTAGGACGGCACTTAGCACAGAACGTGTGTGAGGCTGTGTGGATAAGCCTAGGTTGTGGACCCGTGGCGAAGGGATGAGGAGCATTCGTTTCCCTGGGGCTTTGGGTGTCACATCTATTAACAGTGAGAGTTGGAATTGGATGGACCGGTGGGCAGGCCAGCATGGGCTTCTGTCTTGGGGGGGTGGGGGGACCCACCATCCACCACTGCAACTGGGTGTTGCCATTCATTCCTTGGTGCTCGCTGGGCCCCAGCACCCAGGCTCTAGTCATTTTTTCTGTAGAATGTGTGTGTGTGTGTGTGTGTGTGTGTGTGTGTGTGTTTGCCAGCCAGCCAGCCATTCTCCCACATTCTCCCCCCACCCCCCATAATATTTTCCCTTGTCTTAATAACATTCCTTCTCTGAAATCTGTAATAAGCAAGTTTCTACTATCTCAGAAAAATGTAATCTTTTTTCCTTCCTGATTCCCATAGAAATCCTAAGTAATGCATTGAAGAGAGGAGCGATCATGGCAAAGCAGGGAGGAGGTAGGATGCGTTCCGGCTGATGTTTCAATTGTCTTGTCTTTTAGCACAGGCTTTTCTTAAAGTAGGTTATAGCAGGAGCATGGAGGGGATCAGAGGCAGACTGCCTACCTGCCTCAGGACTCTCCCTAGCTGTGGGGCGTGTGTCAAGTTACTGGACCTCACTTGTTTTTCATAGTCCTCATCTGTAAAATGGGGCTATAATAAATAGTACTCTCTCAGAGAGTTGTTGTAGAGAGCAAACACGTGAATGCACACGCACACGGGGGTGGGGGGACACCTTCCAACAGTTAGTGAGGGAATTCCATTCTGCTATGAGCTTATGAAACCCTCGTGGTTGTGTGCTGAGTGTCAGCGGGTCTCAGTACTGCCTCACCTTTATGGTAGGGGCTTCCTTGGTTTCCCCATTCTCCCCCAGAAGGAAAGCTGTTCTGAAGACCCAGCTAGGAAATTGAGAGTACACAGCGGCACGCACTGACGGCAGCAAGCATGCAGACTGAGTGGAAGGTGAATCACAGAGACAGCCTGGCCACCCACAACCCCTCCTGGGGAGGAAAGCCTTTGGGGTGTCATCTTCCTCTCAGCCACACATATAGGCTGCTTAAGGCTGCTTAGGACCCGCACACTCTTGTTCAAGCTGCTGGATTCCCATGTCAGCCCCCCAGTAGGTTGTTGCGGCTTCCTGCTCCCACCCTCCTTGGGCCTCTCCTATTTCACAGCATGAAGAAGTTAGGTGATCAGTGAGAGAGTTCTGCTTCGTTTTCATCTTTAAAGTTGAGTTTCTTTTTTGCCACTTGGTGTGCTGTTCCTCAGCCACAGACACGGGCACAGAGAAGTAGAGTGGCTCTGCTGGGTCCCCATGCTATTCGGGGAGACACCGTTGCCTGAGCCAGCTGTGGCTTACCCACCAGCTCCAAAGTGGCAGCAGTGCTGGACTGAGGAGAGCAAAGAGGACTGACTAACTGGTCATGTCCTGAGCTGAGGGACTGGGGCCAGGTCTCTTTCAGAACCTCTAAGCAGTGTCGGCACAGCCCCTGGCCCGGTGTTGGCTCGATTGACATCGCTGCCTTCCCTGTGGTTGTGCAGTGGCTTCTCTGTGCCGTGGAAGGCAGAGGACAGGCTGCTCAACTGGCTGACAGAAGGGCATCTCAAAGGGGCAAGTGGGGAGCAGGAGGGAAATTGCAAGTGACTCTGAATTTTTGTCCCCTTTGTTATACTGGTGGCAGGCCATCTGAGGTACTCCTTTGCGGGGCCCCCCCACCCCCCCACTCCAAGTCTGTGGGGGTGGGAACGGGCAGTGGTCTCAGCGGTTGTGGCTCACTTAAAGCTTTAAGGGAAGACATGGCCAGTGCATACCTTCCAGGATTTTTGTCCTGGAAGCTGAAATTGTGGCTCAGAAGTGGGTTGAATGCTGCCAGGCAGGACCTGGTGCTTGCTGCTCTGCTTGAGCCGAGCCAGCTTTCCAGGGCTGTCGAGATGGGGAAAGCACTCGGGGCTTGATTGATTCCCACGTGCCAGGGCCATCTTCATATGGCCAGCTCCTGACGTCTGCCTGTGTTTTGTGGCCCTGTTCCAGGTGGAGGCGGAGGCAGCGTCCCTGGCATCGAGAGGATGGGCCCTGGCATTGACCGCATTGGGGGTGCCAGCATGGAGCGCATGGGTGCCGGCCTGGGCCACGGCATGGACCGTGTGGGCTCTGAGATTGAGCGCATGGGCCTGGTCATGGACCGCATGGGCTCAGTGGAGCGCATGGGTGCCGGCATTGAGCGCATGGGCCCCCTGGGCCTCGACCACATGGCCTCCAGCATCGAGCGCATGGGCCAGACCATGGAGCGCATGGGCTCTGGTGTGGAGCGCATGGGTGCCGGCATGGGCTTTGGCCTGGAGCGCATGGCCGCGCCCATTGACCGCGTGGGCCAGACCATCGAGCGCATGGGCTCTGGTGTGGAGCGCATGGGCCCTGCCATTGAGCGCATGGGCCTGAGCATGGAGCGCATGGTGCCGGCTGGCATCGGGGCCGGCCTAGAGCGCATGGGCCCTGTGATGGATCGCATGGCCACAGGCCTGGAGCGCATGGGCGCCAACAACCTGGAGCGCATGGGCCTGGAGCGCATGGGCGCCAACAGTCTGGAGCGCATGGGCCTGGAGCGCATGGGTGCCAACAGCCTGGAGCGCATGGGCCCTGCCATGGGCCCTGCCCTGGGTGCTGGCATCGAGCGCATGGGCCTGGCCATGGGCGGCGGTGGCGGAGCCAGCTTTGATCGCGCCATCGAGATGGAGCGCGGCAACTTTGGAGGGAGCTTTGCAGGTTCCTTTGGCGGAGCTGGAGGCCATGCCCCTGGAGTGGCCAGGAAGGCCTGTCAGATATTTGTGAGAAACGTAAGTGGCCTTTCCTGCTGCAGTAGGGAGGCAGAGGCT
>NW_022103934.1:2945024-2952869 GCF_000313985.2 Echinops telfairi | reverse complement strand
CCCTAATCTTAGTGATGCCTTAGTTTAAAGGCTACTGCATTTTTCTCAAAACTGTTCAGAGAGAGGAAAAAAGCTGTCACTGAGTCATGTGGGCCAAGCTGACCACTTTCAGTCCTCGGGACCCCAGACAGGACCCCACTCAAGACAGATTTGCTTTGTTGCGTGTCTCATGAAGGGGCCCCAGCAGGACTTCCTGCCAGGGTCTAGTGGGAACCTCACTTTGCTCTCCTCTCTCCCCAGCTCCCATTTGATTTTACCTGGAAAATGCTGAAAGACAAATTCAACGAATGTGGTGAGTGTTGAGGGGGTCTCTGGATGCATGGACCGACCTTGGTCCAGGCTCAGTGGTGGTGCTGCTGCCCTGCCTCAGCCCCTGTGTAGCAGAGGCCAGTTGCTATCAATGTCAGATCCTCATCTATGCTTAAGGCTCAGTGCCTGTCTGGGTGGCCTATCTGCTTGTGTGGTATCTAGAGGGAGGCTGCACAGCTCACTAAACACCCAAGACCGAGGCTGTTTGCTTGTTCAGGGTTCCCTGGAGTACTTGAGTGCTGGCTGGGCCTTGGTAAGCCAGGTCGGCGGAGGGGGTTGGGGGTAGGCGCTGTGGGGCTTGGGCTGATCCCTGCTCTTCCTGTTTCAGTGAGGGGTCAGATTTCACCATTCTTGCTGCATCTCAGACTCTAATTCTCTCAGGGTGAGCTGCTGGGTCATCTGTCTTCCCTGCCCCTTGCCCCCACTGTGACCAGGTATTTTTCCCCACTCAGATGGACCTTTTCTGTCTGAGAAACCTGCAAGTGCCCCTGCGCCTGCTGTTCGTGCATACACTGCCACCAGCTAGTGCTTTTGAGGAATCCCTGCCTTGGTTTCTCAGCACTGCCCTGGGAAGCCTCTTGGCTTGTTCCTGCAGTGCCGACACACCTGAGGGCTTGCAGGAATGGACGGGCTGCTGCTCACTGGCTTCAGGCCTGCCTACGAAGGGTCAGGAGGGGCTGCCTGGCTGGCAGACTGGGGTGCTGTGTATCATAGAACAGGTCTCTAAGTTGGACCTAAGTCAGTTTGCTTTCATGAGCCACCAGCAGGGCTAATCCTGGGCACAAACGTGTTCTCTGGGTACACAGTTAGGCAGTCAGGCTGAGGGCCATGCCCTCAGACCAAGGGCCTCTGACTGTCCTTTCTGAGTGTGCTGCCTGCCTCATGAGCCTCCTCCCTCCTTCTATACCCAGGCCATGTGCTCTACGCAGACATCAAGATGGAGAACGGCAAGTCCAAGGGCTGCGGTGTGGTCAAGTTTGAGTCGCCCGAGGTGGCCGAGCGGGCCTGCCGGATGATGAACGGGATGAAGCTGAGTGGCCGAGAGATCGATGTGCGAATTGATAGAAACGCTTAAGCGATTGCCTTTTTTAAACATCGCGACCAGACCTCTGAATTTGTATTTTTTCTTGTTAACCATTTTAATTTGTTGGCTGGATGTATAAAGATGTTTAAGAATTTCAGTTGCTTTCTGGGGTGATCAAATTACTTTTTTAATGATTGGGGTTCCATTTGACTGTTTGCACTGGGATTGCAAATGTGCGCAGTTTTTTTTGTAGTTGTGGCATCTTGTTGACACCGAATATGACTTTGATAATAAATACCAGTTCCTGAAAGCTGCCTGCTCACCTGTGTGTGGGGTGAGGGTGCCACCAAGCCCGTCTCCTTGGCATTTTGACAGCCAGGGAGCTTGTCCCCATCAGGGAAACTGCTGACAGGCGCCCCATCTTGGTCTGTAAGTGTCCAGTACAGTGGCTTGGAGCTGCCAGGTCTCCTTGTCCCCGCACAAGGGGGGGCTGGGGCGTACAAGTTGCCCGCTTGTTCTTGTTAAGACACCAAGGGGAGCAGTGAGCGTGCCTCTAGCACAGGTTCTGTCTTACAGGTCCAATCTCTGCAGGTGCTTGTGGAGGGGGGGAGCGGCGGCGCTGGTTTACTCCACAAAGATGCCCACCTCCCCACAGCCTCTGAGAAGTCCGTTTCCCTGCCACCTGCCTTTGCACTCTGCTCCCCAGTTGCTGTCATGGCAGAGAGGCCTGGTCACAAGGGACTCTGAGGACAGTTGACTGTCCTTGCCCAGATTCCCCAAGGGTTGAGGTCCCTAAGAGTGGCATGACTGGGCATGCCCTTGCAGGGCCCTTGGGCAGCCTGTTTAGTGACTGCCTATACTCCTGACCACCCCCACGCCCCATGCTGACCAGGCCAGAAGGAAGACAAGAGGCTGGCTGGCTTTCAGATGGTGCTTTATGTAGTCTGGGGCTGAGTGGCTGCACCCGCTGTTGACCTGGGGTCCAGCCGCCGGGGTACCTGGCATGGTAGGCTGGTCCTGGGCAGCCTTACTGTCCCCTAGGCAGTGGCTGGCTCTCCAGAGCGTCTGCAGAGGAAGGAGGGCTTCCAGTGAGGCCAGGGCTCCTCCCATGGCAGTGTCCGTCCACCCAGAGCAGCTACGTACCCAAGAAGCCAACGTCGTCGTACACCTCCGTTTCCCTGGCAGAGAGCACAGTTGGGTCAGATAAGGGCCACCCAATCTATGGCCCACCCGCCCCCCAGCCCTGCCCAGCCAGCACTCACAGTGGAAGCAATGCTGTCCTGGGCACGTAGCCATCTGTGGGGGTGAGGAGGGAGGATTGGAAAATGGGTGGGTGTGCCCCCACCCACCCCCGCCCTTGTGCCCCACCTGGCCCCACCTCACCCTTGCTTCCCACCGACCAACACTCACATTTGCCCTTGGTATCCCGGCACAGCATCTCCTCCTTGCTAGTGAACTCGATCACCTCCAAGATCTCCCCGCGCCGGATCCCCAGGTGCTTGCCACCCGCTCGGCGTGTCTTGGCTGCAGGGTCGATCATCATCCGGGTCTGAATCACAATCTCACCCTCAAACTGGAGGACAGGCGGGTCAGTGTTAGCCAGGGCCTCTGGGGTGGGCAGGGTCCACAGGACCCAGACCACCCGGCACTCCAAACCTTGAACTTCTTCCTGAACTCTCTCTCGGCCTTCTCTGCCTTCTTCATCTGCTTCAAAGTCTTCGAGTCCGTGGGCGGTAGCTGCGAGGGCTCCGGGGCCTGCTCCTTCCTGATCCCGCAAGGGGAGGGGCTGCATTCAGCAAGATGGGCTCCTCGCAGGCCCACTGGCCCCAGCCCTTGCTCTGTGCCACCCCTGGGTCCCAGCTACCTGAGCTGCGGGGTCCTCCTGGCCGCCTGCTGTCGAGCCACTGCAGTGTCTGGGGAAGGAGAAGGCCCAGTTAGGGCGGGGTCCCCGCAACCCTGAGCCACTTGCCACCACCTTCCCAACCTTTGAGGCCTTCCTTGGGGTTCATCAGCTCCTGTGTGGGCTGCTGAGCTTCCCTAGCACCTGCTACACTGCACGGAACATGCTTCCACCCTCCCTGCGGCCTGCAGAGGGAGGCACTGAAGGTTCAGAGGTAGAACCACTTCCCCTAGGGCACCCTGCTGCTGAGAGGTAGGGGCAGAACCTGCAGGCCCCAAGAGCAGGTGCATTATTCTGGGTATTGTGAGCCGAGAGGCTGGCTTGCTAATGAGAAGCCAGGCCTGTGAGGTTCCCCCCAGTGAGCACATGAGCAGCCTCCAGGCCAGATGGACCCACATCCTGGAAGTGGGGGGTCCGAGGGGCCCTGTCTCCCACTCAGGGCAAGCCTTCACCTTTCTCATCCTAGTCCTGGCTTTGTGCCAGCCTGAACCATCACTTGAGTGGTGGGGACCAGGAGGTATGTTCCCTGCTGGCAGCACTGCCATCCCAGGCCCCACGACCTGGGGGCACGCAACCCCTCTGCCCACCTGCTGCCCTAGGACCTCATGGGGAGGGCAAGCAGCCCAGCCCCCGCTGCTACCTCCCTGCAGACAGGCCAAGTGTGCCCATCAGGCCCAAGATCAGACCTGGAGGCTGGGAGTCTCACTGTACTCTCAGAATGTTTTGTTCTTGAAGGTTCTGTACCGTGCTGGGCTGGCACAGCCCTCTTGAGTGCACCTCGTGGAGGTGAGGAGTCTGTGTGTGCCCACCCACCCCCAGTTCCCCTCCAACTTTGGCCTGACCTTGGGCCTGCCATTCCCACCAGTCCACAAGCAAGCTGCCCCACACCAGGGCTTTGTGCACCCCCACAGCAAGTCATCCCGGGCCCTCAGGCAGGGCAGACCGCTTAGTTATGGCCTGAACACTTCCAGCTCTCTGACTCCGAGCAGGCCACCGCATGTCCTGCCTGCCCCTCCTTGTGTCCTGCTTGACCCTCCAGAGGAGCCCCCAGCTGCAGCTGCTGTGTGAGAACCACAGATGTGTCTGGGGGTCTCAGGTGCTGTCGTGGCTGGGACCAGTCCAGGGCTCTGGACTGCCTCTTCCATAGGCCACATCCCCAGACCCAGCCATAGCCTCCGGGGATGCGGAAGCAGGAGGGCCCCTGCCAGGAAGCTGTGTGCTAACAAGGTGTTGCAAGCAACTTTGGGGGAGCTGGGAGCAGCAAAAGAGGCCAAGGAGGGCCGAACCACTGTGCAGTCTCAGGGCTGCCTGGGGCCTGCTCTGTACCAGGACCTTGGGCTGGTGGGGGGACAGCAGTAGCCCCCTGTGGCAGAGGGGGAGGTTCCTGAGAGCAGAGGCTGCCCTGCTTACAGCTAAGTCACAACTCAGACCCTCAGTCATCCCCATCTGTAAAATAGGGGTGACAGTTTTCAGAAGGAGTCCTGGTGGCATAAAGATGAAGGTATTTGGCTGGTAACCCATGGGTTGGTGGTTTGAACCCAGCTGGTGACTCCCTGAGAGAAAGACCTGATGATCTCCTCCTGTAAAGATGACAGCCTGCAAGACCCCACGGAGGGGGTCGGGGCCTTAGGGACACACCAAGGTCAGCTGGCATAACAGTTCACAAAGACAGCGCTGTACATCCTGCTTGGGTGCAACTTGATGAAACTCAAAGACGTGGCAATAGCTCAACAGACACCCGAGCATCAGTGAGCATCAGGCTCCACAACCCTGAGACCAGGAGACCTAGAAGGTGCCCGGCGGCCACCACCAACTGCTCTGAAAGGGATCCCATGAGAAGGCCCCGGGTAGAGTGGGAGAAAGATGTGGAACAGAGCTCAAAAACATAGAGACCAGGTTTACTGGTCAGATAGAGATGGGTGGAGCCCCCAAACTATGGCCCTTACTCCCCCTTCAGGTCTGCAACGGAACTGACCCCCAAAGCTCAGTTTTCAGCCAAACAAAAGGAAACAAACTCGTTGCCATTGAGTCATTTAGGAGAGTAGAAAGCCCAGTCTTACTCCCAGGGAGCTGCTGGGTGGTTTCAAACTGCTGACTATGCCGATCCCAAGCCCAACGTGTAACCCCTCCACCACCAGGGACGGGTCTATAAGGGGAACAAGAACACTTGGAAGTACACATGAGATCTAAAGGGCAGCAGTTCGTGCAGGACAGAGTTCAGATGGGTTAGGGAGGGAGGAAGCGGGTTATGCAGGGGCCCATGAGGAGCTGAAATAACGAGTAGGGGCTGTTGACTGGACAGCCGAGGATCCGCTCTGTCACCTACACCCAATTCACAATTTAAAGTTCAGAAACAAAAGCAACAAGACCTATGGGACTAAAGACAAACCCTACGATCGCTATGAGTTGGAATCAACGGGTGGATGCCTAACAGTGGGCAAACCCTTGGCCTTCAAGTTAATCCCGACTTTCAGGGACCCTGTAGGCAGAATAGGACTGCCCCAGACTTTCTGAGGCTGTGGACACCGCAAGAGCAGATTGCTATCAGTGCCTTTGTCCCCTGGAACTGACCCTTGGGTTAGTAGCTAAGCACTTGGGCCACCAGGACTCCTTTGTTTAACTACAACGGACAGCCTCGGGCAGGTGGTGTGGCAGCAACTCCGTCCAGCTCACTGGGAGCAGAAACAGGAGGTGGAGAAAGGGGCCGGCCCCGGGGACCTGGGTGGGACAGCAGCCCCCTCCCACGTGGCCACCCCTCAAGAATGGACAGGGCGTCTGTCTTCTCCCTCTGCGACCACCTACCCCTGGGTGCTACCTCCACTGCGCCCCAGGCCTGACCAACCTGTGACCACAGCCTTTCTCTGGCTGTTGTCCCCCTGGGCTGACCTTCCACACCCATCCAGGAGGCCCCCCCTGTAGCACTCTGCCCACTGCAGGACCAGACCCCCAGGGATGAGACAGCACCCTGACAGGACGCCCCAGGTCCCTGTGCTGGCCTGGTCTGGGAACAGTGAGGGGGCAGTTGGACGTACCTCTGCTCTGGGGGCTGGGGGCCTCTGGCTCCACATCGTCATAAAGCTCATAGATCTCATCCGAGGCCCTGGGGGAGGGGGGAAAGAGACACCTGAGCTGAGGGCCACCCCGGGGCCACCCCTCACCCCGTTCCCCCTGGTTCCCACTCTCACCGCAGGCTGGCGATGGGCTGTCTTGCATGGACGTGGATGGCTGCAGCCGACTGGCTCCTGCGCAGGGCTGTGGGCAGAGGAGAGTGGGAGGAGGCCGCCCGCCCGGCCGCAGCCTTGGTCTTGGCCTGCCAGGGCACCCTAACTCACCTGTGGCCATCGCCGGGTGTCTCCAGAAGCTCTGGACATCCGGGGGGCCTGGGGGCAGGGGGGGTTTGGGAGGAGGGGGTCCTAGGCTGCTGGCAGGAGGCAGAGACCTGCGCCGGGGTGGCGGGCCATGTCCCAGGCCTAGCCTCAGGCCTCCGCTGGGAGCCAGGGCCCCTGGCCGCCGCTGCCCTGGCAAGCGGGCCCCAGCCCCAGGGCTGAGTGGGAACCTGGACCTGGGGCCCCCCACAGCAGTGGGTAGTGAACCCTCAGAAACTGAGTTCGGGAGCAGGGGCGTTCGAGAGAGGCCACCGAAGAACTCAGGTGGGCGCTGCTTCCGAGGGGCCAGGGCGCTGGCCTCAGGCTGCGACAACTTGCGGGATGGCCCGTGGCCCTCAAGCAGTGGGCCCTTCCTGGGCAGCACCGCGAATTCAGGCACCGAGGCTGTCCTGGGCAGGGTGCCCAGCTCCACCAGTGGGGGCTTCTGGAGCTCGGGCTGCCGCAGCCTCTTGGGGAACACCGGGAACTCGGGCTCTGAGGCGGTCCTGGTGAGATCTCCCAGCTGGGCCTGCAGGGGCTTCCTGGGGCGGTGGCCCAGCTGAGCACCCAGCTCTGGCTTCGGGGGCTGGGGATAGGGCTGGGCATGACCCTCGCTGGGCTCCTGCCTCCATGTCGGTGTCCTTGGGCCCTCACTGAACTCAGGTTGTAGAGGAGGCTTTTTGGGAACGGTCCCCTCAAACTCAGGCTGTGGGGGCTTTTTAGGGAGGCTGCTGAACTCAGGCTCTGGGGGCTTCTTGGGAAAGATCCCCTCAAACTCTGGCTGTGGAGATTTCTGGGGGTGCATGCTAATCTCAGGCTGTGGGGGCTTCTTGGGAAAGGTCCCCCCGAACTCAGGCTGTGGGGGCTTCTGGGGGTGCGCGCCAAATTCAGACTGCAGGGATTTCTGGGGGTGCATGCTAATCTCAGGTTGCGGGGGCTTCTTGGGAAAGGTCCCCCCAAACTCAGGCTGTGGGGGTTTCTGGGGGTGCATGCCAAACTCAAGCTGCGGGGATTTCTGGGGGTGCGTACTAATCTCAGGCTGTGGGGGCTTCTTGGGAAGGATCCCCTCGAACTCAGACTGCAAGGGTTTCTGGGAGTGCATGCTGAACTCAGGCTGAGGAGTCTTCTTGGAAAAGGTTCCCGCGAACTCAAGCTGTGGGGGCTTCTTGGGAAAGGTCCCCCCGAACTCAGGCTGTGGGGATTTCTGGGGGTGCATGCTAATCTCAGGCTGTGGGGGCTTCTTGGGA
>NW_022103934.1:2936314-2944803 GCF_000313985.2 Echinops telfairi | reverse complement strand
TGGGGGCTTCTTGGGAAAGGTCCCCCCGAACTCAGGCTGTGGGGATTTCGGGGGGTGCATGCCGAACTCAGGCTGTGGGGGCTTCTTGGGAAGGATCCCCCCAAACTCAGGCTGCGGGGGCTTCTTGGGAAGGGTCCCCCCGAACTCAGGTTGTGGGGGTTTCTGGGGGTGCATGCTGAACTCAGTCTGTGGGGGCTTCTTGGGAAGGGTCCCCTCAAACTCAGACTGTGGGGGTTTCTTGGGAAGGGTCCCCTTGAACTCAGGTTGGAGAGGCTTCTTAAGAGGGGTTCCCCCGAGCTCAGGCTGCAGGGGTTTCACTGTGGCTTCGCTGCCCTCAGGTGGCCAGAGCTTCCTGGGGAACCCCCCAAACTTGGGTTCTGAGGGTGGCATGGGGGAGGAGCTGGCCTCGGGCTGCAGGGCCTTCCCGGGCTGCTCGCCTGGCTCAGGCGGCGGGAACTTCTTGGACAGTTTGTGGGTCTCGGGCTTCAAAGCTTTCTTGGGGAACTCGCTGGGCTCTGCCTGGGAGATCCGGAACTTGGCTTGGAGGCTCCGGAAATCCTGGTGGCCGTCCTGTAGGGCATACAGCCAGTCAGGGGCGGGCGGGGGGTGGTGGTGGTGGGGGGGTAGGGGGGGGCCTCGTGCCCGAGGGCTGTGGACACACAGACACTGTCCCAAGAACACCCACCACCATGACCACTACCCACCCCCACCCATTCCCCAGCCCCAGCTCCTGTCCATTGTCACAGATGCACAGGAGGGACATGTTTGCAGCAAGTGTAGGCACCCAGCTCATGTCACAAGACAGCAGCCAGGTGGTGGTCGGACACCAGCACCCTCCCCTGGTCCCACATGCCTCTACGGTCCAGCGGCGATGACAGCAGGCACCCTTCTAGCCAGAGTCTCTGTAACGCTCACCAAATGACAAGGGTGGGGCCATGCAAATGAGACCTATGGAATTCTACCATGGGGCTCTCTTGGCTGGTTCTGTCAACTGCTGGGTTTAAAATGAGCCCCCTCAAAGCGGGAACGGGGGATCTTGCTACCATCCAAGAGAGAAAAGCAAGGCGCGATGCGTGTCTTTTGGTCCCTGGAGGTCCCCTCCGTGATCCAGGCAGGGGGCAAGAGGCGGGACACCAGAGGCAGTGGCAGCAGCACCATCAAGCGCACCCCACAGAGTGGGTGGCAGGCTTCGCAAGAGGGAGGCTGACTTGGTGGGAGGCTGCCTGTGCAGCAGGGTGCCTCCAGGCACTTCACTGGGGGAGCTAGGCTTGCTGACCCACCCGGAGCTCAAGTCCAGAGTGCCTTCTGGCTGAGGCTTGTGGTGGAAACTGGCGCCCTTTGGGCACTTCTCGGCAGTGTGACATGAGCCATGTAATATTGCCCGAGCAGAGCAGAGGCCAAGCACCAGAGAGAGGCCTGCCTGCGGGCCTGAGTGAGAAGAGGTTGTGCTGGCGATATCCTGAGCATTCCTGGTGTGGAATTGTCACCTGGTAACTTTCCGACTACAGCTTCATCATTGTGAGTCCTGCCTGAGTGGCCACTGCGGTGAATTGGCAAACCCAGCAGAGAGTGCCATGGGAGGGTCGGCCGGTGTCAGAAGTGGCCAGGAAGACAGGGGTGGTGGGGTGGGGGGTGGGGGGGTAGTGGAGGCATAGCTAAGACTCAGCTGTGGGCTGCTGTTGTTTGAGCCTCCTTCCTCCTTGGGAAGCCAGAGGTGGCCGGGCGCTGCCCGCCCCCTCCATCTTTACAACTGGGCAGGCCAAGGCCAAGGTTCCTGAGTGACCACAGGTCCTATAAGTAGGTCATGACTGGGTGACAGAGAGACGGGGAGGGGAGGTGACACCGTATGACCCACTTTGCCACCCCAGAGGAAGTCCCTGCTCTCAGCCAGACCTCATGCGGACCTGGGGGGTGGGGCAGACCCCCCACCCCTTGTATTCATAGCCCGAATGGTCCGTGCCCGGCTGCTTCCCAGATGGGTGCCCTTCGTGGGCCTTGCCCAGGGCTCCCCACTCCTGGACGTGCTGACACCCCACCACACCACACCCCACACTCTGGCAGGTGCAGGACCCTCCTGGGGTTGGGGACTCACCATGATGGCGGGTGGCTCGAGGCGTGAAGACCCAGGCCAGGCTGATGGATGCCTGCAGGAAATGGTCGCAGCTTCTGCTCTGGGGGTGGGGGCTATAGGGACTGTAGGGAAGGGCTGAGGAGGAAGGAAAGGAGGTGGGGACGCCCCAACCTGTCCTCAGATCCGGCAGGCACTTCTGTCCCCGATTCCTGTCCGATTTCCGCGTGCTACACGGTAGTGCGTGCCCCGCAGGGTCCCCAACTTGGCTCTGCTGTTCACCTCTGTGGGGCAGGGCTGAGTCTAGATGAGGGAACAAGGCGTCCGGGGCAGGCGAGGGCCACCACTGGGCATGGGGCTCAGTGGCTGCCGAGGTGCCCCAGACCCTGGAAAGAGGTGGGGCACTGGGGGGAGGGGCACTGCTCCCCTTCTTGCCTCACTGGCCTTCCGCATTTCATCACCTCCCCCCTCCCCCGTCTTCTGCCAACCCAGCTCAGGGCCAGACTTCCCCGTCGAGTGGGGCAAGGGGAGGGGGCGTGGCATGTGGGGCAGGGGGAATCCTGGCACCTTGGAGTCACCTGAGGAATGGACAGAGAGAACCCCTCATGCATTCTGACACTGTTGGTTTGGGTGTGACCCCAGTTGCTACTTACTTTCGCCCCTGCCCCTCCCCCCATGTGCAGAGCAGGGCTGCCCCATTGGCCTTTTTGGTTACAAGCTTCAGAAATTCGGGTGGCCAGACCTTTCCTCCGCGGCACTGCTGGAGTGGGTTTCAAACCACTGCGTTTAGGTGAGTAGTTGCTATGCAGTGGATTCCGACTCCTGGCCACCCCAGGCGTGCAGAGCAACACTGTCCCCATGGGGCTTCCAAAGCTGTGGCTTTTTGGAACCAGGTCACCAGGCCCTTCGTCTGCGGTGTCTCTGAGCAAGTTTGAATTGCCCACCGATAGGCGAGAAGTCAGGTGCTTAACTGATTGCACCACCAGCTAGCGGCGGTCTGAGTGCATTGAGAAGCGTCAGAAACCTCGTCCGGATGCAGATTCCCACCCAGATATAAGCCCCGGGGTAGGGGATGGGGCGGCCGCTGCTCACAGACACCGCCCACCGCGAGGGGCGGGAACAGGAAAACACGCGGGGTATTTGAAGGAGCAGGGTGCAGAAGGGACGGGCCACTTCCGGGGTGTTGGCCCCCCGGGTGTCCAGCCCTGCGTGGGGTGGGGGGAGGCTGGTCGCAAGAGCACTGCACGGAGCGGGGTGAACGAGGGGATGCGGGAATAAAAGAAGGCATGATCCATAGTCCAGAGTAGGCCGGAGGCTTGCCAGCAAAGGGGCAGCTGGGGACCCCTGGCGCCTCCGGCGGCGACGGGTGCAGGCCCCGGCAAGGCCGCCAGGAGGCGCGCCCCCCACTCCCCGGCGCCTCCGCGGTGCCGTTGGGCCTGAGCGGCCTGCGAGCGGGCAGCACGGCCGCGGCTGCACCTGGGGCAACGGGGCGGCGAACCCGCCGAAGAGGGGACGGCAGGGCGCCTTGGGGAGCAGGGCTTCGCGGTGGCGCGGGGCCCCGAGCTCTGCGGGCCAGCCGGGGTCTGAGCCTGCGGAGGGTGGGGGCCGGGAAGCCCCCAACCACACACACGTGGGCCGCCTCGGAGTGAGGGCGATCCTGAGGTCGGGGAGACTAAACGAGGGGTTAGGGGGCCAGGCTGGGAACACGCGCCCCAGAGCTTCTACCTCCCTGCGGTCAGCGCAGGTGAGAGTATTCTAAGCGGGCGGGCTTCGGGCTAGAGGAGCTGCGCGAAGAGGTTTGCGGGCTCTGCCTGAAGTTTCCGGTCAACCTGCCACCACCCTGGCTCCCACCCCCCAGCGGGGCCACGTGTTAAAGGTGGGCGTGCTAGACACTCCCTGTCTCCGCCTACAGACTGTGGGCGGCTCCTGCTGGGTGGAGCCGGGCGCTCGAGTTGGGGGCTTCGCTGAAGGAAGCGGCAGCGGTTGGGTGGCTTCTCTGAGCAGTCAGGGCTGAGGTAGGATGTGGCTTTGGGTGTGGACAGTGGAGGCTTGGGGCCCAGTTCCAGCTTGTTCTAGAAGGTGGCTGGGAGCCGTCCCCTCCTCATGGGTGACAGGCTAGAGGAGGGACCTGGACCTAGGTTCTGGGTCTCTGGAAGGACCTCTCCAGATGGACCACGGCATGGCCTGGAGTTGGGTGTTGTTTGGCCCTGGTGGTGCGGCCTGGTAACATTGGATTGCTTCCTGTAAGGTTAATGGTTCAAATCCACCAGGTGCGCTGTGTGGGAGCAAAACGAGGCTGGCTGCTCCCGTGAAGATGTAGCACCTCAGAAACCCTAGTGAGGCGTTCCACTTGCGACGATGGGTCGGTGGTTCGAACCCACCTCTTCAGGGAAAGGAGCCAGGCAGGAGGCAGGTTCACTGTCTTGGAGTTGTGGAGTCAGGATCAACTCTACGGCACTAACATCATGTACCAGGGCTGGTGGCACAAATGGCTGGCCCTCAAACCTCCCCTGTGGCAGTGCCACAGGAGAGGCCTGGCAACCTGCTTCCATAAAGACAACAGCCCAGACAGGGAGGGCGGGGGCACACTCACAAATATATATGACTTTTGAGAAGAGAGTCAAATGGGTATTCACCTTTGCTGCAATACGTTCATCAATGTGCTGGAGGCTGCCTGGGGCAGTTATGAAAATGTCTTAGATGTAACCGAACATTTCGAGGGAATGCGTTACTCAGCCTGGGAGATCAGGACCAGAGCCTTGGGGGCCAAGGTGAACCGGCTGAACCGGCTAAACAGTTCACAGAGAATGTTCTACATCCTACTTCAGTGACTAACAATTAGGGTCTTAAAAGATTGTGAGCCCCCATCTCAGGTGCAACTATTGGTCTTTCCCTGCCCACCTGGAGGGAAGAAGCATGATGGAAGGAGAAACACACATGGAAATACCAGGGATACCCCAAGAAACTGGAACTTTCCCCCCCAAAAGCTATGCATGAAAAATTTCTTTTTTCTACAGAACAACCTGATCATCTTCAAAGTACTCTCCATGACACTTAATACATTGGTCAAATTTGCTATTCCACTCCTGGACACATTTTTCTGTTTTTCTTTAAATTTTTTTCTTTTTTGGACACATTTTTCAAACTCATCTGTTTGGATGGCTGACAGCACCTCCCTTGTTTTTTTCTTCACCTCATCAAATTGCTGTCCTCTCATGTCCCTTTTCATTTGCAGACACAGAAAGAAGTCGCATGGATCAAGGTGAGGTGTCAGGTGAGTGGGGCAAGAGAGGCATGCTGTTTTTTGCCCAAACCTAGCAGCACTGAGATGCCTGCGTGAGCAGGTGCATTGTCCTGGTGGCAAAACTAGTCCCCTGACAAATCAGGCCTTTTGTGTGGCACACTGTTAGGCAATCTTTCCAGAACCTCTAAATAAAAAGCTTGATTAACAGCCTGGCCTGGTGGAACGAACCCCAAATGCACTAGGAGTCGACATTTTTGTCCATTTGGGAAGTTGATGGACGTCCAGAATGAGGTTTGTCATCAACTGACATTTTTTTGAAACAAGAAAACCACTTGTACACTTCAGTTTTTCACATAGTGCTGTCCTTGTAAGTTGTGTTCAACATCCTAACAGTTTCTGAGGCATTCTTCCTGAGCAGGAAACTAAATTTCACAACCACACGCTGTTCTCTTAAATCGGCCTTCACACACAAAAAAACAGGTTTGAGGAAAAATTGCTTTGATGCAAAAATTTATTGTGACCAGAGAGAACCTTCCCAGGTGATGCCACTGGATGCACTAACTCAAAAGTGAGTTGCTTGATGCTTGCTTAGCAGGAAAAATGCATGCTAAGAAAGTACTACTCCACCCAGCGCAATTCTGGTGGTTATTTTGGGGAGGGGGTACCCCCACGTAGTTTGTCTAGGCAAACATGAGCCTCTACAATTCTGAGACCAAGAAGAACTAGATGGTGCCCAGCTACCAAGCCCGCCTGCTCTGAAAGGCACCCCATGAGAAAATCCTGGTAGTGAGGGAGAGAAGGCAAAACCACAAGAAAAACTAGACCGGTTGGTCAGATAGACCGATGGACCCTGAGACTCTTGGTCATCCTTCAGATGTGGAACAGAGCTCAACCCCGTGTTAGAATAATGAACTCTTTAAGATCAAAAAGGCAGCATCTGCCCAAAGTTCAGCAGAAAGGAGGGCCACTGGGAAAAGGAGACACCAGGAAGAAGGGAAATGATGGGACGCGCAGGGGACAGGGATGTACAGGGAATGGGAAACTGAGGATCTGCTCTGTAAACCTTCCCTTCATTTACAATAAAGTTAAAACAGCAACATTAAAAGATCACAGCCAAGAGAACCCTATGGAAGCCAGTTCTGCGGTTGCTCCGGGCGCTCCGTTAGTCCATGTCAACTTGACAGGGGCCTTGGCCCCTTGGAGCGGGTCTGGGACAGCTTATCACTTGGACTCACTGTTATGAAGTCAATTTTGACTCCTAGCCACCAGGTAGGACAGGAGACAACTGCCCCTCCGGCCCTCCGAGGCGGCTGCCAATCTTTATGGGAGCAGATAGGGTCGTTTTCCTCCTGCGAAGTGGCTGGTGGTTTTGAACTACAGATGCTGTGGCAGTCGGCCCAAAGGCTGTGCCACCAGGGCTCCCTTACAGAGAGGGAGAATTCAGGCTAGAGGCATATTTGGGGGTTTCCCACAAGCGGTGGCAGGGCAGTGCTGGCTCTGGGTAACATTGCACGCAGAATAGGGTACAGGCATCTAAGTCCTCCTGCCTGGGCTTTTGGGACTGTCAGCTGAAGCAGGTCAATCACTTGGTGGTGGTCTCCCAGACTCCCTCCCAGCTGACAGGTGGAGGTGGAGTCTTCCCCCAGCCCCAGAGATCCCTGATGTGCCCACAGCTGGAGCTGAGCAAGGATTGCCCTGGAGGGGACCTAGAGGTGCCACTGGTCTGACTGACTGGCTTCAACAGACTCCAAGGCCAAGGCTGAACCTCGGGGAAGGGGTGGGGAAGGCAGTGAGGGGGACAAGCAAGCTGTGGCATGGTCAGGGTCGGGGTTTAACTGGAGGGGCCATGCTGGCTGCAGACCCTGAGGATGAGGAGGTGAAGATGGGGTGAAGGCAGGCCTAGGGGAGGAGAAAGGCGATGGGCTGTGGAGGTTTTGGGATCTTTCTGAACCCAGGTGGCTATGGCCCAGGGTGATGTAGAGCAGGGGCAGGGGGAGTGTGGGCCCTAATGCAGAGGTCCAGGATGGGGACCTTGGAGAGCAGGGTTTTCACCGGGAGGAGGGTGTGGGCCGCCATGCACAGGGGAGGGCCCCATTTTGTCTTTGGCAGAAGCAAGCTGTGGTCCCAGACTGAGGAAGGAAGGCGGTGGGAAAGGGATGTGAGAGAGTGCCCTGTGCACAGGCCCAGGCCCAGGCCCGGCTGTCCTGACTCACTGAGGTTTCCGTAAAGGCTAGGCCCCCTGGACCCGGCTGGCCAACCTCATGCCTTCGAAGAGCTTGGGTTGGAGAAGGGAACTTCTAAGGGAGAGTGACGTCACGCAGGGCAGTGAAGAGGAAGGTGGGCTGAAGCCCCGGCCTCTGGTGACTGTACCACCCACTGACCACCAGAGTACTCCGGAGCATGGGCCTTGGACCTGGGTGGCAGACCTGACACTCTCTACGCCCAGCCTCCTAGCCTGTCCCAACTCCTGGGGCTGGTTTGCAAGTAAGACAGGAAACTCCTCTCCTGCCTGGTTTCTGGACGTGGTGGGTCTGGGCACGAGATGCTGGCCACCAGGCAGCACTGGACACAAGCCTGTCTCGACCTTGATGTGACTGGTAACTGGCGGTGGGAAGTAAGGGACGGTTCTATCTGTGCTCACAGCGCCCCTTCCTCCATCGCTGGCTGTGAGAGCCCAGGACCGCTAGTCAGGTTTGCTGGAACCAGAGGGGCAAGGGACCCGCACACTGGCCGGCTCATAGCGGTTCCTTTATTGTCCCTCCGGTTACAAAACTACCCAAGGCCTCTCTTCCCCCAGTGCGGCCCGGCTCAGAGAGGCAAGAAAACCGGACTGTCACCCTCAGACGACCGTGGCGGCGACACTTTGGGTGCAAACAGGGCCGGCTCTGGGGCAAGAAGAGGAGGGGGCTCCTGAGCCTCCACTAGTGGCCCCGCGCCCGCGCCCTCCCCGTGCGCGCGGTCCCAGGCCTTACCCGCCGGCCCGCCGGGACGGGGCGGCCCGGGCGCGGGGGCTGCGGGGCGGTGGTCCTCCAGGTGCAGCGTCATGGCGGGCCGCGAGGCCGTGGAGAAGGCGCACTGCATGCAAGAGTAGCGGCCCCGCGTGTGCTCCCACACAATGCGGCTTGGGGCCGCGTGCCCTGCGGGCCGGCGCGCTGTCAGTCTGGAGTCGCCGCCCGG
>NW_022103934.1:2909025-2935355 GCF_000313985.2 Echinops telfairi | reverse complement strand
AGCGCTTCCAACCGTATCCCTCCGGGCCCCTCCCTCTAGGACACCTCGGGAAAGGAGTATGTCTCAACCTGGACCCTGGGCGGCAGGGTTTCTATCTGGGTGGTCCAAGAAGGAGGTGGGTGCAGCCACGCCCATGTATGGCCCACGAGCTGGGTTCTTCCAGACAGGTAAGGGCGGGGCTTGCTTGAAACCGTGCCCCCTCCAGACCAACCCACCCACCCAAGAAAGGTTGCGACCCCCAAGGAGTGGCTGTGGGTTGGGGCCGGGTGGGTAGACATGCGCGGGCTGGCCCCCCACGGGTGGGCGGGGTCTCACTTGAAGTAGCGGTTGGGCTTGTGGTGCAGCTTGCTGTGCGCCACCAGCTCCTGCATGCTGGGGAAGGACTCGGCGCAGCTCAGGGCCGAGCAGCGGAACAGCTTGCCTGGACGAGGGCAGAGGGCTGGGTGGGTGTCCAGGCATGGCGGGGAGGGGCTCTCCGGGCTCACCTTTTCCCACCCCAGCTGGCCCCGGCCCTACCTTCCAGGGACTGTGTGAGTGGGCAGTGGGTCCGGAGATGCTGTGCCAGGTCCCGCACGCTGGGGAAACTGAGGAAGCAGCCAGGACTGGAGCAGGGCACTTGCTTCCCTGCAAGACACAGAGCGGGGGGGTCACTGATCCCTTCCCCACCGATGCAACCCCCACCCACGGGATTCTGCCTTCTCGACTGAGCAGAGCTGCCATACATAGGGCAGGGGCTGGGTGGCCTGCATACAGTTGGTGCTTCGGAAGGGGGTGGGGGCAGCTGCCATCCCTGTGGGTGGGCTGCGTTGGGAGACATCTAGCGTGCCTCACGCCTACGGTTGACCCCAGGGTCTGTGACCCCCTTCCCCACGGCCCCATCACAGATCACCTGGTGGCGGGCGGCGCCTGGGAGGCCTCAGGTCCTCACTGGTCCCGGAGGCTGTGCCTGGGCTGGGTCCAGGGATGGGTTGGCTGCCGTCTCCTCCAGGCCCCCCAAGTCCCCACACTGGGGGTGTGGCTGGCCAGTCAGGGCCTGGCTCTTCCTCCATGATGGAGGCAGTGGCCTCCGTGGCCACTTCTGGGGACACCAGCTCCTTGTCTGGCTCGCTGGAGTGGGGCTCGACTGAGGTGGGTGAGTCCGGGTCAAGGCTCACGGGCTCCTCTTCCTCCTCCTGGTGGATGGGTGAGCAGAAAGCCTGAGGATCAGGGGAGGCTTGCCCCAGCTGGGGTGGGGGGTGTCCCACATTCCAAGGCTTCTGTACCCCAAACCCCAGAGGCTGTGTCTAAGGTAAGGTGGTTCGCGTCTCCTAAATGCTCACCCTATGGCTGGGCAGTGTCCCAAGTGCAGTAGATTGGCTGGGTACTGGTCTGGAATTCTTCCCAGGGAAACCTACCTCTCATATCCAGCCTGGGGGCGTGGTTTCTAGGCGGTGGGCGGGGTAAAGACTACATAGGCGGAGCTATAGGCTGGCCTAGATTAGGGAGATGCTGGCTAAAGGAAGGAGCCACACCGATTCGCTTTGGGCTATATAGACTAATTTGGAGGTGCTTGAGGCCCAAAGGAGTCAAGTTTAGGGGCGTGGTCAGAGCCTTGTGGACAGGGCCCGGTCGAAACCAGGCCCGGAAGTAGGTGTAGCGTGCTAGCCGGGTGACTGGGTGCCCCGGATGTGGGGATGGGCAGCTTGAAAGGTGGGTGTGTGCGTGCAGGACGGGTCGCTCCCCAGCCTGTCCCCGGTGCTCCGCTGCGTTCGCGTCCCCGACGGCGTGCTCACCATCCTTGACCCCTTCGATCTCTTGCTCCGGAGGGGCAAAGACGGCTCCCGCTGAGACGGCAGCGGTGACTCCTCGGCTGTGTGGGCGCGCGCTCACCCCAGCGCCATCTTTCCTCCCTGCGAGCTCTCGCGAGAGTAGGAGCGGAGTCTGTTAGTTTCTCAGCGAGGGGGCGGGGCCTGATGCCGTGCGTTGCTGAAGCTCTTGCAGACTGGCAATCAAAGGCCGCTCCTTCCAGGGAGTGTGAGCAGGGTCCCACCTCCAGGTCCTCATCTGCAAAATGGGCACCTTCGTTCCTTCCCGTCAGCAGCCCTGGAAAGGCGGTCCCCACAGCGGTCTTTTTCCTATAGAGGTCATCATGTTGGTTGAAGTCGCCTCTTTGGAGGGAATTTTTTTTTTTTAATGAATTTTAGTTGTGAATTAGGTGGATTTATATTTCAGAGCATCAACTCTGCATTTATAACAGTCTCAACCACGCATCAACCTTTCTCCCTATTTTTACCCCCCTCCACCCCCAATTGCTCTTCTCCCGCTTCCCTTTGGAGGGAACTTGGCAACAATCGACAGCACTTTAAAAGCACCTAGTTCTGAGGTTAAGGAAGTCCTGTCGGTCGTGGGTTACACGTTTAGCTGCTAATCGGAGTTTAGCAAGCAGCTAAAAGCCACCAGCCGCTGCGTGGGAGAAAGACGAGGCTTTCTACGCCCCCTAAAGAGTTACAGTGTCAGAAAACCCACAGGAGTGTTCTACCCCGTCTATAGGGTCGGCATCGACTTGAGGGCAGAGTTTCTCGGTTTGGAGTTCTGAAGTTGCCATGGCTGGGTTGAAATAACCAAGGTCTAACTGGATGTAGCCTCCAGCTGGAGAGATGCAGAGCCCTGTGGCCCCCCTCCCCTCCTGCTGTGGAGTGGACCACTCAAGAATTCCCCCCAAAGTGCCTACTGTGAGCTCAACAACATTTCTTGCTCTCGTAGATTTGCATTTGAAAAATGGGAACTAGGCCATGAAGAAGCAAGGCGGACAATAAACAAATGTAAATGATTTTAGTCTTACTAGCACCCCACCACCCCCCAAAAAAATCTAACCTGCCTTCGAGTGGGATTCTAACCCAGAGCTATCCCACTTAGGGTTCCCAAGGCTGTAACTATAACAGCGCCAACTTTCTCCTGAGGAGCAGCTGGTGGATTGGAGTAAGCAGGCTGATAGTGAAGGTTCTACAGAGACAGGAATCAGAAGGGCACAGGAGTGCTGTTTGGGGACCACTCTCTAGGAGGTGCCAGCGGAGCTGTCCTCCAATGGCCAGGTGCGAGCCAAAGGAAGGCCAGAATGGCAGAGCTTCCCTGCGAGAGCAGATAGCTGGCACCAAGGTCCGGGGATGCGGAGGGACACGCTTGTCTTTCTCAAGGACTTGAGATCATGCTCTGCTGGACCCGACTGGAGGCACCTTGGGAGGAGAGGCTGGTCATACAGGGCCTGTGGGCCTAGGTGGGGGCAGAGGAGGAGCATGGTTCCTCTTGTAACCCTTGAAGGATTTTTAGCAGAGGGAGGTACACCGTCTGAGCACATCAGCATGGCTGTCCTCTGGAGGGTGACTGAGGGTAAGGTCAGGGCTCTGGAATACACTGTCTGCAAGTGAACCAGGGGTGCCTGTTCCATTCCGGGCAGAGAGCACAAGCAGTTTGTGCTGAACAGTTGACAGTTCAAACCCAGGCAGCAGCACTGCAGAAGAAAGGCCTAGCGATTTACTTCAGTCCAGATTGTTGTTACTGTTGTGTGAGGTGCCATCGGGTTGGCGCTCTGTGTACATAGTGACCTGGCGTACAACAGAACAAAAAACCACCCAGTCCAGCACCATCCTCAAAATTGCTACACTGTAGGCACTGTGTCGTTTTACCTTGTTGAAGTTCTCTTTTTGTGTGGATCTTAGGCTTTTCCAAGCAATTTTTTTCCCCTCTAAGAATTGGTCCCTCCTGAGAAGAGGTCCAGATCACATGAGACTAAAACTGAAAACAAAACAAACAAACCCAAACAAATTCACTGTCATGGAGCAACCCTTTAGGACAAGGTTGTGCTGCCCCTGTGGACTTATGAGACTGTAACTCTTTACAGGAGTAGAAAGCCTTGTCTTTCCCCCACCATGAGACCAAGTCTTGCCATAATCAAGAATAGTGAAAGTAGCATGGATTGCCAAAAGATCAAACAACTCTGTCTTAGGAGAAGTACAGCCAGCATGCTCCTTCAAGGCCAGGATGACGACACTTCATCTCACATACTTTGGACATGTCAGGAGAGACTGGAGAGGGGCATCGTGCTTGGCAAAGAGAGAGGCCCTTGGCAAGGTGCATTGACACAGTGGCTGCCACACTGGGCTCAAACATAAGAACCGTTGTGAGGATGGCGCAGGGCTGGCCAGTGTTCTGTTCTGTTGTACATAGAGTTGCTATGGGCTGGAACCAACTCGATGGCACCAAACAGCAACAACAACAACAAGTCTAACCCTCCTGGCTTCTACGGACCTTTCTGGCTCTACTTCTAAACAGATGTGTTCGTTCTACCCGTGGTCTATGGGATATTCGGTATTTTTCGCCAACACCATCATTATCTGGTCTTCCTTATTCATTGTCCAACTTTCCTGTCCACAGGGAGCAACTTAACAAACCACAGCTTGTGTCAGGTGCCCTTCGGGCCTCAAGGTGACTTCTTTTTAACACTCCACATAGGTCATTTGCATGGTGTTTGCTCCCTGCAGCAGGGCATTGGACTCCCAAGAAGATGGCGCTGATGGAACACAACATGAGGATCGGGGGTGGGGGTGGAGGAGGCTCATCCACGAGCTGCGTGAAATGCAGATGGCACCACCCTGCCTGGCTGAAGGCAAAGAGGGCTTGAAATATTTACCGATGAAGATCAAAACATGGACACCACTCCAACATTCCAATCAATAAACCAACCAACCCACCCACCCTCACAACAGGAGCCTGGGGCAACATCATGATCGAGGGAGCAAAGGTGGAAGCTGGTCAAGGATCGCCGTGTACGTGGCTCCACCGTCAGCGTCCACTGCAGCAGCAGTCAGGGGAATCCAGAGTTCTGTAAGGATGCTGCCCTAGAAAACCCAAGGAGCGCAGCAGTTCACTCCCAGACGCATGGAGGTTCGGCGCTGTTTTACATGCAGTGACATCATCAGAAGGCGACACCAGGAAGTGGGAGAGCATGAGGATTTTGAAGAAGGAAACAGACTTTTTGCACTTTGTGCTGTTTAACTTTAAAAAAAAAAAAAGAGAAAGGAAAAAACCCTAATTTTTGCCCGTTACCATATTTGGAGTCAGTGGGTGGCGCACATGTTCCAGCGCTGGACGAGTCACTGAGACGTTAGCAGATCAAGTCCACCCAGGGGTGCCTCAGGAGAAAGACCCGGCAACCTGGTTCCAAAAGGTCACAACCTTACAACCCCTACGGAACCCTGTGCAACTTCGGCACACATGCCACCCCCCACGATCCTTTATTCCATGAGAAGCTGGTTACCCCCACCCCCGCCAAGCCAGGCATGATGTATGCAGTCGGCATCACTGACTCGTGTGTGTGCAGAACAGAAGTTGGTGGGCAAATGTTTGGCTATGTCTGTGTTTCGATATTTTAATCACCGTGAGAGGTAAGCATTCTTATTTGGAACACACACACACACACTTTACCAGAAAGGATCCGTAAAACCTCACTTATTTGGAACACACACACACACACACACACACACACACACATTTTACCAGAAAGGATCCGTAAAACCTCACTTGTTTGGAACACACACACACACACACACACACTTTTACCAGAAAGGATCCGTAAAACCTCACAATTTAATTTGGGAAAATGAAGATTGTGGAGATGTTGGTGGGGGGTGTGTGTGTGTGTGTGCGCGCGCGCGCGGAAGGTGGGGCGAGGTCTCAGCCGAGGCCAGGACTAGGAAGGGAGAGGAGGGGCCCCGGCAGAGACAGAGTGCAAAACAGTCAACAGGATGTGGGGCAGGGGCCTGGCCGGGGGACTCAGGTTTGCAGCGCTTTCTGTCTGTAACCTAGAGGTGAGGCCAGATGCTTGCGGCCTCCTTAGGTGACCTGGCAAACCGACTCCCTTCTCTGTCCCCAGCAAGCAACCCACCCCCTTCCCTTGGAGGTTCTCACAAAGCAAAAAGCCATACTCGCTGCCATCGAGTCGATTGTGACTCAAGCAACCCTGTGAGACTCGGAGAACGGGTGGGTTTCTGAGACCGTCCTTTCCAGGAGTAGAAAGCACCCGCTTTCTCTCGAGGAAAGGCTGTCCTTGCATCCGGTTAGCAGTCCCTGCGCGACCAGGGATCCCGTGCAGAAGCTCCGGCTGCAAGCGTTGCTGGCTGGGGGCAGTGGTCAGGGTGACGGAGTGAAGAGCAAGAGAGGCGAAGGAAGCCCTGGGTCCTCTCAGGGAGCTCGGTGATGTGACGGTTCAGTGCTTGGCTGCTCCCTGGAGCCCGGCAGCAGCCGTCGGCTTCTGTAAAGGGTTACGGCTCCGGAAACCCTGTGCAGCAGTTCTACCCGGTCCTGCGGGGTCTGCCATGAGTCGACTCCATGGCTCACGTCAGCAACAGCCATTCTTCCCAAGCCAACTCACTGCCCCCGAGTCCATTCCAACTCATAAACCACCCTGGAGGACCGAGAGGTAAACCGGCCGCTGGGTTTCTGAGACTAGCTCTTTATGGCAGCCTAGTGCGGAGAAGTGAAAAATAAAATCGGAGACGAGAGGGACTAGGAATAGTCAATAGTTTCTTTAAAATGATCAGCCGATGCCAAGGTCATGGACACCCACTTGGCAGCCCCGAGTAGGTTGTTTTACACCCACCCTGTGAACCCCCTCGTCCCCCTCTGCCCCCAGCCATGCTCAGTGTTCCAGAAGGGAGGTGGCGATAGACCTTGCAGAAAGTTCTGGTGAGCAGCCATTTTCTGGGACGTCTTCCCCCTCCTCGGGGAGGTGCCCTCTGCCTGGGATGTCGCCCCAGCAAAGGCCACATCCCTCTGTGTCACATGTGTAGATCTCTGGGTGGCACACGTGGTTTGCCCTTGGCTACTATCCTGTTTCCCCGAAAATAAGACACTGTCTTATATTAATTTTTGCTCCCAAAGACGCGCTAGGTCTTATTTTCAGGGGATGTCTTATTTTCCCACGAAGAAGAATACGGTACACATTTATTGTTGAACGACAAAAAAGGAAATTTATTACCTGTATACGGTACAGTAGTAGTTGTCATCACAAACAAGCTTAACCAGACAAACTGAATCCTACAGTATCAAGAATTTCTTGTTATTCCTGCCCCGCATGACTCACCATCTAATTGTGAGTCAGCCAGACTCCGTCAGGGTAAAGCGAGCAGCAGCTTGTCCTGGTGGCGGTGTGGGCGCTCTGATTAAAAGAGACCTTGCACTTCCTGTCTGCTTCCTCACTCCCAACAGTGAGTTGCGTGGCAGCTCCCACCACTACGGTCCAGAGGCCAGAGTTATGGTAGCTTTCGGGGGGGGGGGCTTATTATCGGGGAGGCCTTATTTTTGGGGAGTCTTATTTTCGGGGGTGGCTTATATTTCAGCGAGAGGCAAAACTGTAAGGTCTTATTTTGGGGGGATGTCTTACTTTTGGGGAAACACGGCAGCCTAGAGCTTGGTGAACCCACCCCACCCCAGCCGTGCTGCGGAAGAAAGGCCTGGTGATCTGTTGCCACAAATATTATCGTTGGATGCCGTTGAGTAGACTTCAACGCACTTTGACCCCGTAAGATAGAGGAGAACTCCGGACCTGCGGTTTTCCGCCCAGAATCTATCTGGCCCTACTAGCACGAGGATTAGGTGCACTGGTGGTGGTGTGGGGTAAGTATGAGGTCGATGGGTCAAACCAACCCAGGTACTGCTGCTTGCGGGAAGGACGAGGGTGACAGAGGGTCGGGCGGGCAGCATTTCCGTCTGCCCCACCGTGCAGCCTGTGGGGGCTGGGACTTGATGGGGCCACCTTGTTTATCGGGGCCTTGCAGTTTGTTTTCGACAGGGTGCTGTCTGACCATGTTCTAGCATCCTGCGAGCCTCTGATTAATGGATATATCTGAGTTTTCCTTCTCTGACAGGTTTCCACCTGCATCGGGTCTGGACAGATTTGACAGTACCTAGATCAGGCACTTCAGCCTTCTGGATGGATGACTGACTACTCAGTGTAAAGAAGGCCCAGATCCTCACACCTGGACCAGTAGGTAGCAGCGTGATAAGTGGAGAAAAGGATGCAAGTTGCTTGTGTGTACAACCTGTGCTCATGGAAGCAGCCGTCAAGAGATCAAACAGCGCATTGCATTGGGTGGATCTGCTGCAGACGACCTCTTTCAAGTGTTGAAAAGCAAGGAGGTTACTTTGAGCACTGATAACCTCTTCATAAGCACGTGAAGGTTAGACATTGACTAAGGAAGGCCGAGAAGACAAGCACCAAAAGAACGAAAAAATGTGTTTTGGAAGAAGTACCGTCAGCATGCTTCTTAGAGGCAAAGATGTTGACACTGCATTTTACACACTTTGGACCTGTCGTCAGGAGAGACCAGTCCCTGGAGAAGGACATCATGTTTGATAAAGTGCAGGGGCAGCGACAAAGAGGAAGGCCCTGGACAAGCCGGACGGACCCAGTGGCTGCAGCAATGGGCTCACACAGAAGAACCTATCGGGAGGATGGAGCAGGACTGGGCCTTACAGGGTCGCCACGAGTCAGAACCACCGTCGTCATCCATCTGAATGGGAGTGACCACCTGGTCTTAACCATGTGCTTAACCATCGCTCCCCAGGCCTCCTGCCATGTCGACCCTGCAGCTCGTGAGGGTTGATGACAACGGGTATGCTGTAGTGTGGCTTGAATGTTGTATTTTGAGATCAGCATAGACTAACAGCTCCCCTCACCCCCTAGCCTTCAGGGTCCCCTTCAGCACCCCTCGCCCCGCTCTGCCCCCAGTCTGAATTCCATGGAGCTGGGAGGGTCTTTGGCTGGCTCCCTGCTCCACAAGGGGCTGAGCACAGGGCGCTGGTGGGGAGCTGGGTCATGGGTTCAGCTCATGGGAGGACACCTGGGTCCCAGCGAGCCCCACAGGAAGCATGGATGATTCAGCTCCCAAGTCAGGCTTGGGGATGAGTGGGGTGACCCCTAACAGGGATGACTTCCTTCATCCACGACAGGATGCGCAGAAAACCCAGCCCTCCTCGGCTCTCAGAGTCAGTCCCACCCCATGCAGGAGAGGACCAGTTGTGCAGAGACATGGGATAGGGGCCGAGGTGAGTATAGGCGGGTCCTGGGTGGATTTGAGGACTGCAGACTCAGGGCCCAAGACACCTGCTAGACGGTCTCCTTCAGGAAGGTGCAATGTGGCTTTTGGACGGCAACGTGGGGCTGACTGGGTCTTACAGGGAGGCGATCAGATGAGGTGGAGACTGAGGCAAGGGACTGCACTTTTCTGAGCCTCTATATTCCCACCTGGAAAATGGGACAATGCTGCCTTATTGTGGGTGTTGTAAAGCGAGGAGCCCCTTGTCCTTGTCGATGGCATTCAGTAAGTTCAAATACTTAAAGATGTTTATTGATCAATTTTTTTATCTGGCTTTCATGGGGCAAATAACTTCTTGCCACCCTGATGGGTGGAGAGACGGGGCCGAGCACGTCAAGGTCCCGACTGTGGTTACCCTTCGCTGATGGGACCCGGATCGCTCAGTGATCACGAGGCAGCTGGGAGCTTGGTTCCTCTGTCCACCCCTTTGGACGCAGGCAGAAGCAGAGGCCCAGGCAGCGGGTGGAAAGTGGGGAGGCCAGGCCCCGGGGTAGGCTTGCAGTGCGGGCAGGGCTGAGCGGCCCGTAGACCCAGGGTTGCATGGCTGGTTTCAGGCCAACCCCCATAGGGCTACCATCACTGGGCCGGCTCTGGCCAGAAGTCAGGGGTTCAGGTAGAGTCGCGGGCCCCAGCTCAGATCTTCTCCACGTAGTTTCCAGGGAAGAGGCCCTCCTGGCCATGCAGCCGGCCCTTCCACCAGCCTGAGGGGTCTGTGAGAGAGGGAGCAAGGGCGCGTGCGTTGGTGCAAGAGGCTACCCCTGCATCTGTGGCACTCATCTCCACGCCCATGACCGGACTGAGGTCAGGCGCTGAAGGGCTGTCAACGGGTGCGTGGGTAGACACGCACATACACTCTGTTGTGTTCTAGAACGTTCCCTCTCGGTTGGTCTTCCTACATCCAGGTTCTCCCATAACCTTCCCCCACTCTCAAGCCTCAGGGTGGACTCCCCTTCTACCTGCCCATCAAAAAGCCAGCCAACTGACCGACCAATGGCAATTGAGGCATGACCGATCATGGCAAGCCCACCTTTACCAAAGTAGAAGTGTTCCCCAGGGTTTTCAGTGGCCGGTGCCTTTTGGAAGCAGGTCGTCTGGCCATCCTCTTGAGGTGCCCCTCGGTGGGCTTGAACTACCAACCTTTTGGTTAGTGGTTGAACGATTGTGGTTGTTCCCACCCAGGGCTCCATCCACTTACAGAGGATGCCATTGGGTGCCAGGCACCTCTGGGGCAGCCAAGGGGACTAAAATAGAAGGTGGCCTGGGTCACCCAGACCCGACCACACATCTTCTCTTGCAGGGGTGGGTAGGTGGGTGGGGGGTTGGTCTGTGAGGTGGGCTCTGCTGTGAGGCTTGGACACTGGGTGTGGTGCAGGGAAGCCTGGGTCCCCACAGTGACCTGCGGAGCCTGACTTTTCAGCATGTGCAGTCCAATGGAGGGGTGCCCTGAGGGCCTAGCCCCTGGAGGGTATGCAGTCATGGGGGCCTGCCAGGCTGTCAGGGTTCACATTCCCTCGGCCCGGCTGGTACACACCTTCCAACAGGATCTCGATGACCTCGTTGACGTTGAAACTCAGTTCATCCACGTCTTGGCCGATGTACTGGTACAGTGCACGGCACCGTGGACCGTGGGTCCGAGGTTGGGGCTTGGGCCGGCCCACGCCCGGCACCGGTCGCTGCCCCACACTGCGTTTTCTCTGCATGCTGGGGGCACAGTGGGCGCTCGTCACTACCCCTGACATGCTCTTGGCCCCTGCCCACCTCCAGGAGACCCCTACCTACCCGGCCACACCCTGGTCAGGTACGTTGAGGAATTCTGTGTTGTGCTCTGAGGGAGTCTGGGCCCGGGGGCGTCTGTTGGCCCCCAGTGTGGAAGCTGGAGGGCCTTGGGGAGGCCGCTGGGAGCCCCGCATAGCTGTGAGCTCCAGGGGGTTGGGGCCCCTTCTGGCAGAGGGTGGCACCCCATTGGGACTCATGCCTATGGTGGGAGCAAAGGTGGGAACGTTGATCAGGGTGATGGTGGGAGGGCCCAGCTTTGAGTCCCCAGTCAGAGAGGAGGCGCCCACTTCCCTCCACCCAGTACAGTGAGGACTGGGCCATAGGGAGGAACCCAGGACTAGAAAAGTTCTTCAGGAGGAAGCCCCCTTTGCCCCTCAGTAAGAGGGCTTTTGTAGATGGGTCTTGGAGGATGAATAGGAGCCTAGTAAGTGGTGTGGGAAGTGGTGATTTAGGCAGAGAACAGCCCAAGCAAAGATCCGGAGAGAAGAACACAAGAACACGTGTTCAGTTGGCAAATTAATATGTAGCCTGCATACAGGAGGGCAGAGTGAGAGGAGAGGTAGGTGAGCTGAGCACTAGCCTGCAGGCAATGGTGAGCCTTGGAGAGTCCTGGCCGCTGGGCTTGCTAGATCCCCATGGACTAAAGGTCTAGCTTAGGCAATGGGCCCACAGGAGGCAGAAAACACTTTGGAGGGCAGGGAGCGCCTCACCTCTGGAGGGCCCCGGGGCTGCCCGGGCAGGGGCTGGAGCTGCCCTTCTGGGTTTTCCTTGGGCTTGTCCCTTCCGCGTTGGCTCTGAAGGGGGTAAGGGGTAGGGATTTGGGGTGGGTGGGTTAAGAAGGCCCTAGCGCTTGGTCTCCCTGGCTGTTCAGCCCTCCCTGTGGCTCCGCCCACTCACACCCCGCTTTATCAAGTCCACACAAACCCTCAGTTTCTAAATAGAACCCTGGATCCACCTACTAATGGCCACACCCCCACAGGGACCAGCCCTTATTGCCATTGGCTCGCCTCATTGAATCTGACCACGCCCCCTTCACATCTTGGCCACTCATTGGTCACTTTAGGGTCTTCGTCTACGCTATCAGCTTCACTGGCCCCGCCCACAACCCTGATTGGCTCCCACCCTGTCCCCACCTCTCCGGTCCCTGCCTCTCCCAGACTCCGCCCCGCAGTCCCACGCAGACTCACTGGAGTTCTTGGGCAGTCCGTCGCCCACGCTGACAGTGAGAGCCCGGCTGCTGGCCTTGAGTACAGCCTCATCACCCACGCCACGGGAGAAGGTGACGCTGCGGGTCCCGCCCCCGCCCCAACCCTCCTTCTTCACCCGGAACTGTAGTCTGTGGGGAGGGGAGGAAGCCGTGAGGGCACCGGTCAGGGCCCCTTCCCCAGTGCCTTGAGTCGGGGTGGGGGACGGTACAGGCACAGGTGGGCTCTGGTCTGTGGGGCGGGGAGGGCATGGGGAGCATTGTGGTCAGACCAGCCCGTGCCGCCCCCGGGGATGCTGGCGGTGGTGGCGGGGGGGCCGTACGTGTCGCTGAAGGTGAGGGGCAGGGGCCGCCCTGCTGCCTCCTGGAAGCGTTTGCACAAGAGGCTGACGAACTCGGTCTTGAAGATGCTCTCCAGGAAGCTGTCGGCCACATCCTCCTGAAGGATGAAGAAGTCGTCCTGCCGGGTGCTGGGGACGGGCAAAGGCAGATGAGGGTGACCAGGAGGCCCAGGTGAGGGTGACAGGTAAGGCAGGTGATAATGACAGGTAAGCTACAAGTGAGGATGGCTGCGGAATATGCACGTGAGGTGCAACAGGAACAAGTGACACAAGCCAGGGAAAGAGGGAGAGGTGGCAAGGGACAAAGAACGGTGGCGATTAAGGCCAGTGACATCTAGTTAAGGAACAGTGAGGGGACAGAAAGTTGTTGCCAACTAATGGTCACAAGTGCACTCACAGGTGAAATGACAGTGTCAAGAGAAGGTGACAGGTATTGCTCAGGATGAAGGGGGCAGGGGAGGCTGACTGTGGGACCAGTGGGGAGCTGACCTCACCTGAGGGAGACTCCCCGCAGGGCTGGGAGCTCGAGCTTCTTCTTCAGGATCTCCCGCACCTGGCCCTTCTCCGGCCCTTTCTTCGCCTTCTCCCTCCCGATCACATACACACACTTGGGGGTCAGGATCAGGTCCCGCTTGATGGGCTGTGGGAGGGGAGACCACAGGCTGATGGCTGGAGCCCTGGGCCCAGGCAGCCTGTCCTCTGTGGGTCAGCACCGGACAGAGCAGTGGGGCTGACGGATCAGGTGACAGTGTGTGCAGGTTAGGTGAATGTATGCGGGCTGAATGGGGCGTGTGGCTCAGGTAACAGTGCCCCTTCAGCTGAAGGTACGAGAGGGCTTTAAAGAGTGTGTGGGAAAATTCCACGATCTCTTAATTTCAAGCCAATTTGCGACTCACAGTGGCCCTGTAACAGAGTAGTACACGGCCCCTGCCAGTTCTGAGACTGTAAACCTTGATGGGAGCAGAGAGCCTCATCTTTCTCCTGTGAAGTGGCTGGTGGGCTTGAACTGCCGACCTTGTGGTTAACAGCCCAATGGGTAACTCCCTACGCCACCAGGTGAAGGGAAGGGATATTGGCTAGAAATAGGTGTCTGGGACAGTGATCAGGTGCAGGTAAGACGACAGTGTTCCCTGGGCCAGATGAGAGTGCTTGGAGCAGATGAAAGTACCGGGAACCCATGAAAGTGTATGGTTCAGGTGAAGATGTAGAGCCCAGGTACTTGCACCGTGAGAGGGAGTAAGGAGCAGGTATGTGTTGGCAGGTGAAGGTACAACTGATGGAAGGTGGTGTCTGGGCCCAGGGAAGATCTTTGCAAGTTTGCAGAGGGTGGACCTGCAGTCAGGGGTGCTTGGGTCCAGTGGGAATCCATGTCTAGCTGAAAATGTCTACCAGGTGATCCGCTACAGGTCAACTGAGGGGTCCCTGCCACAGACACCTGTCCAAAGCAGGTGAATGTGTATGGGCCAGGTGAAGGTAGCCAGGCCTCATAAGGACATTTGGGATGTGAGGTTGTACAGATGTGGTATTTCTGGGACAGGTGAGGGTGTACACCTCAGATGAGGGTGTATCTGGCAGACTCCAGGTGAGAAGGTATGATAATCAGGGGAGTGTGTACCTCCCACATAAACTTGCCTAAGGCAGGCGGACAATGTGTGTCCATCCAGGTGAAGATCTGCAGGTGACCTTGATAACCCATCAGAGAGCTCTCAGTGCCTTGGATGTGAGTAGTAAGTACTGTGGGTTGAGTGAGGGTGTACCTGGCGGGGAAGAGTGTTAGAGCCAGGTGAGAACAGAGCTGTGGTGGGCATGCCCAGATGTCAAGTCCAGGTGAGGGGATACAGCTCAGGTATGCGTGCACTGTGGACAGAGGTATCTTGGCCAGGTGAGCCGAGCATACCTGGGGTCAGGACTATCAGGACCAGGTGTGGATAGATCTTTGGTGAGGGCATCTAGCTGTTTAACCAAGTCACTATGTATGGGTCTGATGGGGGTATGTCTGTGGACAGAATGGTGTAGACCAACTTGTGATCAGTTCTGGGTCATTTGGCCCTGTACCTGTGGAAGAGGTTGCTTGGAACTGGTGAACATACCTGTGGAGAGATCTATCTGGGCTGAGCGAAGGCATAGCTGATTGGCAAGTGTATTTAGGTTAGGTGAGGATGTACCTGTTGGATAGGTGTGTCCAGCATAGGTGAGGTCTTTGGGGCAAGATGAATGTGTACTCGTAGACAGGTGTGTCTGGGCCAGGTATCTGTGTCCAATGTATCTGCTGGATGTATTTGGGTTAGGTGAAGGCATATTTGGCAAACAGTTCTTATCTAGGTTGATAAATGTTGGTGTACCTGTGGTGGGATAGGCATATCTAGGGTAGGTGTGTATACCCCTGGATAAGGTGTCTAGGCCAGGTAAAAGGTGCATCCAAGGGACAGAGGTATTTAGGATAGTTAAAGGCATAGTTGATGGACAGTTCTTATCTGGGCTCATTTTCCTGTAGACCTATGGACGGATGAGTCTGAAGCAGGTGATGGTGCAGCTGTGCCAGGGGCTGGCCTGGCCCACCTGCCAGTGTCTCACCTTGAAGCGCCGGTCGTATTTGGTGACCGAGTCGGCAAAGTCCACCCGCTCGCGCTTGCCCAGGAACTGCCGCAGCTCGGGCCGCTCCTCCAGCCCCAGGTAGTCCCCGACGAAGTTGCGGTTGATGCTGTTCCGCCGCCGCTCCTTCTTGTTGAGCAGGATGTTGGAGGCTGTTAGGGGGCACGGAGCACGGCTCGGTGACTGTGGCCCGCCCTCGTCAGGGAGTTTGGTGACAGTGTACAGCTCCTCCGGGCCCATCCCGCTCCTCTCCCGCCGACCTCACCTTCCTGCCGCATCTCCTCGTACTTCCGGACTGCCACGTGACGCCGCCAGGCCTTCTGGATGGTGCGGGCAAAGCCGTCGAACTTGCGTTCCCGCATCTCCTCCAGGAGGAAAAGCTAGGGGCGAGAGGTGCAGAGGGCTGGAGTCTCCCCAGGGGCCTGAGGCGCCCTTTCCCGGGGCCTCCCACCCACCCATCCACACTTTGCTTGCTCACACACACCTGCATGGGTGCACAGTCCTACCTGGGTCTGAATGCATTTGCCTTCTGTCAGTGGACCCAGGACTTCTCCAGGGCACTGTGGGCTTGCCCTGGGCTTTCTTCAGCTCTGACACTAGCTACGAGGCTTTGACAGCTCTGGGCCTCGGTTTCCCATCTCTAAAAGCACAACACCTACCTCACAGGACCCATGGTGACCCTGTAGGACAGAGTAGAACTGCGGCAAGGGGTTTGTTAGGCTGTGATCCTTACAGAGGCAGCCAGCCTCCTTTTCCTCCTGCTGGGCAGCCTGTGGGTTCCCACTGCTGACCTTGCAGATTAGCAGTGCAATGCTTAACCCACAGTGCAACCACAAGTTGGACTGGACTTGGTGCCTGCAGGGGCAGCGAATCACTTCATGTGGCTCTTGCAGCCAGTCTTGGTGACTCCCACCAAACCACCTTTTCCTGCCTGGGCCTGGGTAAGAAGGTGCGGGAGACGCTGACAGGATCCACCTGAGTGCTTGTGAACAGGACTCATGGGGATGGACATCCTGGTGGGTATCAAACAAGCCCTCTGAGAAGCAGGAGGGGTCATCTCACTACCAGCCAGAACCAGGAGGTGGCACGAGTCCTCCAGACCCCCAGACCCCTGTGCAGTGAGCCTCCTGGATCCAGCAGACAGCTGTGATGCCAGAGCAGCAGCAGCAGAATCAGGAGCCGGAGCGTGAGACAGAGCAGTGGACCTCCAGCCCAGAGACCAAGGAAAGCTGAGTGCTTGGGGGACAGGAGGCTGGCTGTGGAGTGTGGTGTTTCTGTGCACTTAATTCAGGGAGATGACTTCACCAACCCTGATGCTTTTGAACTGAACACCTTCGGGTTGAGGCTTACAGGGGAGTGGCATGTCCTTTGGGCATTTATTGGCAGCCCTGAAGGAACTTGGTAACACATCCCGATGGAATCCTGAGCATTTCTCACCTGCACTGTAACTTATTAACTTCCTTAATAAACCCCATAGTATCAGGCATTGTCTGTGAGTTCCGGGTGGTCAAGGCATTGGGTTAGAGAGTCCAGAGGAGGAAGTAGACAAAGCAGTGGGAGAAGGAACCCAGGGGCCGTGGGGTTTTGATGGTTGGCTCTGCGTTACACCCCCATGTACAACAGAATGAAACACACCGCATGGGGGAGGAGCGCTGGTAGCTCTCGGGGAGAGAAACCTGGTGAGCTGCTTCTGGGAAGACAACAGCCAGGAAAAACCCTAACAGGGGAGGTGTACTCTGTCCCATGGGGTACTGTGAGTTGGGATGGTCTCAGTGGCACCCAACAACGCCTCATAGGGTCAGTAGTTTTCCAAAGGACCTTAAACAAACCCAAACCAGCCCAGACCCATTGCCACTGAGATGATTCCAATTCATGGAGACCCTCTGTGTTTCCGAGTAGAACTGGGCTCCATCGAATTGTCACGGCTGTGACCTTTCGGAAGCACTGGACCCATATTGATAGGTGGCGTCCAGCCCATTCTGACCCACAGCCCCCACCCCACCCCCATGTACAACAGAATGAAACACACTGCAGTCCTGTTGCCCGCTCACAACTGTTGTTATGACTGAGCCCACGGTGGCAGCCCGTCTCCCTGAGGGCCTTCTTTCCTCTTTTCCGGTGCCCCTCTGCTTTCCCCAGCACGATGTCCTTCTCCTGGGACCCGTCCCTCCTGGCCACATGTCCAAAGTACGTGAGACCACATCTCACCCTTCCTGCCTCTAAGGAGCACTCTGGCTGTACTTCTTCCAGGACAGATGGATTTGTCCTTTGGGCGGCCCACGGCACTTCCGAGGCTCTCTGCCAGCAGCACAGTTTAAATGTATCGGCTCTTCTTGGGTCTTCCTTATTCAATGTCAACGTTCACTTATATAGAAAACCAAACTCAATGCCATCGATTGAAGCCATGCCAACCCATAGTGACCCTATAGGACAGGGTCAAACTGGCCCCGTGGGTTTCCAAGGCGGTAACTCTTTATGGGAATAGAAGGCTTCATTTTCCTGCTGTATATGCATATTGAAAATCTCATAGCTTGGGTTAGGCACATCTTAATCATTGAAGTGACACCCCTGTTCTTTGCATTCTTTAAAAGAGGTTTTGTGCAGATTTGCCCAATGCAACGCATCGTTTGACTTCTTGACTGTTACTTCCACGAGCATCACTTGTGATTCCAAGCAAGATGAAATCCGTGACTTCCACCTTTTCTTCCGTTTATTATGATGTCCCCTATTGGTTCGTGGTGAGGATTGCTTGCTTTCTTTACATGGAGCTGTAATCCATCCGAAAGGCTGCGATACAATTTCTGAGGATGGAGCTCTTTATGGGAGCAGGTAGTCTCATCTTGCTCCTGCAGAATAGCTGATGGGTGTGCACGGTCAACCTTGCATTCACAGTCCAATGCTTACCTGGCAGCACCACCAGGGCTATTTACTGCTATTGCCTATGATGCTCACAAGATCTAGAGGAAAACCCCTTAGAAGAAGGTCAACATTCAGGAGAAGGGCCCAATAAAACCTGCAGCTCTCTGGCCCACAGTCACTACATGCCAGGAGGAGAGTTTGAAGTGGCACCCAGCGCTTTTCTTCTAGTATTTTTTGTACACTTTCACTGGTTTGATAGGCTCCACCTTGCAGGTTCCGTTTGTAACTTTTGCTCAGAATCACCTTACTTTAGCTTGCTGGAAGACTTCTAATTGGCCGACCGGGTTAAAAAATCATCATGGCTATCGACTCCCAAGGGGCCAACTTCATGATTCCCCCACCCAGCTCATGAACTCCATATGAGGCACCCCCCACTTTCAGAGGTGTTTTGAAATGGGAACCAGCATGTGTCTTAGAAGCCATTAAAACACAGCCCTGCAGAAATGTCATTGGTTGAAAACACAAAACAAAAAAACCTCAAAGCAGAAAACAGTAACTGCTGGTGAAGATATGGGTAGATTGGAACCCTTACTTGCTGCTGGTGGGGTTAAAAAGTAGTGTGTCAGTGTACAGATAGGAACTGGAAACACAGGGAATCCAGGACAGATGATCCCTTCAGGACCAGTGCTGAGAGGGGCAATACTAGGAGGGTGGAGGGAGGGTGGGGTGGGAAGGGGGAACGGATTACAAGAATCTACACATAACCTCTTTCTGGGGGATGGACAACAGAAAAGTGGGTGAAGGGAGACATTGGACAGTGTAATATATGACAAAATAATAATTTATAAATTATCAAGGGTTCATGGAGCGGGGGGAGTGGGTAGGGAGGGGGAAAATGAGGAGCTGAGGCCAGAAGCTTGGGTGGAGAGCAAATGTTTTGAGAATGATGAGGGCAATGAATGTACAGATGTGCTTTACACAATGGATATATGGATGGATTGTGATAAGAGTTGTATGAGCCCCAATAAAATGATTTAAAAAAAATAGTGTGTCCATGATAGAAAAAATGGTCTAGCACTTCCTCAAAAAAGCTGTAAACAGAAATACCTTAAGAGAAATAACTTAGGATCCAGCAACCCCACCCTTGAGACCTAATAAGAAACATGAGTGGCCATTGGGCACACCATGGTCATGGTGGCATTATTCACAATAGCAAAAAGGTGAAACAGCCCAAGGACCCACCGATGAGTGAAAGAATACACCAAACACACTTGTCTGTCACTGTGGTGGCTTGCATGCTGTTGAGATGCTGGAAGTTAGGTCACTGGCTATGGCAGTGACATCATCTGCTGTCAACTTGCAAAGGGGTGGAGTCTAGCCTGTCAATCAGGTCGCAGCTTGATGACCTCATTTGGAGGTGCCACAGAGATAAATAGCTCACTGGAGGCCAGACACACTCTCTGCTACCCCTTTCTGTTGACAAGTCACATGGAGCTACACTGATGGAGTCAGATCCCTGAAGCTGGAGGAGCCCCATGGAGACCCACGCCAGTGCTGAGATGCTTCCACCACCACTGGATCCACACGACTGTCCACCCACTGGCCTGTGATCTTCCTGCATCCAGCGTCATTGCATGACTATGTGAGTCTAAAGAGGAATTTCCGGACTAATATCAACATATGGGGTAATATCAGACTTGACTACATCTGGACTGGGCTGGGATGTTTTCTTAATGTATAACTGCTCTTTGATATAAACTTCTCTCTTACACACATGAGTGTTTCTGGATTTGTTTCTCTAGTCAACCTGGATTGGCACACTGGCATTTTAAATACCCGTGGGCTCCTCCATGGTGGACAGATGTCAGAGGAGCGTCCAGAATAAGTGCAGGCAAGAAGAAGGAAGGGTCTGCCCATGTCTGAGGGAGCAGAAACGGAAACCTTATGAATAGCCATAGAACATGGTCTGTTAAGCATGCTGGAAGATGAACCCCTCACATTGGAAGATCTTCATGACGAGGGAAGAGCTGCCTTCCTAATGTCCAGTACCCCTGAATGATGTGAATGGAGTAAAGCCTTTGGGACCTTGCTTTGCTGATGTGGCACAACCCCAGACAAAGCGGCTGCAAGCATCCATGGATAATCAGAATACGGAATGCACAAAGTATGAATCCAGGAAAATTTGAAGTCAAAAATGAAATTGACTTCATAAAAGACCCATATTCCTGGCATCTTTGAGTTGACATGAGTGGATAGCTGGACATTTTGAATTAGATGATCATATGGCTTACTATGCCGGGAATGACACATTGAATAGAGTGGTGTCCTGGTCATCACCAAAAGACACTTCAAGATCTATGCTGAAGGACAGTGCCGTCTGTGGCGGAATAATATCTATGTACCTAGCAAGGAATCCGGTTAATGCAGCTCTTCAAATTTACTCACAAGCCATTAAAGCTACCGATGAAGAAATGGGAAATCCTACCAGCTTCCTCAGTCTGAAAGTGGTCAAACATACAATCAAGAAAGTATTGGCCACTGGAATGCAAAAGTTGGGGACTAAGAGGAAGGATCAGTAATTGGAAACTATGGCCCGAGTGATAGAAATGGAGAGCTCATGATAGAATTTTGCAAAGCCAATGCCGTCATTGCCAATCTGTTCATCAGGAACATCAATGGCATGTATACACGTGGACCTCACCAGATGGCATACACGGAAATAAAATGGACTCCTTTTTTGGGAAGAGTTCATGCAGGAGCTCGATAGCACCAACCGAAACAAGGCCAGCACCTGACTGTGGAACAGACCATCAGTTGCTCACATGTAAGTTCAGGTCTACGTTAAAGGAAAATCAAGTCCATATGAGTCAAAACACAGCCTTGAGGAGCTCCTGCCTGAAAGTAGAGAACATCTCAAGAAGATATTGATGCATTGAACAGAGGACCTGATGAGTTGTGAGGTGGCATCAAGAACATCGTACACGGGGAAAGCAAAAGGTCATTAAAAAGCAAAAAGAAAAGCACCGACCAAAGTGGATGTCAGGAGAGACTCTGAAACTTGCTCTTGAGCATAGAGTAGCTGGAGCCAAGGGAAGAACCGGCGAAGTACAGCACTGAACAGAACATTTCAATGGACAGATCAGGAAGACAAAGTAAAACTGTATAATGAAATAGACAGAGTCCTGGAGTTTGAAACCCCAAAAGGGAGAACATGCTCAGCATGTCTCAAGTGGAAAGAACAGAGGCAGGGGGGAAAATCATACCTCAATTTGCAATATTGAAGGATTCTTTGGGCAAAACATTGAATGAGGTAGGAAGCATCCAAAGAAGATGGAAGGAACAGAGTCACTGCACCCAAAAGGATTGGTCAAAAAAAAAAAAAAAAGATTGGTCAACATCCCAACATTTCAAGAGGTAGCATCATATGATTCAAGAACTAAGCTGCACTGAAGGCATTAGCCAGCAACACGACTCCAGGGATTCATGGAATACCAATGGAAATGTTTCAACAAGTTGGTGCAGCACTGGAAGCACTTACCTCATGCCAGGAAGTCTGGAAGACAGCGACCTGGCCAACTGACTGGAAAACATCCACAATGTTTTCATTCCAAAGGAAGGCAACCGAATGCAATGTGTAAAGTATCGAACAATTCATTAATGGCTAACGCGAGTAAAACTTTGCCGAAGATAAAGTTTAAAGGGCTGCAGCAGTCCATTGACGGGGAGCTAGCAAGCACTCAAGCTGGATTCAGAAGAGGTGGGACAAGGGTATCACTGTTGGTGTCAGATGGATCTTTGCTGAAAGCAGAGGATACCAGAAAGATGCTTTCTATTGTTACCTTGAAGAACCAAAGGCATTCAACTGTGTGGATCGTAACAAACTATGGATAGCCTTGGGAGGAATGGGAATTCCAGAGCCCTTCCTCATGCTCATGCAGAACCTGTACAGTCATCCAAGCAGAACAAGGGATTACTCATGGTTTAAAACCAGGAAAGGGGTGAGTCAGGTTGTATCCTTCCCCCTTACCTAGTCAGTCTTATTGCTGAGCAAATACTCTGAGAAGCTGGACCCAGTGAAGCAGTAGGCAGCATCAGGATTGGAGAATGCTTATTAACAGCTGCGATAGGCAGATGACACAACCTTGCTTGCTCAAAGCCAGCAGGACTCGAAGCACTTGCGGCTGAAAACCAGAGACTGCCGCCTTCAGTGTGGGCTGCAACTCACTGTCAAACAAAAAGGCAACATCTTCACACCTGGATCAATAGCCAGACATCATGATAAACGGAGGGGAGATTTAAAGGGTCAAGGAAAAGTTTGACTTTGCTCCACAATCAACGTTCATGGAAGCAGCAGTCATGAAATCAAACGACTTTCCTCATGGGGTAAATCTGCAAAAGAGCTAGATGTCCCTCTGAGGACTAAGGTGAGCCTAACCCAAACCACGGTACAGGGCGCCACACTGCCTCCTGCGCATGTGAAAACTGGCAGCAAAGAAGGAAGACCAACAGACTGAGAGGCTTGAGTTGGGGCACGGTCAGAAACTATTGAAAGTACCGCGGGCTGCCAACAGAACAGACAAATCTGTGTCGGAGGAAGTGCAGCCGGAGCACTTCTTAGAACAAAGATGTCAAGACTTCGTCTTGCATAGACTTTGGACATGTTGTCGGGAGAGACCAGTTCCTGGAGAAGGACATTCTGGTTGGTCAAGTGGAGAGAGGGGGCAGAGAAAAAGAGGAAGATCCTTGATGAGATGGATGGACACAGTGGCTCGGCCACAGTTGTGCGGACGGTGCAGGAGGGGCCGTGTTTTGCTCCCTTGTGCGTAGAGTCGCTATGAGTTGGAACCGACTCGATGGCCAGAAAACCAGCAACAGTAACGACCACCTACAATGGCCGACCGCTGCTGTGGTGGCAGCTAGATGCTGTCGAGTCTGCTCCGAGCCCGTGTCGGAACAGAATGAAACACCGCCTGGCCTTGCATCATCCTCACGATGGTTCTGAGGTTGGCGCCCACAGAGAATGACGATAGTCCTCAGACACAAGGTGCAGAAACCTGGAGGACATTCCGCTGAGTGAAATAAGTCGATCCCAAGAGGAGACATCTATCTACGGGAACTCTGGTGGTGACGGCGGCGGGGGAGGAGGGGACAGCACTCTTGGACTAGCAGACCGCTGTGTCTGGTGACGAGAGAAGGTCACATTGAATGTGGGTGAAGTGCATACAGGTTGACCAAGGTCATGATGCCACCGTCTCAAGGTACGCGAGGTCACTAACAAGTGCAGGAGAGCAGAGGTCGTTTTGTGGGGAGGACGGCACGAGCACAGGTTTGCAACCATGAACGTGGCTGCGCAGACGGTTACTGTCAGGTGCTGTTGAAGTTAGTTCAGAATCTTCGAAACCTGTTGGGCTCAGGGGTTCCTGCTGGGGTCCAACTAGGCCCTGCAGGGGTCCGCCTTGGAGCCCTCCCATGTCCCAAACAGGGCAACCGAGGATTGGAGAAGCCAGGGAGCCCCCCGAGTCTCCCAGAGCCCTGAGAGTGGGACTCGGGCCCATGAGAGCGCCGTCTGCCCGTCCGACGACTCTTACCGACTCGGGGTTCTTGACGAAGACCTTGGTGCTGCCCATCTGGTACTGGTCTCGATCCATGTTCACCGCCTGCAGCAGGTGCTGCACGCCCTGGCGCTCGTCCCCGCGCCACCGGGGCCACGTCTCGGGAGTCAGAATGGCGTACCTGAAGGCAGAGGGCCATGCGGAGGGGGTGAAGCAGATGGGGGGCTAGTGGGCCCGGGGGTGGGGCGGGGCGGGGCGCACCTGGCTCACCTCTGCAGGAACTTGGAGAACTGGCGGCGGTAAGCAAAGCCCGCCCTGCGCACCCTGATGTTCTCCTTCAGGCCCAGGTACTCCACCTGGTGCTTCACCCTGCAGGGTGTGGGGTGGGAGAGAACCTGAGCCCCTGATGGTGGGCGTTGTGGGAGGGCAGCCTGAGTTCCTTAGGGAGAGTGCTGTGGGGAAGGTAGTCTGGATCCCTGAGAGTGGGTGCTGTCGGCGGGGGCGCAGGGGGAGGACCCTGAGTCCCTGAGGGTTTTTGCTGCTGGGGGTGGGAAGACCCGGGTCTGGGATCTGCACCTGTGTGGGTTGAGTTCCTAGGGCAGCAGTTCTCAACCTGTGGGTCTCGACCCCTCTGGGGATCGAATGTAGCCCGATTCATAATAGTTGCACAATGACAGTGATGAAGTAGCAAGGAAAATAATGTTATGGTTAGGGGGAGTCACCACAACATGAACTGTATTAAAGGGTCACGGCATTAGGAAGGTTGAGAACCACTGTCCTAGGGGCTGGTGTCCAGGGCCAGCCTGGGAGTCAGGGACTGGGAATAGAGCCAGGGCTTATCCTGTTGGTCCCTTTGGAGGCTCTGGGGAGTTGGGGGCTGTGCTAGTGTCTGGCCACCCTACAGTGGGTCTGGGGTCATCCCTGGGTCTTGGGGTTTTGCTCAGTCCTAGACATCCCTTGCTGGGTCCCCAGGAGACCGTGTGGTTCTAGATCCGGCTGAGGTCAGTTCTGGGAGGGGTCCCAGGGCCCTGGGAGGGTCCATGCTGGTCCTGGGGTGGGAGCCCACCTGCTCTCCTCCCAGTCTCGGGGTCTCTTGGTCTCGTTGGGCTTGATGCAGCGGATGTAGTGGGGCGTGCACCTCTTCAGCGTGGCCACCAGATCATTGGCTTGTTTCTGGGGTGTAGGGAGAAGGTAGGGGTGGGAAGTTCACATGGAACCATCAGGCCCCACCCTTCTCCCCAAGCTGGACATGAACTGAAGTGACAGAGACACACAGCAGGGGCGGGGGAGGAGGCGGTCACCGATGACCCTTGCTCGGGGCTCAGGTGGCCCCGGCCTTTGCCCATAGCATGCAGGATCACTGTTCTCATCCACTTGACCCTCAGAGCCCTGGGGGTGGACACAGTGCCCGCTCTCGGCCATCAAACAAAAGGTGGAGGCTTCCAGGCCACCCAAGGGCCCTAGGAAGAAAGGCCTGGTGGTCTGCTTCCATGAAAGTCGCCATGAAAACCCTGTGAACACAGTCCTCCCGATACCCACAGGGCCTTCTCGAGCCAGGTCCTCACCCCCAAGACTGAGGTCTCCACGTCTGTCACCCTCGCCACCTACCGAGGGACCAACAGGACTCCCATCTGTGGCACCCCAAGTATGTCAGAGTCGAACTGTACCCCACAAGGCTTCCAATAGCTGAATGTGTAGAATTTGCCACCAGGCCTTTCTTCCAAGGTGCCTCTGGGTGAGCAGCCGAGCTAGTCTGTGCCCTCAGGGGCTCCCGGCCAGGGGCAGGTGCTCAGCAAACACGTGCTGACTGAGCGGCACTGCGCTGGGAGACCAGGGTTCACCAGGAGTCGCCCACAGGGGTGAGTTCTGTTGTGGGAGTGGCTCTGGGAGGCCCCCCCAAAAGATGTGGGTCTTGCTCTGCTGTGTGGCCTGGGGCCATGACTGCCCCAGAACGAGGCTGAAACAGTGCCCACTCATAAAGCCTCTTCTTGGCGGGAGGACATCGGGGTGCTTTCCACCAGGGGCCACTGACCAGGGTTGAGGTGAGTGCTGGGCCACAGATCGGCGCTCCAGTCTCAGCTTTCAAGTCTTTGGGGCCTAAGAGCGGGTTGGGGTGGTCTTCAAAAAGTCCATGGGAAAATGGAACCAAGAGATAGGGGCTCCCCCACTCACTGCTCCTCATCCCTAAAATGAGGCTTCGCATTTCTCCATGACCTCCCCAGTGGGACCGAGCTGTTTAAAGAGCACCATGTGGCCTGCCAGTGCTGAGAAAGAGCTTACAGAAGATGGATGTCCCCATTGCACATCCCTGCCCCGGTGGCTTAAGGAGTCCTGGGGGCGCCGTCGGGTAAACATTAGGCTTCTCACCGTAAGGTCAGTGGTTCAAACCCACCAGCCGCTCCAGGGGAGAACAGTGAGGCTGCCTGCTTCCGGACAGATTTACAGCCCCGGAAACTCTCCAGGACCATTGTGAGTCAGAATGGGCCCCATGACCGTGGGCTATCGGCAATGGATGAGGCTTCCCATTTCTCCATGACCTCCCCAGTGGGACCGAGCTGTTTAAAGGGCACCATATGGCCTGCCAGTGCTGAGAAAGGGCTTACAGAAGATGGGTGTCCCCACTGCTGGGGGGAGGGGATGCAAAAGGCCGCAGCCACTGTGGACACCAGCACCGAAGTGCCACGTGCCACTCCCGCAGGCACACCAGGAAGAAGGGAAGGTAGGAAGCAAACAGGAACTTGCCCACTGCAGTGCCCGGCAGCACTGATCACCAAACACCACAATGTGGCAACGACTGAAACGTGCAGCCACCGACAGTAGGGGCCCCACCACCTGGGTTCACCCACACAGGACACGATTCAGTCACAACCAGCAA
>NW_022103934.1:2907724-2908918 GCF_000313985.2 Echinops telfairi | reverse complement strand
CCCACAGAGACAGACAGGGATCCTCAAGACCACGACCCTTCGTTCAGCGCTGAGCTCGTCCCTGTGTTGGAAGAATCAACCATTTGAGATCAAAAGGGTAGCATTTCCCCAACGTCAGATGTCCGGAAGGGTTTGGAAAGGAGGAAGAAGGGACACGGGACAGACAGGAGGAGATGAATGACGGAACATGGAGGGATGGGAACCGATGAGCTGAAACCAAACGTTGTGTGGGTGGCCGATGGTACCACTGATGAGTGGCTGTCACCTCTCACCTAATTCACAGTCAGACGTTTTTAAAGCAAGCAAACAAGGCACTGAGCGACATCAGTCACTTGCAGTAGGATAGATGCTGCCTGATCATATTTATAGGAAATAAGCAGGTACATAGAAACTAAAAGTAGCCTAGTCATTACGGGTTCGGCTGCTCACTGCAAGGTCGGCAGTTCGAAGCCATCCGCTGCACCACAGGAGACCGGGCTTTCTACTCCTGTGAAGAGTTACCGTCTCGGAAACCCACAGGGGCAGTTCTACCCTGTCCTACAGGGTCGCCATGAGTCAGCAGTGACTCCGTAGCAGGGAGAAGGCCTATATGTGGTGACAAGGGGTAGCAGGGACCGGTAAACTGGGGATGCTTTGCAGAGTGCCAAGTTCGCATTCACAGGCGATGGCGTGATTTGCAAAGAAGCGCGAGAACAGTGGCACGCCACCTCGCCACGTGCAACCGTGGGAGCTCTTGTGCTGGTCAAGGGCAAGGGTTTTCACAGGCAACAAAGCAGACGGTTCACTTCTGGATTTGGGGCCGTGGGAGACATTAAAGCAGCTAATCTATCGCCCCCAAACTCGGAACTGGAGGAATACCCTCCTGGATGGAGGTCACTCCTGAGAGGGCAGAGGCTGACCTGGCCCTCCCTTCCCCTCGTCCCCGGGCCCACCTTGATCTTGGAGCCCGCGGTGCTGGGGCGGCCCTTCTTGTCTCCGTCCAGCTTCTCGGGAAAGAGCATCTGAAGGAAGACACTAGGAGCAGGGAGAAAGGGATCAGGGGGGCCTCCCCCCAGGGTGTGTGGCACCAGAGGGCCCCCTGCACACTGTGGTTTCCCTGAACCTGGGAGGGGGGTGAAGGGAGGGAGGGCGGCTGGGTTCATTCCCTACACCCCTTGATCTGGGAGCATTTCCCGTCCCCTGCGGGACCGTACA
>NW_022103934.1:2898760-2906980 GCF_000313985.2 Echinops telfairi | reverse complement strand
ACCCATAACCCACGTCACCACCAGGGCTCCTGAAACCAAACACTAGTTTAGCTAAATGAGATTTTTTTAAAAATCGACCTTGAGCCTTATAGGGGATCCAAGTGACAAGTGAAACTTGGAAGGCTGGTTCATAACCTTGGGCAGCAGCGAGTTTCTGTTAATGTTAGTTCCATTGAGTAGGTTTGAACGCACAGCAACACCAGGTAGAGCGGAACTCAGTCCTGCACCAACCTCCCTGTCCTTGCGATGCGGTGCTCAGTGTTGCAGCCACGGGTCAGTCCATCTCACGAAGGGGCTTCCTCTGTTGCTGCTGACAGTCGACCAAGCGTGGCAACATCCTTCTTCTGGGCCAGGTCCCCTTCGATGACATGTCCCAAATCCCTAAGACGGAGTCTCACCATCCTCCCGGCTAAGGACCATTCTGGCTGTGCTGTTTCTAAGACAGAGTTCTTCATTCTTCTGGCTGTCCATGATCTGTCCAATATTATTCACTAACATGGCGACTCATCGGCACCTCGTCTTCAGTCTTTCCTTATTCATTGGCTAGCTTTCCCATGCATGTGAGGTGATTGAAAGCAGGATGGCTTGGGTCAGGCACACTGTGGTAGTTACATAATTTCACGTCAACTTGATATATAAAAGTGTAGGGGTGGAGTCTAACCTGTCTATCAGGCCACAGCCTGATGGGGACTCCCTGTGGGTGTGGACTTCTCATAAGGAGGCCTCTGGGGACCTCCCTCCCTCTCTCTTTACCTTCCTGCTTGCAAGTCACTCTGAGACCTACCAGAGCCCTGGAGATGTGCCCACCACCATGGGATCCACAAGACTTTGCACCCACCAGCCTGCGATCCTCCTGCATTCTGCATCATTGCATGTGGTTGCGTGAGTCTGACGAGGGACTGATGGACTAGTATCAGACTTATGGATTGCGTTGGACTGGGCTGGGCTGTTTTCCTGATATACAATTAATTCTTGATAGAAAGCTCTTTCTTACACGTATATGAGTGTCACTGGATTTATTTCTCTCATCAAACTGGTCTAACACACACACCTTAGTCCTTAAAGTAACACCTTCGCTGTTTTACACTTTAAAGAGATCTTTTGCAGCAGATGTGCCCATACAAAATCTCATTTGATATCCTGACTGCAAGCCCGCCTTTGCTCCATTTATCATGACGTTACCTATTGGTCCAGCTGTGAGGATGTTGGTTTTCTTCACCCTGAGGTGTAATCCACGCTGAAGGCTGTCGTCTTTGATCTCTGCCAGTAAGTGCTTCGAGTCCTATTGGCTTTGAGCAAGCAGGTTGTGTCATCTGCTCTCGAAGATTGTTCATAAGCCTTCCTCTGATCCTGAAGCCAACTGCTTCATATAATCCTGCTCCTTGGATCACTTGGTCGACAATCAGATTGAACACGTGTGGTGAGAGGATACAACCCTGATAGACACCTTTCCTGATTTTGAGCCACAAAGTAACCCCTGGTTACTTTCAGATGGCGGCTTCTTGGTCTGCATACAGTTTCCTCAGGAGTCCAATGAAGTGTTCTGGAATTCCATTATTTCCAAACTTGTCTGAAATTTGTGCTGAGCCACACAGGCCGATGCCTCCGCACAGTCAAGACACAAGTAAAGGTCTTTCTGGTATTCTGCGCGTTCAGCCAAGACCCATCTGACACCAGTGTTACCCCTCGTTCTGCGGCCTCTGCTGAATCCAGCTTGTCTTTCTGGCAGCTCCCTGTAGATGCATGGCCGCAGCCATTTTTGAAGTGTCTTCAGCAACATTTCACTTGTGCGAGATACAATTGGGAACATGGTTCCGAAAGCCAACCAATGGCACCTCTCTCTCTTGCAGGGGCTGGGAAGGGCTGGTGGGTTCAAACGCTGACCTCTTGGTTAGCAATTCAGTGCCTCAACCCCTGTGTCACCAGGGCTCCTTTTAAAACTAGTGGTCAAGTCTAAATCACCAGCCCTACCCAGGGGCCTTCCACAGAACCAGTGAGTGAGGACCCGGTCCTGGCCACACAGTCACCTCCCCCTACCCAAGTCAGGGGCATGATTGCAGCTCTGGAGAAGATGGGGTGGCCCCAGGCCTCCCACTTCCTGCAGGGGGTGGTGTGTGCGGAGGCCCCACGCCCGGGCCCACTCACTGCTCACTGGTCTGCATCAGCTCTATAAGGTCGGAGAAGAGAACATCCCGGTTCCTCTCACAGAAGCCGCTGACGTCGTAGGAGACCTGCAGGGTGAGGATGGGGGGGCGTTGGTGAAGTGAGCAGCCGAGGTGGAGGGATCAGGGTGGGTGAGTGGGGTCTAGGGTTCAGCATGGGGGAGGGGAGGGATCCCTGGGGTCCTGCTGCCCAACCAGGAGTCAGAGGTTAGTTTGGGTGTCCGAAACCTGGTGGATTGAGGTTTGGAGGTTACAGGGCTGTGCAGGGGCCCATGGGGGATTTAGCTGGGGCTGTGGGCTGGGGCTGCTATCTAAGTGGGGGACTCCGTGGCGCCTGGCCAGGGCTGTGCAGCCTGGCTGAGGGACATGGGAGGCTGCCACCAAGACAAGGGGTCCTGGGGTGCCTGATGTCCATGTTGGTCCCATGGGGAGCCCATGGGGTGCCTGATGCCCATGTTGGGTCTGAGTGTGTGCCCAGGGTCCCAGACGACTGGGATTAAGCCCATATCGGGGGTGTGTCCTGAGTCTGGGTACTCTTGACATTCGATCTCCAACCTGGACTCAGAGGTAGGGATGTGTTCTGGGTCAGGGGCATCAATGGGGTCACAGTTCAAAGTGGGCGGTGGGGCCTGAGCACAGGCACAGCCCAAGTTGGGGGCATCATAAGCTGTCCTGTGAGCGGGGGCACTGAGACCTGGTTCAGGGTCAGTGGGGTTCAACAGTGCTCGCTGAGGGAGCATGGCCTCCCGGACAGTCTGGGAGTTGGAACCCCCCCCACCCCCCCACCCCGCCTGTGCCTGGCCGATGGTGAGCATGGTGCTGATGACTGGGGTTGGCCATAGCCTGTCCCTCTGGCGTCAGTGGGTTCTGCAGACCTGGTTGGGGGCTAGGGTGGGCCAGCTCAAGTTTGGGGATTGGGAGGTGGCAGCTTGGCATCCTGGGCCGGGGTCCCGGGGGTCCATGGGTGGGTTGGGGTGGGCTGTGAGGCTATGTGGGGCAGGCACCTTGCCGGCATAGTGGTGGATGACGAAGCCGGAGTTCCAGCTGTTGAAGTGCTCGTGGGTGCCCACGGCCGCCTGCAGCTTCTGCAGCAGCGTCTGGTCTGCTCCGCCTCCTGTGGCATGCATGGTGGCGCACACATCATCCAGGACGCTCATGATGCCCGGCGGGCTCTGTGGGGGCGGAGATGACGGGGAGCCGGATAGACGGGGGTGGGGGAAAATGAATGAATCAGAACAAAAGAGGGCCAGGTTAACGGGGTGGGGGTGGGCATGTTCCAGAGGAGGCAGCGCCAGAGAGGGAGGAGGGGTGGGGTGGGGCCAGATGGGGGCCCCTGGCCAGGGTTCAGTGAAGAGGGCCAAGGAGGGGGGTGTCTGTCTGGCCCTGCCCTGCCCCATCTAACTTCCTGGGGTGGTGGTGGGGAGAGGTAGAAGGGATGTGGCCAGAGGAAATGTACAGGCTAGCTAGAGCTGGGTGGACGTACATCCCATGATCCAAGGCTTCTGAATGTCAGGGCAAAAGGTGTGTGTGGAGGGCAGAGGAGGTGTGTGGGGGTGACACAGGACAGAGGAGGCATCCCTTGGGGTGCGTGCCTCTTCCCCCTTCTGGTCTGGGAGGACTGCCAGGGCTGCCCCCTCTGGACCTGAGCAGCTGCCCAGAGGGGAGGAAGGTTTGTTGAGGAAGTGGGGGCTGGGGAGTAGTGGGAGATTTCCACAGGGTCTTCTTGTCCCAAAGGAGTCGTGGGGTAGAGAAGGACCCATGGGAGCTGTAGGCTGGAGTACACAGACCTCCCACTGCCCTGCCCAGATCCAGACCCGGCTCCAGGGCCCAGGGGACGCTAGAATTGGCCTGCCCCTCACCAGTTTATTCTCGATAAGGTCGCAGACAACTTTGTTGTTGAAGTACTGAATGGGGGTCCAGCGGATGCCCTCCTGAACATACTCCTCCTGGGGGGCAATGAGGGGTAGAGGTGGGGGTCATCTGTCTGTTTCTAGAATGCAAGTTACAAAGGGAGGGTGCACTAGCCATACCCCCTTCATCTGTCTCTGGCAGCAAAACCCATTTACCCTTTCTTGGGATCAGCCAGAAGCAACCGAGAAGCACCCTTCCCTGCAAGCCTTCACCCATCCAGTGGCAGGGGAGCAGCGCAGGGCCCTGGCCCCTGGGACACATCTGAGCCACGCTTGTGCTATCTCCCCCAGAATTTCACCCAGTAACCCAAAGTTCGTTCTGCTTCTTGCCAGTCTCACTCCCTACCCCCTGGTCTCCCCCTCCAGTCTCCTGGTGCTTCCTGGGATCCCCTTCCTTAAAATAAGCTAGTTGGCCCTGGATCCTTGCCTCGGTCTTGCTTCTGAAGCAACCTTGAACTAACCCAGCAGGGAGCTGTTGCTCACAGCGGGGTCCTCAGCATCTACAACCATACCTGGCACAGAGCACCCACTTAAAATAAAAGCAAAGATGAGACTCGTCAAGCCAAGTCAAGTCGATCCCACTCATGGGGGGCCCAGGACTGCTCCAGGGTGGTTGGGTGTTCAGGACTGTGACCAGATGGGGCCCTGCTGGTGTGTGTTTGTAGGCCAGGCATTGGGCTGCTACACAAGGCCCGTGACTTAAACCCGGCCGCAGATCCTCAGAAGAGAGATGTGGCTGTCAGCTCCCCGAACTATGTAGTCTCAGAAACCCTGCAAATCAGAATCTACCTGATGGAATCGGTTTAACCTTTAACTTGGTTTGACTTCTTGTGTGTGGTTTTAACCGCTTAGAAAGCGATCGCTAGACTTTCCTTCTGAGGAGCCACTGGGTGGGCCTGAACTGTACAGGCTAGTCCATTTCATGGGGACCCCTTGCGTTTCAGAAGAGAACGGCACCCCATCGGGTTGTCATGGCAGTGATCTACTCGCAAGTCCACTGCCAGGTCTTTCTTCCGAGACACTTGGGCTGGTTTCAAATGGCCAACCTTCTGGTTCGTAGCCTTTAGCCATTTGCGGCCCCACCCCCACCCCAGGACTCCCACCAGGGCTCCTCGACTCGCTGTGACCCTATATTCCAAATTCAGGTTCACCACCATCGGGTCAAGGCTGACTCAGAGCGACTCTGTAGGACAAGGTAGAACTGCCTCTGTGGGTTTGCCAGGCTGTAACTCTTTTACAGAGGTAAAAAGCCTCCTTCTTCTCCCGAGGGCGCTGGTGGTTTTGAACTGCTGACCTTGTGGTTAGCAGCCCAAGTAACCACGAAGCTCTTAGGGCCCCTAATCACGAAATAATGTCGTTTGGGGCCGAGTGGGTTCCAGTGCATAGCACCCTCATCTGATGGACTAGAATTGCCCCAATGGGGTCTCCTCCCGGAGAGCCTCTGGTGGGTTCGAACCCTCAGCCTTTCTGCAGTTAGCGGACGAGCGCTTAACCGCCGTGCCACCAGGACACCTCCACGGCCACATTGAACCCATCACCGCTGATTGATCAGAGAAGACATTTCCCAGCGCTTAGCAGAAATCCTCCTTTGAAGGCAAGTCTCAGGAAGGTGCCCAGGAAGGCCAGGGGTGGGGTCAGGGAGGCCCCGCCCCTCGCGGCCCCGCCCACCTGCTCGGCCTTCAGCGTGAGTTCGATGAAGATCTGCTGCAGCTTCTCGTTGACGAAGTTAATGCAGAACTGCTCGAAGCCATTTTTCTGTCGAGGGAAGGGGGAGGGAGGCCTGACGCCGCGGGCCCCGCGCGCACGCGGACATTGGTTACCATCCCTCCATCACCACGGTGGTGGGGTGCGGGGAGGCTGGGAAGTGGGGAGGGGGCGTGCGCCCTACCTGGAAGATCTCAAAGCCGTAGATGTCCAGTACGCCGATGCTGTACTCCTCCTGTGGCTTCTGCATGGCTCGGTTGATGGCCTGCGACACGGGTGGGGATAGTGGGCACCTGCTCTCTCACCTCACGGGCTCATGGCCTCCTCACACTTTTCTCTCTTACCCTCCCCGGTTCTGGGCCGTAGGGCGAGTCCAGGCCGTGGTGATCCCTGTGAGGCCACTAGAACTGCTCCCCCCACCAAGGGTTTTCAACAGCTGTGCTCTTACTGGAGGGGCTCTGGTGGCACAGCAGATAAAGCAGCTTGGCTGCGAAACAAGACATTGTTGGTTCGAACCCACCACCTGCTCCTTCAGAATCGACGGTGTGGCCATGGGTTTGATTGCCAGGCCTTTCTTCCACCGTATCTCTGGGTGAATTTGCCCCACCCACCATTTGGTTCGTAGCCTAATGCAAACCATGTGTGCCATCTAGGACCCTATATCTACAACCCAATCCACTGTCACTGAGCTGATTCTGACTCATAATGACCTATAGAACAGCATACAACTGTCCCATAGGGTTTGTAGGGCCACACATTTTATGGAGAGGAGCCCTGGTGGTGTAGTGGGTTACACATTGGGATGCTAACCGCAAGGTCAGCAGTTCAAAACCACCAACTGCTCCGAAGGAGTAAAACGAGGCTTTCTACACCCACAAAGAGTGACAGTCTCAGGAACTCATAGGGACAGTTCTACCCCATCCTATAGGATCGCTATACGGTGGATTTGACCTAATGGCTTTTTTTGGGTGTGTGTGTGTGTGTGTGTGGAAATTTTATGGAAGCAGAGAGCCATGTATTCCTGTTCTGGAGCAGCCAGTGGGCTTGAACCACAGGCCTTTGGTTAGAAGCTAAGCATTTTAACCATGGCACCCCTGGGGTTCCCGAACTGAAGTATTACCATATATAAAACCAAAAAGCCAAACCCACTCCCATGGACTCCATTCTGGCTCAAAGCGACCCTTTAGGACAGGGTGGAGCTGCCCCTGTGGGTTTCTGAGACTGTCACTCTTTACAGGAGTCTCATCTTCCTCCTGCAGAGTGGCTGGTGGTTTCAAACTGCGGACTTTGTGGTTCGCAGCCCAATGCAGAACCACTCTGCCACCGGGATGCCTTATGAACTGTGTAGATGTACACATATGTGAGCTATTGTGGTTGTGAATCCATTTCAACTCATGCCCCACATAACTCAGAGCAGGACAGTCAGGAGCAGAGGGAGGGCCCTGGGAAGGGCAGACCAGGGCCCCCTGGGACTCCCAAGGCGGGAGCCCTTCTCCAGAACCCTGCTGAGGGCTAGCCTCCAGGGCTACGAGGCAATAGATTCTGTCCCTTAAGAGCCACAGCCCAAGAACTAAAACAGTCTGCTGGAAGTCCCGCCCAGCCGGGGCCTGCCCACCTGCCGCCTCAGCCCTGCCTAGGGCGGCACCCAGGGCCCACCCATCCCCATCAGGCTCTCCCTCACCTCCACGAGGAAGTCAAAGAGACGGGAGTACAGCCCCTTGGCCAGGGCGTCGCGGGTGTAGGCAGCCTGCTCTACGTTGAGGGTCACGTCGATGGACTCACTGCGCCCACCCCAGCGGCTGTCCATCTTGCGGCTGGTCAGCTTCTCCTGCAGCCGCCCACTGTCAATGCCCAGCAGGTAGGCAGGAAAGGCCAGGACTGGAGGGGACGGGGGCAAGCAGCCTGTCAGGCGCTGGGGCTCTGTGTCTGGCCAACCTCCACCCACCACCCACCCCCGCCCCTGGTAACTTGTCCAGTGGCCCAGAAGTTGACTTTGTGGGTTCTTGCCCTCTGATGATGCCTGGCCAGGAAGTGACAGTACACACACACACACACACACACACACACACACACACACGCTTGTACACATACATGGGCTCACACATACAAGCAAACATATACACATGGATAATGGATACACACACTCAGACATACATATGCACAGATTCACACACACACATATGCATGCCCACAAGTACATTGGCTCACAGGCACACACAAAGTACACACGCATACACACAAGTACACATACGCACAGATTCTTACATGCACACACAGACTCACTCAGAAGCACACAACTGAGACACGTACCCACAAACACACAGGCACACATACAGGGACTCACACTCACACCCTTGTAAGTGTTCCCCGTCCTAACACAGGCTTTCCACACACTTGTCTTCTGCACTGGCCCCCCTGGTCTTTTGGGGGACAGCTCCGCTCAC
>NW_022103934.1:2893343-2898258 GCF_000313985.2 Echinops telfairi | reverse complement strand
GCTCCTTCCAGCAGCTGGAGGGTGGACATGGTCACAGCACACACACACACACACACACACACACACACACACACACACACACCATACCTGGTAGTAGATGTGGAAGTTCCTTTCGTTTTCATTCTGCGAGACCACGCGGGACTTCTCCAGCAGGAAGTTGGAGATCTTGCCCCCATCCGGCTCCCCGCCTCTGCTGAACTGGATCTCAAAGTACTTGCCCTGAGCCCCAGAGAGCCACGTCAGCCCTCGGGGCCCGGGGTGCATGCAACTGGGGAAAAAGTGGCATGGGAACTCTCCCCCATAGAATCTCAACTCATCTCTATGCCCCAACGATCACTCGTGGGCAGGGCCAGTGGTGGGTCAGTGGTAGAATGCCAGCCTTCCATGCGGGTGCGATCCCGTGTGCCTCATGTGTAGCTGCCACCTGCCTGCAGTGGAGGCTTTGGTTGCTATGATACTGAAACTAAGAGGGACTAGGAAGAAAGGCCTGGCAGTCTGTATGGGACCTGAAATGCATGGCCTAGCAGTGCTGAAGGCGAGTGTGAAGGGTGGTACGCAGAGTGCCATGGCTTCGACATTATGCCAACCGCCCTCTGCCATCAAGCCGACTCTGACTCATGGTGACCCTCTAGGACAGGGTAGGCCAGATCCCCTGGCCTCTGAGATTGTGGCTCTTTACGGGAATAGACAGCCTCATCTTCCTCCTGAGGAGCAGTTGGTGGATTTGAACTGCCCACCTGGCAGTGGCGCTGCAGGGGAAGCGCTGGTCTGCTGACTTACAGTTGGAATTGGCTCCGTCCTCACTGCCATTGAGTCGGTTCCGACTCATAGTGACCCGAGAGGGCAGGGTAGGACTGCCCTTGTCTGTAGGTTTCTGAGACTAACTCTTTACAGGACTAGAAAGTCTCATCTTTCTCCCAAGGAGCTGCTGGTGGTTTTGAACTGATAATCTTGCAGCACCAGGGCTCCTACTTGGCTCCATGGGATTTTACCTTGTAGTTTGCAGTCCCTAATAGATGCCAAGGCTCCACCAATGCCCCCCCACGTCCCCCCAATCCTCTGCTATTGATTTGATTTTTACTCATAGCGCCCCTCTGTTGCAGTGGTTCTCAAATGACCCTTTAAAACAATTCCTCATGTGGTGGTGACCCCCCCCCCAACCATAAAACGATTTTACCTTGTAGTTTGCAGTCCCTAATAGATGCCAAGGCTCAACCAATGCCCCCCCACGTCCCCCCAATCCTCTGCTATTGATTTGATTTTTACTCATAGCGCCCCTCTATTGCAGTGGTTCTCAAATGACCCTGTAAAACAATTCCTCATGTGGTGGTGACCCCCCCAACCATAAAACTATTTTCATTGCTACTTCACAACTGTAATTTTGCTACTGTTATCAATCACGCGACCCCTGTGAAAGGGTCGTTCGACCCCCAAAGGGGCTGCGACCCACAGGTTGGGTGTCAGAGACTCAACCTTTATCGGAGCAGCCTCATCGTCTTCCCTCGGGGAGGCTGGTGGGTTTGAGCTGCTGAAATCCTGGTTAGCAGTCCAGTGCTGACTTCACTTTGCCACCAGGGCTCAGTCAAACACACAAACAATTCACTGCCTCAACTTGATTCTGACTCACAGTGGCCCTCTCACTGCCCCAGAGTAAATTCTGACTCCTCGCGACCCTATAGGACGGGCAGGGTAGGACTGCCCCTCTTTAAGGGAGTAGAAAGCCTCGCACTTCTCCCAAGGAGCGGGTGCTGGTTTCAACCCGCTGCCCTTGCGGTTAGCAGCCCAACCGGTGGCCCCTACGCCACCCGGGCTCATGATGAACCCATAGGACAGAGTCGAGCGGTCCCGGAGGATTTCCCAAGCGGTGAGTCTTTACGGGAACAGGTGATCTCACTTGCTCTTGTCCCTGGCTCCCCAGGGGACTCTTAAAAAAAAAAATTTCAGATGGACCATAGGCAGGAGTCTCCCAGCCAGGACCAGGACTTTCCTGCTGGATTTCCAACGGGGCTCTTGCCCTGGGGATGTCTGTGTTGGGAGGGGGTGTGTGTGCTCCCAGAGACTCACGAAGCGACTGGAGTTGTTGTTGCGCACGGTCTTGGCGTTGCCGAAGGCCTCCAGCAGCGGGTTGGACTGCAGGATGATGTCCTTGACGTGCTGGGGTAGGGACAGGTGCGGGGGTGGGAGCGATCAGGCTGGGGCCGTGGACCCGGGAGGAGAACTGGCCCGCCGAGGGGTGACCCAGCCCATCCTTCTGCCCTTCCTCCCTCACCTGGACCTTCTCGCCCCCGCCGGACACCTTGGAGATGTAGCCCATGATGTACTTGGCGGCCACCGTCTTTCCAGCTCCGCTCTCGCCGCTGGGGGTGGGGATGAGAGAAGGCGTGGTCAGAGAGTGGGAGAGGCCCTGTCTCCCTAGTGACTGATTCTTTCATCCCTCTCGCAGTATGCTATCCTGGACGAGACAGATAAAACCCTCCCTCAACTCACTGCCACCGAGTTGATTCCAACTCACGGCTGCCCCACAGCTCAGAGTAGAATGACCCGCTGTGGTTTCTGAGACGGTGAATCCTCCTGGCAGGAGAAAGCCTCATCTTTCTCCTTCGGCGTGGCCCGTGGTTCCGAACTCCTGACCCTGCGGTTAGCAGCCCAACGCATAACCCACTACACTACCAGGGCTCCCCCTGCTCTCAAGGATTAGGGCAGATGGACAATCAACACCGGTTGTCATTGAGCTAGTTCTGATTCACGGGGACCCCATGGAGGTCAGGGTAGAACTAGGCTCTGTAGGGTTTTCAATGGCCGATTTTTCTGGGAGGCGGAGCGAGAAAGGTAGAGGTTGCTTCAAAGAGCTCTGTCTCTGGCCGCGGGCTGTCGCTCTGTAGGGGCTCCACTGCAGAGCCAGCGGTGACCGCCACAGGGCCAAGAGGAGCCTGTCCCCCGGGGGCCAACGAGAGCTGAGCGGGCTGCCCTGAACTGAAGAAGGGAGACAGCCCGCCTTCATGCTTCCTGGTCCCGAATCCTGACTTGTCGCCTGCTGATCCTGACCTGGGACCCTGTTCCTTGCTACACCATTTCACTCTGAAGTCGTTCCAAGCCCTGGGTGGACGTTCCAGCAGGGAAGCAGAGAGCAGTGGGAGGGATGGCCAAGGTCAGCATTGGCCAGAGGGTCCTAGAGAGGAGCAGTGCCGGCTCTCCGCCTCCAGGGACTCAGCATGGGGTCTGATCCTCCCTCACAGGACCCCCCCCCCAAGGAAGACAGTCTCCTCTGCTAGGATCCTGACCACGCCAAGTCCCATGTCACAGGTGGTGACAGGGGAAAGCAAGGGCAGAGGGGGACGGCCACCCTCTCGGGAAGGGGCTAGGGTGAGCAAAGAGGGCCCTGGGAGCTTGGGGAGGATGGAGAGGGTGGAGCCGGGCAAGTGGCGCTCTGAGCAGCCTGCCCTGGGGGAGGCGGTGGTGCTTGAAGGGGCCGGGTGGGCATGCAGCGGCTCTGGGCAGGGGGATGCCGGTACCTGATGATGACACATTGGTTCTCGCAGTCTATGAGCATGTTCCGGTACATGTTGTCCGTGAGGGCATAGATGTGCGGTGGGTTCTCGTACTGGGCCTGGCACGGAGGTCAGGGCTCAATCCCTGGCACTGTGTGCGCCCCGCCCCCCCCCTGCCCCGCCCCTGGCCAGAGCCTTACCGCGCCCTGGTAGAGGTCGATCTCTCGGTCCGTGAAGTAGGGCATCTGCTTGAAGGGGTTCACAGAGATGAGTACAGAGCCGATATAGGTCTGTGTGGGGTTAAGGGCCACGCTGTGTCCGGGTAGAATTCATCCCCCAGGCCCCACAGCCTGCTCCCAGACCGGAGCCTTCCAGACCCCGACTACTCACAGAGGGGCTGGGCTGGAGTGGGGGGAATGGGGGTGTGCTGGGTCTGAGCTCGCCCTGGGCAGAGGGAGTAGTGACGCTCCAGCCAGGGCCCTGCTCTCACCCCACTGTCCCCTGTCCTACCGTCTGGTCCTCTCACTGCCCGCCCCCACACCCCTCCCCGCCCCAGGCCATGATCAGTCTCTGCGTCATGATTCCGACATCTTGTCTTCCTGCTCATAAAGCCTTTCCTCCTCCACCCCTCATGCACCCACACAGCACCCTTCCTCACCCACAGCCACCCCTCATGCACCCACATGCCACCCTTCATCACCCGCAGCCACCCTTCCAAAGATCCATCCACCTGTCATCCTTCCAACATCCCTCCTCTCTCCATCCATTCATCCATCCATGCACCCATACACCATCCCTCTGTCCATTCATAGGCCATCCGATCCCTCCATCCATGCTCTCTCCATCCATCCTCAGGTGGTCCCTCCAGCCATTCATTCTCACTTTACGCCACTATACACCATCCCTCTCTATATCCATCCATCATCCCCCCATCCACACATCATCCACAATCATTCCTCATCCAGTCCTATGGCATTCCTCCCATCATCTCTCCTCTCTTCATCACTCCATCCATCATCCCTCCAGCCATCATCCCTCCACCCCTCCATCTAGCCATCCCTCCATCATCCCTCTATCCCCCTATCCATCATCCCTCCAGCCACCCATCCACACATCATCCCTCTATCCCCCATCCCTCATCCCTCCATTCATCATCCCTCCATCTATCCATGCCTCCATCATCCCTCTATCCCCCTATCCATCATCCCTCCAGCCACCCATCCACACATCATCCCTCTATCCCTCATCCCTCCATCATTCCTCTATCCATCCATCATTCCATCATCCCTGTATCCATCCATCATTCCTTCATCCCTCTATCCATCATCCCTCCATCCCTCCATCATTCCTCTGCCCATCCATCATTCCTTCATCCCTCAATCCATCATCCCTCCATCCCTCTATCCATCATTACTCCATCCCTCATC
>NW_022103934.1:2889088-2893174 GCF_000313985.2 Echinops telfairi | reverse complement strand
TACCCACCATCCTTCTATCCATCCATCATTCCTTCATCCCTCTATCCATCATCCCTCCATCATTCCTCTGCCCATCCATCATTCCTTCATCCCTCTATCTATCATCCCTCCATCCCTCTATCCATCATCACTCCATCCCTCATCCCTCTATCCACCATCCCTCTATCCATCCATCATTCCTCCATCCCTCATCCCTCCATCCCTCTATCCATCATGCCTCCATCCATTCTCACTCCGTGCTTCCACCTATCCACACACCATCGCTCCATCCAGCCCCAGGTCACCCCTCTCTCCATCTAGCCTCACTTCACCCCTCATCCATCCACATACCACCCCTCCCTCCACCTACATGTCATCCTTCCATTCCTTGGTCTGTCTTCCACCCCTCCTTCCTTCAAATCCCTGCCCCCCTCCCTCCCCCTCCCCTCCCCCGCCCAGCCCGCAGCCAAGGATGCGAAGATGTAGTCGTCCATGAAGCGCTTGCGCAGGTTGCTCACGATGCCGTCCTCAGTGATCTGGGGCAGCAGCACCATGTCGTCCACGCCGCTCTGCTTCACGTTGTGGCTCTGCCAGTGGAACCGCTCCTTGCTGCCCTGCGGGTGGGGGCCATGGGGTGGGGGTGAGTCCCTGCAGGGGCCAGCGTGGGTGGGTTCTCAGGTGCCAACCCCAGACTGTCCTCCAGCCCCTGCTTCAGCTTCTGCCCCTTCAACCCGCTGCTTGTTCATCGGTGTCGCCACGCATGCCCACCCCCTACCCAGTCCTGGGGCACCAGGGGTTCACAGTTGAATTGGAAGCTCTATAAAGAGTTGTCTAAGCCCCTCCCAGAAGGCTCCCAGGAAGGGACGAGCCAGCCAGGGGGCAGTATAGCATGGAGGAAACACGCAACCTTCCTCTAGTTCTTTAATGCTTCCCCCACCCACCCACCATCATGACCCTAGTTCCACCTTACACATCCGGCTAGGCTGGAGCATGTACACTGGTACAGACAAGAGCTTGCAACACAGAGAATCAAGGACAGATAAGCTGCTCAGGACCAATAATGAGAGTGGCGATGCCAGGAGGGTAGGGGAAAGGTGGGGGACAAAAGGGGGAGAAAGAGGGAACTGATTGCAATGATCGGCATATTACCCACTCCCTCAGTGGGATGAACAACAGAGACGTGGGTGAAGGGAGGCAGTGGATGGTGTAAGATATAAAAGTGATAATAATCTAGCATTTACCAAGGGGTCCCAAGGGTAGAAGAGTGGGGGAGGGAGGGAAAAAAGAGGAGCTGATACCAAGGGCTCAAGTAGAAAGCGAATGTTTAGAAGGGGAGGATGGCAACGTATGCACAAGCATGCTTGATACAATGGATGTGTGGGTTGTTATAAGAGCTGCAAGAGCCCCCGATGAAATGATTTATAAAAAAATAAAGAATAAAAAATGTCTGAGTGCTAATCCCAGTCCTTGTGGATGTGACCGTATTTGAATGCCCCCCCACCCCACCCCCGTAGCTGTGGAGTTGGCCCTGTGTCAGGCAAAACTGTGCCCCGCAAGGTTGGCAAGGGCTGTTCAAGGGTGACCTTGAACCTCCAACGTTTTGGTTAGAGCTGAGCACATTCAGTTTGCACTCCCCCCACCCCCACCCCACAAGCTCCCCACCCAGGGTGGGGGAGGTGGACGCTGAGGTCCCCTGCGCTCCTGGAGGAGGCCAGAGGAGGAGACCTGCACCCCAAGCTGTCCTTCCACTTCCTCTTCCGTCCCTGAGTCACTTCCCTCCTTCCCTGCTCGGTAACCCCCTGCACAGAAGGCACTGGCTGGGCCAAGGTTGGGTGGGTTTGGGGTGAGCTAGAGGAGGGGCGCGGAGTCCTGTTGATGCAGCCGTGAAGCCATGTGCCGCTCACGGAAAGGTCAGCAGTTCAGACCACAGAGAAAGACGGGCAGCCAGTCTACTTTCGGACAGAGGACAGCCTTGGACATGCAGGGCGGCAGCTCCACGCGGTCACGCAGGGCCACACTCGGTGTCAGGACCAGGGCACAGTAGGGGGGCGGAGGTGGAGCTGGCCCCCCCTCCAGACTCTGCCTTTCACGTCCCCAGCTCTGTCTCCCTGCCCACGCCTAGATGTCCTGCCCTGGAACCACCGCCCACTGCTTCCACCTCTGGCCAGTCTTGACTTCCCCTCCCTCCCCTCTGTCTCGGACTCAGCTGGTCACCTCCCTGGCCCAGGCTGCCAGCTCCTCCGGCTCCCTCTCCCCTCTCATCGCATCTCCTTCCCTGGGGTCCTTGTTTTCTCACTGTTTTTAGATGTTGTTGGGTCAGCTCCAACTCACGGGCACCTCAGGGATGCCGGGGAAGAACAGTGCTCCCCAGGGCTGTCACAGTCACCCCGACTCACGGGGACCCCACAGAGGCTGTGACCTCCCAGGAGCAGACCGCCAGGCCTTTTTCCCAGCATCCCTGTGGGCATAAACTGTAACCACGAGCCTTTCGGTGAGCAGCCCAGGGCTCACTTGCTGGTGCCGCCTACTGAGACTCCTGTTTGGAAAGAGGGTTTTGGCGGTGTAATGGCTGAAGTTCACATGAGGTCATTCTGGCACGGAGAAAACAAATCAAGTTGCCATGCAGTCAAGCCTGGCGGCTGGTGACCCATGTGGTCAGAGTCGAACTATGCCCTTTGGTGGGTGCCTGGTCTTGGCACAAGGGACTCCATTTTGAATCCGGCACCTTCTTGGTTCTCAGAACTCACCTCTCATGGGCCTCCCTCACATCGGCCTCCCCTCCCCTCGCTGAAAATCACCAGTTCTGAGAACCAGATATCCCCGAGAAAGAATGTTCTTTGAAGATATGTTTACTTCACCTGCCCCGGTACCTATAGATAAGATTAACGACCACTTCCCTGCATCCCTTGAAGATGTGTTTATTCCACCCATCCCGGACCTATAGATAAAATTAATGAGCGCATCCCTTTGAAGTCCCTGTGTGCAGCTGTGCCTGCCACCAGGGGATATAAAAATGCAGCCAGAAATTCCCCTCGCGCGGTTTCATTAGCTCAATACCTGAGTTACTGAACCCGTCTGCAAGCTTCTCAATAAAGCCTGCTTCTAAAACTTTACCAATTGGATCTTTAATTCCACATCGCTCCCCAAAAACCCTTACAGTGGGGTCCAATGGCTGACTTGTTCAGAAGTAGATCATCAGACCTTTCTTCCGAGGTGCCCCTGGCTGGGCTGGAACCATCAACCTTTTGCCTAGTAGTTGAGTGTTCGGCTGTTTCCATCACCCAAGGACTCCCAGTGAAGTCGGGCGGACCCTCCTCTTGTACACCAAGGGGAGAGACTCAGAGAAGTTGACTGGATAAAGACGGAGGCAGAGATTAGAGTGATGGGGCCACAAGCCAAGGAGTGTCTGAGACCACCAGAAGCTGGAGGAGATGAGAAACACCTTCCCGGAGAGCCTTTTGAGGAAGGCTGACGGTTCCCTCATTGTGGAGTTCTACCCTCCGGGACTGAGCTAAGAATTCCCACTGGGTGATGCCTCCCACATGGGGTATTTTTGTTGCTAGAACCACAGGAGATGGACCAGTTAAAAACCAGCTGCCCTTGAGTGAGTTCTGACCAATGACACAGAATAGAACTAACGGCGACCAGTTCCATCCTGGGAACCTCGCATAAACGCTGGTCTCTGCCTCTCTCGTTTTTTAAAAAATCAGACGATGATCAACACCTTCCTCAGGCTCTGTGGACACGACTTTGGCACCTGCTCCCCTGCTTCTTCCTCGGGGAAGCCTGCTAGGATCGTCCCCCCTTCGGCAGTGCTGAACCAATCAAGTTCTGCATGCACAAGGGCTGCCTTAGCGTCCGCTCTGCCCTCATTCAGCGCGCCCACCAGGGAGGAGGCGAGCAGACAGAGGGCTGAGCAATGGCGGCCTGCAGCTCCCCAGAGCGGTGGATTCACTCTTGGTAAGATGTGCCTCCTCCAGGAAGCCCTCTGTGCTGGATCCCTTTTATGCATGATGAGGCCGTGGTACCCAGCGGATTGCCCCAAACTCTGGCCAAAATGTCCTTTCCAACCCAAATCCAACCCAACCCTAACCCAACCCAACCCAA
>NW_022103934.1:2887095-2888670 GCF_000313985.2 Echinops telfairi | reverse complement strand
TCCGCAGGGTTTTCCGAAGCTGATCTGCTGGGGGTGGGGGGTGGGGGTGGAAAGAGCCCCAGGCCTTTCTCCTGGGCAGCCTCTGGGTGGATTCAACACCACCCACCTTTCAGTTAATAGATGAGTGTGATGGGCTTTGTGTCACCTTGGCGGGCCCAGGATTCTCCATGATCTGAAAGTTGCGCCTCCCCCCTCCTCCCCACTATCCCGTACAATGATCTAACATGATGTAATCAAATCCGTAATGGGATCTACTGTGAGCCAAGCAGTGACTCAGGCCCTGACCTGGTTCCGATTCATATGACCCGATGTAGAACAGGACAAGACACTGCCTGGTCTTGCGCCGCCCTCCGAATTGTTCTCAGGTTTGAGCCCACCGACGCCGCTCCTGGTAATACGTCCAAAGTAGGTGAGAGGAAGTCTGCCATCCTTTCCTCTGAGGACATTCCGACCGTACTTCTTCTGGATGGATCTTTGTTCTTTTGGCAGCCCGTGGTCCTTTGAATATTCTCCCCCAGCACCGTAATTCACATGCGTTGACTCTCCTTTGGGGTTGGGCATGAGTGTATGTCTAATCCAGGCAGCCCTGCTGGTGCTGTGGGCTGGGTGCTAGGTTCCTAAGGGCGAGATGCACGGTTCAAATGCACCAATTGCGCTGCGAGGAGAAAGATGAGGCTAACTGCCCCATGAAGGCTACAGCATCAAGACGTGAGGCTCAAAACTCACGACCACGGGACAGGGCAGCACTGCTGCCTGTGGGTTTCCAACACTGTACATCTTTACAGGAGTAGAACGTCGTTATTCTGTGAAGCGGCTGGTGGTTAGGCACTGCTGGCCTTGCCATTAGCAGCCAAAGCGTGCAGCCCACCACGCTGCCACGGCTCCCTTAGCGGACCCCAGAAACGCTCCAGAGGGTTGCTATGGATGGTGGTGACTTTTGGGGGACGGGGCTGCTTTTTTGTGTCTGTGGGGGCGGAGCCGTTACATCCCACCCCTCTGGCAGGGCAGTGTCTCTGTGTTGAGCTGCTAACCCCACGAGGTCGGCATGTCAGACCCCACCAGGTGCTCTTTGGGAGAAAGATGAGGCTCCCTGCCATCGTGATCAGTTACAGTCTGGGGAGCGCACAGGCCCAGTTCCACTCTGTTCTGTAGGGTTGCTGCGGCGGGTCGGGGCCCTGGTAAAGGGAAGGGGCTGAGAATCAGAGGCAGACCCTCGAGGAGATGGATGGACACGGTGGCTGTCACAAGGGCTCCAACCTAAGAATGGTGGGGAGGCTGGTGCAGGGGTGGGCGGGGTGTCCTTCTGTTGCCCCTGGGGTCGCTATGGGTAACCACCGACAGGACCAATCACTGCCCAGGCTGTACAGTCGGTTCCAGCTCCTGGCGCCTAGAAGAACCGCTCCGCGGGGTTTTGTTGGCTGCAATCTTGCGGGGTGGGGTGGGGTGCAGCTCTCCAGTGGAGCCAGGGGGCGGGTTCAAGCTACCAGCCTTTCAGGCAAGCCTGGGACTGCTTAAACCAGTGTGCTACCAAGGGGTCTTCACCTGCAGCAGTGTTTCCCAAAGTGGGTGACCGTG
>NW_022103934.1:2878622-2885951 GCF_000313985.2 Echinops telfairi | reverse complement strand
GGGTCATTGCCAATGAACTCCTGGATTCCTCCATGGAGGCAGAGACACTCTCTTGGCTCGCTCCCTGGGAAACATTGCAGCTGACAAGACACATGGAGATAAGCTAGTGCCCCGAGCTGGCGAAGCACTGAGATGCTTACAATGCCACTGGATCCATAAGATGTTCCACTCACTGGCCTGTGATCTTCCTGCATTCGGCCTCATTGCATGTGTTTCATGAGTCTGAAGAAGACTTTATAGATTGATTTTGGACATAAGCTAATACTGGACTTATGGACTTCATCTGGACTTGGCTGGGATGTTTTCTCAATATTCAATTGCTCTTGTATTAAAGTTCTTTCTTTTTCATGATTGTGGGGGTTTATTAGAGAAACTGAAAAATTACACATCTGAGTCAGAAACATTAAGCATACAGTTATATTTATCTGCAGTGTCTCTAATCAATTGTACCAGCACGCTTGCATCTCTCTAGTTCTTGGCCTCCAGCGACATGACCCCTTGTCATCTCCCCTGCTTAGTCAAGTGTTACAAAGCTATTTTAGTGATAATAAATTTTCCAAAGGCATTTCAGTCTATAAGCCAGCCTCTCTGATGTCCAATTTAACTACTGATAAGTCCTGGTGGCTTAGTAGGTTATGTGTTGGGCTGTTAACTTCTAGGTCAGCAGTTCAAAAGTTCTTTCTTATACACATAGGCATGTCTATGAATTTGTTTCTCTCGTCTATCTGGACTAACACAGGAGCATCTTAGTCCTCAAAGTAACCTCCTTGCTTTTCAACATTTCAAAGAGCTCTTGTGCAGGAGATTTGCCCAATGCAAGTCGTCTTTTGACCTCTTGACGGCTGCTTCCATGAGCATTGGTTGCGCATCCAAGCAAGACAAAATCCTCGACAACTTCAACCTTTTCTCCATTTATCATGATGTGACCCGTTGGTTCCGTTTTGAGGATTCTGGTCTTCCTTACATGGAGTTGAGATCCATACTGGAAGCTGCGATCCTTGATCTTCATCAGCAAGGGCTTCAAGTCCTTCTCTCTTTCAGCAAGTGAAATTGTGTCATCTGCATATCGCAGGCTGTTAATAAGCCTTCCTCTGGAAAAAAAAAAAGCCTTCCTCCAATCCCGATGGTACATTCTTCTTCACATGTGTGTATACGGAAAGATTTTATGTCAAGACATGGCTCACACAATTCTGTAGAAGTAGGTAAGTCTACCACGGTTCACGTCTGTGGCTCGGATGTCAGCCGGAGGCTTCTCCTGGCTCTGTAGCTGCAGGGGCTGATGAAGCAGGAAACAGGGAGAGCACAGGCTGGCAGATGCCGAGCTGAATGAATCCAAGTTCACTGTCTGTCCACTGATGTTCTCCTGGGACCGGCAGGCGATATCACAGGAGGTCAATGAACCCGACGCGGGATCCGGATCCAGCAATACAAGTGAGTTAGCTTCCACACCCTGTTGGTCTGTGCTAAGGGTCAGCCACATTCCAAAGGAGCCTCCCTCACCTGTAACAAGACTGTGACCAGACGGAGGAGGCCGGTGGCGCCCGACGCGGCACTTTCCACAATTGCCCCACAGACGATCACACGGTGAATGAACGACTCCCTTTCCCATGAGCTGACCTTGCTATGCTAGAGCGCAGCTCGGGGGACTCCTGGCCCGGGGTAATGTCACACCTCTCGTGGACATAGCAGACCCACAGAGGCACAGAAACAAGCCAGCACTGAGGGGGGAAGCTGGAGGCACTGGCAGTGCAGGGAGTGAGGAAAGAGCTGAGCAGTGACAGAGAAGGCACAGGGAGCCGTCCCCTCTAGCTGTTGCCCTGAATTCGGCGTTCGAGCCTCCCTGAACGCTGAGAAAAACTTTCTGTTCATTCCACCCCCCCCACTCCCACCCCGATTTGTGGCACTGCTCTGACGGCCACACGAGAGCCTAAGCCGCCTCCCGTGGTCTCTTCATGCTCAGACCGGTCCTTGTCTTCCCCTGCCTGACGCCTGCCATGGCTCTCCATTACCTGCAGGAGGTGAGCATGGGTTTCGGGGAGAGGTTTGTCCAAGGCCCGTGCCCTTTCCCTTGGCAGCCCGAGAGACTGTGAGGGTGGGCCCGGGCAGAGGAGCCCTGGACAGTCAGCACCTGCTCTGTGCTCGATGCTGGGGTAGCATGTCACCAATATTGCCGGCAACTCAGAGGGGAAACTGAGGCTCAGAGAGGTGCCATGGCTTGATGGAGGGCCTAGCTAGTTTCCAATGGAGTCCTCTGGGTTATGCAAACGGTCAGCAGGCTCCCTGCCAACTGGAAGGAGAATCAGGTCTACCCTGAGGTGCCGCAGAAGAAAGGCCTGGCTCTCGACTTCCAAAGAACACAGCCATTGAAAACCCTGGGGAGCGCAGATCTCCTTGGATGCCCTTGGGGGCGCCGGGAGTCAGAATAGACTCTGACATCCACGGGTCTGGTTTTGGCTTTGGCTATTGGGTCCATTGGACACAGTGAAGGCCAGGCCTTTGTGCAAGCACCCTGCAGTGGCTGGAACCCAAGAGGTGTGTGCGCTGGGGCTTGAAAGCTGAGAAGGGAGTTGAGACACAGCAGGGAGGAGGGATGGACGGGGCAAAGGCTGGAGGGCTGACTGTGATGGACGTAGGGAAGAGGAGGGTGGACGGGGTGCCCAGGAGGAACCCTTGAAAGCTCCCACTGCTCTCCTTGTCAGGTGCTCTCGAATGGGGTCTGATTCATAGTAGCACCCCCCAGGGGCTCTCTTGTCTTCTCCATGGAAGCCGACCGCCTGGTCTTTCTCCTGTGCACCTGGTGGGCGGTTTCAAACCACTGGACTTCAGTTTCTACCCAAACCAACCTCACTACGATCGAGTTGATGCTGACTCACAGCAACCCTGCAGAACAGGGTAGAACTGGCTCCTGTGGGTTTCCGAGGTTGTAACTCTTTCAGGGAGGAGAAAGCCCTGTTTTTCCTCCCATAGAGCGGCTGGTGGTCTTGAACTGCTGACTTGGAGGTTAGCAGGCCAGCGCTTAACCACTATGCCACCAGGGCTTATGACCATATGTTCACTCAGTCAACCACTGCCATGGAGTCAGGACTGACTCACAGCGCCCCCTGTGGGTTTCCGAGATGGTAACTGTTGACGGGAGTAGAAAGCCCAGCCTTTCTCCTGAGGAGCTGCTGGCGGTTTCGAACTGCCGACCATGCAGATCGCTGCCCAATGTGTAGCCATTACATTACCGGGGCTCCTTACCTTTCCTTTAGCAGAGCTCATTAAACAACCACAAAACAAAACAAACATCAAAAGAAACTCACTACCATCGAGTCAATGCCGGCTCATGGCGACCCTATTGGACTGCCCCTGTGAGTGTCCAAGACCGTAACTCTTTACCGGAGTAGAAAGGCCCATCTTTCTCCTACTTACAGCAGCAGAAACGACAGGTGATGTTACCCGTCCCCACCCCACCCCCAGCCCCTGCCCCTGTCCCTTGTCTTGGAGTCAGGAACAAAACCAGTTGCCATTGAGTCAATCCTGATACTCAGGGACCCACCGGCATAGCGGTTACGTGTTGGGCTAACTGAAAGGTCATCAGTTCGAAACTACCAGCCGCTCCAGGGGAGAAAGACAAGGCTTTCTACTCCCCTCAAGAGTGACAGTCTCCGAAACCCACGGGGCAGTTCTACCCCGTCCTGCAGGGTCACTGTGAGTTGGCCTCGCCTCGATGGCAGTGAGCGAGTGTGAGGGGTCCTGTGTGACAGGCTCAAGCTGCCCAGGGGATTTCTCCTCCTCTGCATGCGAGCAGACTGCCAGGCCTTTCTGTGGCGGAGCCGCTGGATGGGTGTCCATCAGGAGCCGGGTGCTTAATCTCCACACCACCAGGGTCACAGCCCCACCCCTCAGCCCCAGGGAACATTTCCTAAGGCAAATCTGACCCCTTCTCTCCATGGCGTCCCACCTCCCTCGGCTTCACCCAGAGAGTCCCCGTGCCTCGGTGGGCTCAGGCACAGGATGGCGCACGACAGGACAGTGTTTTGTCCGTTGTGTGCATGGTCGCTATGGGCTGGAGCCGACTCGGGGCCACCGAATGACCACAATTACCCCTGTCTGCGGAGAGGACCTTGAAGAAGAACCTGCCTCTGGGCCCTGGCGTAGGCTGGAGCCTCTGCAGGACGCCCTGTCCAGCTCCGGGCGGGACACCAGCAGCGGCGAAGGTGACCCGGCCCCCTGGCTCCCACGGTGGCATTTCTTTCTGTTGTCCGTACGGAGCGGACTGAGCAACATCGGGAGCTTGGCAAAGGAGAGTGTGGTTGGCCCTCCTGTCCCCACAGGAAACCCCTCTGAAGGTCTTGGTGGGAGAGCCGGGTGGGTGGGTGGGGATCTGGAGGAGGTAGAGAGACCAGAACAAGCTTAGGCTTCAAAGGTGGGGCAGGGCAAAGAGGGAGGTGATGGGGGTGGGGGTGGCACAAGGCAGTGACCAGGCGGGAGGGGCAGGTTGAGGGTTTGGTAATGGCTTATTTGAGGCCTTTATAAGTCTGGGGTGCTGGGGGACATTGCACAGGAGGCCAGAGAGGGCTGGGCTGGAGCCGAGGTGTGGGGATCAGGGCTTGGCAGGGCGGATGGGAAGGTGATGTAAGCCAGTGGTATTCAGTAGGGAATGCTGCTTTCCCAGGGGCAGGGCTTTTGCCCAGGAATTCTTTCCCCCGGTGGGAGCCTGTTGGATGGTGGTTAGCAGCCGAGCTTGTAATCTCTATGCAGCAGGGCTCCTTCCCGTAGAGCCGGTCACATGTTGGTCTGTGATCCACATGTCCAAGAATCATTGCCCTGAAACTTCTCGGCCCAGCTGAAGTCGGCCCGAGGAAGGCCGACCTGCTGCTTCCAGGCTGATCCCTGACCATGCTACACGCCATGCTACAGAGTAGAACCACCCCCTTGTGCATTCGCGGCTGTAGTCCCTACTGACTGGAGAGCGCCAGGCCTTTCTTCATGGCATCGTTGGCTCGGTCAAGAGTCAAACCGTTTGCCTCACTCAGGGGCCTTTGAGGTTGGTACCGGGAGGTCTGTTGTACAGAAAACGATGACTTTGAGAGGTTAGGTGCCTTTCCCAAAGTCACACAGGCAAGGGGCAGAGCCAGGCAGGAGGGGAGGGGCTGGGGAGCCCCTATGAGAAGGTAGAGGTGGGCTTGGGGTGAGTTTCAGATCACTCCAGGATGGCCCATCGGGTGGGGCCAGTTCTATCTTGTGTTCCTGGTGCCTCAGGCTAAAAGGGAGCCCATGGCCCCTTTCCTTTACTGGGACTGAATCCCCAGGTCGACCCTGAGGACTGGGCTCTGCTCCCTGATCCTCCTACCACCCACCCCAAGGGGCTTTCTGCCGGCTCTCCCTGCCTGTCCTGTCCCTCATCCCTGACCGCCCTGGAACCACCCCACCCAGAAGCATTTGTCATGGGGTCAGAGAGCAGGTCACTCACACGCCTCCCCGGCCAGAGTTGGCGACCTAAATTTAGAGGCCGGGGCTTCTCAACTGTGAGAGAAGACGTTTCTCACGCAGGGAGGGCGGTGGAGGATTTTAGCACGGAGATTGGGGTGCTAGTCCTGGCTGGTCAGCTCACCGACCACTGCATGACCACTGAGAGAGTGGAGGTGTCAAGCGAGCGCTATAACGGGCCTGCTCCATGAAGCTCGTGGTCGGACGTGCGTCTCCCACACCCAGGTGTGGTTCCCAGCCGGCACACTGTGTTGGTGGAGGCTTGTGTTAAGCCGAGCGGATCGCAGCGGAGCTTCCGGGCTCAGATGAGGAAGAAAAGCCTGGCAGACAGTGTGAGAACAACTCTGGTGCCCAGTGGTCTGATGGGTCATGGCTCATGGGCAGCGCTCTGTTCTGCCGTGGACAGAGGCGCTGTGAGCCCAGGCGGGGCTGAAGGGGCAGTCCTGGCCACACCCTTTTGCCCCACCATACGTGGAGTCTCTGAGGACATTGCATGAGCCCCCAGGGAGAGGAGGAAGCTGGAGCACTCCGGAAGGGGCAGCTCCTGAATCAGGGGGCCTCGCTGACGTGACGCAGAGTCCGGACAGACGATGCGGACTTGTTGAGTGAGTGCAGGGATGGACGGATGGCGCACACTGGGGTGAGACGCCCCCACTCTGTTTCTGAGGCACCCCTCTGTGGCCCCAAGACTCCACAGGTCGAGTTGAAGCCTATGTTTCTACGTCTTTTCCGTGTGTGTGTATGTGTGTGTGTGTGTGTGTACAACAAAGAAGCTGTGGTCATCGTTGACCACAGGCCGAGTGTGACTCAACCCGCTTTAGGGCTCTTGTGCAAGACGCTCAGGGGATCAGGGTGGCTGGGGTGGGAGGAAGGAGGTAGCTGCTGCTTCTGGCTCTTCAGAAAGGCCCACCCCCCTCCCTCCACTCCCCCAGCAGGATGTCAGGCAGGGGGAAGAGTCCCCGGTGGTGTAGACAGTTAAGGTGCTCAGCTGCTCGGGGAAAGAAAGGCTGGCCGTTGGAATGCACCCAGAGACCTGTCCCAAGAAAGGCCTAGCAATCTGTTTCTCGAAGGTTTCGCAACCTGTGGGCTTCACAGGCAACTTGGTAGAAGTTGTTTTCTTTTCTGCAGGCCCCGTGAGGCCCCCGAGCCTGCCAAACTGCCTTCGCTCCAGCGCTGCCAACGGCTGCCATGGCGGCGGCCCTAGCCCGCTGGCCCTCCGGCACAGGCTGGGGCAGGAGGAAGGACTGGCTGCAGGGGCCTTGGCCTGACGTGCTGGCCTCCCGGCAAGGCCACAGGGCCACCAGCTGCAGAGCTCCACTTCCTTCCCGCCAGGCCTGAGTGCTGTGGTCGAGCTGGGGCTGTCAGGAGGTGCTGATCCTCTGCCGCCACCACCGCCACCCCCCTGCTCCCCCCAAGGTGCCCCCGCTGTGGTCCTGCCCAGCGCCTGCCCCCACCTCAGCACACTGGTGCTTTGGGCTCTATGAGAACCACATCCTCACCTCGGAAGGCTCCTGGGGGCTCCCCCTCCAGGGCAGGCCTTCAGTCTCCTCTCTGCCCAGCCAGGGCTCATCACCCCACACGTGGGGGGACCTTTGTCTTGGTGGAGTGGGAGCCCTGGTGGTGTGGAGTGGTTCTGCATGGGGCTGCTAACCCCAAAGTCCGCAGACTGAAGACAAGCCCCATCAGCCAACGGGAACAACCACCATCGTCTTCTCTGTCATCCTCGCCACCACCACCACCCTCACCCACTACCACCACCATAACTCACTTCCATCACCACTGTCATCACCTACTACACTGCCCTCATCACGATCACCATCATCACCCCATCACCCCACCATCATGACCCACCATCAT
>NW_022103934.1:2851520-2877425 GCF_000313985.2 Echinops telfairi | reverse complement strand
TCACCATCACCATCATCACCCACATCACCACCATCACCACCACCATCATCACCCACCATCATGACCACCGTCATCACCCACTATCACTAGCACCACCCCATCATCACCACCATCACCACCACCACAACTCATCACCATCATCATTACTACCACTACCATAACTGCCACCCCCCACCATCCCCACCACTCATCCCCACCACCACCATCACCATCATTACCCTAACCTCAACCCCCACCATCTCCACCTTCTTTCACCACCGCTGCCATCATCACCTCCATCAGACACCACCACGATGACCACTACCACAACTAGGATCACCACTACTAAACCTAGTACCATCATCACCCCCAGCCCCATCATCACCACCCACCACCATAACCCACCATTACTGTTACCCACAACTACCACCATTACTGTAATCCACACACCGTAATCCACACTCCCGCTGTCCACCACCACCACCATCATTACCACACCCCACTATCATTACCATCACCACCACCACCACCATCACTACCCACCGTGGTCACCATCATCATCACCACCACCACCATCATTCAGTACCACCACCACGTCCACCCCCCCATCATCCCCACCCCCATCCCTGCTACCATCACCTTGACCAGGACTGTCACGACCACAACCCGCAGCCCACAGTAACCACCACCATCATCAATGACCATCACCCACAATGTGGTTGGCTGCTGTTGCAGATCCCGCGCACCATGGACTGCAGTGCTGTTCCCATGGTGCCTTGCAGGTCGTACCGCTGAGCTCCACGGGGTTTTTGTTGGTCGGTGCTTGGAAGTCTATAACCAGGCCCTTCTTCCTCGTCTGGAAGTTCTGAAACCCATTCAGCATCCTATCGGCACACAAGCCTCTGCTCAGATAGGTGCTGTGTGCGGGGTGACATGGCCGAGCCTCAGACCTGGGCTTCCCCACTGGAGATGAGAGTTCTATCCCTGGCCCGTCGATGTGTCCCCACAGAATATCAGCCAACAGCTACACATAGCTAAGTGTCAGGGACAACTCTGAAATAGCGATCACGGAATACCCTCTTCAAACACCAGCTGAGGGTCACCAGAAGCCAACCAGGATGTGCCACCCCCCCTCCCCCCACTGAGCCCAGGGCCACGGGCATCTGTCTCAGGGACCTCATAGGAGAGCGCGGGACTGCCCCGTGCGGTTTCCACGGCTGTCAGTCTCTACGGGGTTCCTGGAGTGTGGACGGCTTCTCACCCGTCACACACAGCACCGTCTTTCCAGACAGATCTGGAAACGTCCATTCCTCGTGAATCTGTGACCCCGGCGGAGAAAACCACATGACTTTCTGATTCCAAGGGCCAATACCAGTCCGTGTCAGCTCACTTGTGTCTAGGCTATCGGTGCGTCTGCGGTCTGTTCCCACCACCCCTCTTTCAGAAACGTAACTGTTCGTTTATGTTTTATCAACTCACCAACATACAGTTCACACATCATACATTGCAATGGTTGATCACGCATGTCAGAGTTGTGCAGCCATCTGTTCAACGATTCCAGTGCGGTCCACGTCACCGTCGACAACTTCCAATTCCCTAGATGCGCACTTCGTACGTTCCCAGTCCCGAGGGTGATTCGATGTTTGCCGCTGGTTCTTCTCGTTGTCAGTTGTGTCCCATCAGCAAGTGGAGGTCCTGAGAGCTCTGCCCCCCCACGCCCTTATGGGGGAGGCAGCTCTTCCTCAGTGCTATTGGGAGCGCCTTCCAACGTGAGGGGCCCGCCTTCTGGCACCAACTCTGACCATGCCCCTGGGGAGGCATGAGGTCGTCCTCATCCGACAATGTCCACCGATATTCACAAGGTTTTCCGTGGCTGATTGCTCCGACGTGGACAGCCTTCGTGTCTGTTCTTAGTCTGGAAGCCCCACGGGAGCCTGTTCACTTTGGGTGACCCTGCTGGCATTGGAAACACCAGTGACGTGGCTTCCAGCATCACACCCACCTCCACAGTCTGACGAACGGACAGACCAGTAGTGAACTGAGCTAACAGCGCCTAACAACAGCAGCAGATCTTTGCGGAAGCAGACTGCCTCCTCTGTCTCCCTCAGAGCAGCTGGTGGGTTCGAACCGCCGACCTTCCAGCTAACAGACTAGTGCTTTCACATTACCTTAGCACCAGGGTTTACCCGCCTGTCATCATTCAGCCAATCACCAAGCACCACTGCCCCAGCGAGAAACAACCGACTCAAACCAACCATCGCCACTCACAGCCCACCCACAAGGGCCCTGCTACACCGACCTGCAGCCGCCGCCCCGCCCCAACCATGCCAACACCCCAACAGGAAGCTGTGGCCATGGACGGCACAGCCAACAACAACTTCTCTCTCAAACACAACAGTGACTCACTGCTGGGCATCGCCATTGCAAAAGCCCGCAGTGAATTAGCAGTCTTCAGAGTGCTGACCCGAACAGTTAGCTGGCACGGAGTTGGTTCTGAGCCCTGTTCCCACCGTGCCCACCAGGATGGAACCCTGCCCTCCCCACGATCCGGTGTCGGCCCACTGTTACCCACCCAGGGGGTTCTTAGTAGTCCATTTCCGGGCCTTTCTTCCAAGCCTGTCTTAGTCTGGAGGCCCCGCTGCTGGCTGTCGTCCGTGAGTGACCTGCTGGCGTTTGGAACACCAGTGGTCTAGCTTTCAGCATCCCAGCCGCACATGAGCCAAAGGGTGACGCAGCCAGGCGCTGCCAGCCATCAGTTTTCCAGTAACCGACAATGCCCCCAGGCTACTCTGTAAGGTGGTCAGCGGCCACTTCCTCTGGAGTGGACAGTCTATTCCTGCTTTGCAATCTGTTCTGAGCCTGGAAGCTCCGCCGAAACATGTTCGCTTTGGGGCGACCCTGCTGCCAGTTGAAATACCGTTGACGGAGCTTCCAGCACCACACCGGCCCCACAGGTGTGACACAAGTGGCAAGCGGTGGCCTTTAAAGATGCGCTAACTCGCTGCCACCGATCGAGTCACGGTTATGCCCCAGAAAACGGCGCTAACCCAAATGCACCAGCCCGTGGCCAAGGTGGAAACTCCGGGTCTCACGGAACAGGCCTGGCTGTTCTCTTCATGGGAGCACAGCGCCAAGCCTTTCTTCTGTGGCACCACGGGCTGGGTTGGAGCTGCCCTTTAAACCTTAGGCGGGGCAACCCTCAGTCCCACACGAGCTGTTTGTGCTGCCCAGCGACCGACCACCACCAAGCCGGCCCAAAGTGGTAGCGCTTGTGTGTGCAGGGCGTATCACAGGCCCCACGGAGGGAGGGAGGCCTTGGGATGTGTGCTTGGGTCCTCTGCATTTATGTGACATTCTTTATCCCCAACCCCCCAGGATGACTTCGGCGCCTCTAGACAGGGGATGTGACCTCCCCCCTGGGTGCCCCGCTCTCAGTTCAGATGGGTTGCTCTTTTCCCCATCAGCACCTGCTTTCCTGACCCAACTTAACCATTTAGGCCACCCACGGTCTCCTGGTCAATCTCCCCCAAGTGGACCGCCGACTCCACATTTCACACGGCAGGGCTGGGCGGTCCCCAGCAGTGAATCACTTCTTGCATTTTCATCTGTCTGTTCATCTCATCTCTCGAACCTCTGGGGCTGGGCGCCAAGCCCCAAGAAAGCGGGGTGCTGAAAGTCCACTCCTCCCAAGGGCTCCTGGGGCCGGGGGTGGGGAGCCCAATGCATCATGGGTTTCCTAGGGGTTGGTGGTGTGTACCTTGCTAGAGGAGTCTAGGAAGAAAAGCCCCTGCAGTCGGCTTCCCTGAAGATGAGTCAAGAAAACCTTCATGAGCACTTTTACCCTGTGTCGCATGAGGTCACCGTGAGAGGGAGCTGGCTCACAGGTAATGTGTTTTCGGTTTTCCCTTTGGGTCTCAGAACTAGCGCAAAGGCCACCTCCCTTCCTCTGCCCAGCCGTTGACACCACCAGCTGCCCCCCTCGGAGATGACACAAAGCGAAAGCTGAAGTGAGCTGTGGAACACGGTGGGGGGAACTCCAAGACCACTGTCACCACTGCCGTCCTCCCGGGACAGTGGCCCACGCTGCTGCAGACGTGCTCCAACCCAATGTTCGCTGCCTGACTTCTCGCCACTCCACTCAGTCACCTGTGCAGGCACCCTGTCACACGGTCCATGTCCCACCTGCCCGCTGCTTCCCTTCTGAGCTGTGAGCAACGCCCCCCACCAGACCCTACTAAAAACCAGGGCACATCTTTCAGTCCCAGACTGACTTTTGATAGGCCCGGGAACCCAGAGGGGAACTGATTTGCCCAAGGCCACACGGGAGGATGGGGAGCCCCGTCAGGCTACACACGGGGTCCCTCGGCCCTCAGGAAGGGGCTATCTCCTTGTCCTTGGGCACACTGTGCTCCTTCAGGGGTCCAGGGTCTTGTTCCCTCCAGGAACCATCCTGTCTCTGTGCCGGTATCCTAGCCACCACTGGATGGGGGCTTGGCGAGCCAGACCAGGCAATGACCAGAGAAGGGACCCCAGCAAGTCAGCCATGGCCTGCCCACCTTCTGATGGGTGTCTCCAGGGCTGGCGCACCCCCACCCAGCATGTCCCAAGTCTGCTCCCAAAGGACTCACCATGGTGAGAGTTGGTGTCCGAGCCCGTGGGGGCACTCGAGTAGGTCCCAGCTGGGGTGCAGGCTCAGGGTCCTTTGGGGGGTGTTGGGGGCATGACTCTCCTCCAGCTCTCTCACCTAACTCCCAGCCCTAGTTCCTCTTGTAACAGCGCCCCCCTCTCACTTCCTTTGGCGGGAGGGGCTGCGGCCACAGAAGAGGGAAGCTGGAGGCGGGGACAGAGCTGGGGTGCAGCAGCAGCAGCAGTGGGGCTGGGGGAAACTGGCTATTTTGGGCCCTGACCCTGAAGGGAGAAGTCGTGGACAGATGACAGCCACTGCCAGGCCCCAGGAGGCCCCTTTTCCAATGACTTGTGGACAGAGCTGCAGCATGGAGCTCTCCGGTCAGCTGGCTGCAGGACCGGAGGCGCTTTGCAGAAACACCAGGGCCGCTCAGATCTATTGAACACTGGGGTGGCGCAAGGTGGAAGGATGGATGCATCACTTCAGGCTGCTCGGGGCGGAAAAACCAAGCCGCTGCCTCGAGAACTGAGCACCTGAGGTGTCAGGGCTTCCTTTTGGAAAGAGATCACCAGGCCTTTCTTCCCAGGTGCTTCTGGCTGGATTTGAACGACCAACCTTTCTGTTAGGAGGCAGCGCGTAACCATTTAGGCCACCCCGGGTCTCCTGGTCACTCTTCCCCAAGTCTCTCTCCTGTCCCGGCAGGTGTGTGTGGGGGTGATACCAGGCACAAGGGGTAGGTAGGGTATACCTACGAACCCCAGAATGGAACGCTAGTGCTAGGTTCCGGTTTCCCAGAACCTGGTTTTCATCGGTCAGAGGCGGGCTCTTTTAAATGGTCACTGCTGTAGGTCCCCAGGGGACATTTGGTGGGGAAGGGAGGCATGGGAGGTTGTCACTTCCCCAGGCTGGACCAGGAGGTGTGGAGGCAGAACCCCACCCTAGCTAGAGAAACCTGGCCAGGCTGCTGCAAGTGTCCCCAGGGGTTACCCTCTAGTGGCCACAGAAGGGAGCGCACCCTGTCCTCAGCGTGGAGACTTGAGCGCGTTGACCCTGGCTAAGCAGCTGACAGGTGCTGGGAGTCACCCCATCTTGCTGGGGGTCAGGAAAGGCTTCTGGGGGAGCTGGAGGGGCCGAGTGGGTGGTGCGGCAGGGGAGGATGCCCCTGGCTGGAGCGAAGGCCCGGAGGTGGAGCAAGAGGGTGGGAGTGAGGAAATTCACTCCTGCTAGGAGTGGGCGGAGCTGCTAGTGTCAGGTCAGGCCTTGGGGAGATGCTGACTATGCTGCCAAAAGTCCCCTTTTGAGACCCACTTGTGAGTGGTGCAGGGGAGGGAGGGACCCAGATACACCCCTACCCACGCAGAAATCTACACGAGACAAAACTTTATTGATGAGGGGGCTTCCCGGTGTGGCGTTTGTGGGCCCCAGGGCAGGGCCTGTAGCACCATGAATCGGGGAAGCTGGATGGCAGGCCGCCCTGGGGCAGGCAGGGCTGAGGCTGGCTTGAATCTTCCCAGCTCCTCGACACTCCTGCAGCTGGTCTGGTCAGGGGGATGGTGGTGCTAAGCCCCCTCCTCCCAGCTCGGAGTGGAGGGGGACGGGCAGTGGTGGGGACAGAGCACCAGTAGACCCCCCTTTCCCTTCCCCCCTCTTCACAGTACATATTCCCATCAAAGGGACTCCCTAGGGGTGGGGGGTAAGGCATCTTAGGGAGAATAGCTGTCCCCGCCCAATCCCATCCTGGAGGGGGCGTGTCTTACCATGTGAACTGGCAGGGGGGCTGAAGAGGGACCCTGGAGGTGATTAACTCCTCCCCATCCCCAGTCTGGGGGCCCGTCAATAAATAACTTCAGGTTCCACCCCACCTTTCACCTCCAGCTCCCACCTGCTCCGCCCCCTCGACCAGCCCAGGGCAGATCTCACACTCAGCGCTACCACCCCGCCTCCCCTCCCACCCGTGGGCGCCCAGCTGTGGCTCCAGGTGCCGCGCGTCCGTCCCCTAGCGGCCCTGGCAGGTTTTACAGCACATCTGGCGGAAGTAGGCTCGGCTGCAGAACTGGAATTTGAGCACCAGGGGGCAGTAAGCGACCTTGTTCACATCCTTGCACTCTGGTTGTGGAAGAAGAGGGTGGAAATCAGGTCAGCGGGGGTGGGAGTGGGGGTGGGTGGGGCGCCTTCTTCTTGCACAATATTCTGCTTCTCTGTGCCACCCGCTTTCAACCGTCAAAAACCCAAGCCAGTTGATTCGGACTCCTGGCGCCCCTGCGTGTCTGAGTAGACCTGTACTCCACAGGGCGGCTTTCAGATGCCCTTGAACGTCCCACTTTTCCGTGAACGGCCAGGTGTGTTTACACTCCCTAAGGACTCCTTCAGCTTACAGTACTACTAATGTCGTCAGGAAGGGGTTTGGTGTCTGGCTAATTTGCAGCCATGCTGCCGTGTCAATTCTGACTCGGGTTGCCCCATGTATGCAGGTAGAACTGGTCCATGGGGTTTTTAATGGCAGGGATCTTTCGGACGCAGATCACCAGGCCTTCCTTCCACAGTACCGTTGGGTGGGTTCTAATGGTTAACCGTTTCATCGAAGGACCTTGTATATATAGCACACGGGTGCACTTCATAAATGTTTCGGGGAGGGATTAGGGGCGGATGGCTTGGTGGAGACAAGGGAAAACATTTTGACCATTTGGGAAGTTATAGGGTCCCTGGTCCTGTCCCTCCAAGCCCTCCTGTGGTGTCCTTGCTTCTGCGCAGTGCCCCCCTCAATCGTGGTTTGCCCACCCCATCTCCTGCCGGTGTACCTTCTGGGCCGTCCTCAGCGGGTGCACTCTCGCACTTGGCCTCGCACTGCTGCGTGGCGGGAGGTCTCAGCGCCTCGGTGCACTCCCGCGATGGCTGGCCCGTGTGGCTGTTACAGCGCACGGGGCGATGCTGCTGCCCGAAGCCACACTGCGCGGAGCACTGTGGAGAGTTGCCACTTGCCAGCCACTCCACCCACTTCCACCCTGCCCTCCCCCCAACCCCCCAGGCACGCCTTCCTACCTCGCCCCACTCGCCGGCAACCCAGCGGGCCGGGGGGCAACGGCGCAAGTTGCAGCGCATGGTGGCTGGTGGCTTGGCTGCGGGTGAGCAGTGCGCAGGGGCTAGTGTGGCACGTTGGTCAGCGCTTTTACAAAGGACCACGCGGTGGCGGAGGCCGGGCCCACAGCTGGGGGTACACTGTAGGTGGAAGGGGGTGTTCCACCCTGGTCCATAGGTGCGCAGGGTGTTGGCATCCCAGGTTGCCACAAGCGTGCAGGGAGAGGCTGAGTGGGGGGTGGTGACATCTCACTGGTCCCGTTCAAAGGTCAACAGGAAGCTTGGTGGGAGGAGCTTAACCCTGGAACCTTGAGCACCCCAGTCTCTGTTCTCTATGCGCAGGGGGTGGGATGGGCGCAGGGGGGCTGGGGAGAGGGCGCGGTTGCTGACCTCAGACCAATCAAGGGCGGCCCACTCTGGAGGACAGGTGGGACCCTGGCAGGCCTCAAGCACGGGAGGACGGGGCTGTGTGCATGCGCTGTCGTCCAGCGCCTTCTCCTCCGCACCAGACACGCGGCGCTGGCACACAACAGAACGGCTGCGCACGCCGACGTCACAGCTGCGGCTGCAGCGGGACCAGTTCCCTACGACCCAGCTGCAAGGGTGAGGGGGGATGAGGCGGGAAGAGATCAGAGAGGTCACGCTGCCGCCCCCAGGCCCTGAGGCACCATCACCTCCTTGGCCTCTGCATCCTTATGCAAACCGGCACCAGGAGGGCTGTTGCCCCGGCAGGCGCATGCTCCTGAGCTTGAGAGACCTGTCCCCAGTGGGCCACTATTGGTCCTCTCCACGTGGAAGCAATCCACGAACGGCCCAAGCACTGGAACGCCAGCCTCCACAACCTGAGAACCGAGAGGAGCTAGATGGTGCCCTGCCACCTTTACCAGCCGCTTTGGAAAGGATCACCTCCAAGGGTCCTGGACTGGATGGAGTGGGCGACAAATGTGGAAGGAAACTCAGACTCATGAGCCCAGCCTTACTGGTTGGATGGAGACCGGGAGACGATGGCCTTTAGTCATCCGGACTGGAATGGAACTCACCCCCTGTGGTTCAATTTTCCGCCAAACAACCGAGAGGGCTATCAGAGAAACAAGGACACGAGGGAGAGACACACTCCCTAGAATCATAAACCGTTTGCAATCCAAAGGGCAGCCCCAAGTCAAAGTTCAGCAGGGCTGAGAAAGCAGGAGCCCCGGTAAGGAGGTGCCTGAGGGCACTGTGCGCGGGGACAGTGGCGGGGGACAACTCGCATGTCGGAATGGAAAACTGATGACCTGGTCTGCAAACCGTCCCCCAACTCACCAGAGAAAATTAAAAGAGAAAACAAAATTAAAAGAGAAAACGAGGGGAAGAAAGTGAGCCTGCGGGACGACATTAACGGAAGGGGAGATGCTGATGTCTGCCCCATGGTTGGCTTGTCCAGGGAGCACCGACGTTCTGACTCTTCCTCACCTTGGGGGTGCACGGTGACCCCAGTTATGGAACTATTGGCACCCCGATGCCCTCGAACATAAGAATTTGGGGCGCACTACTACCCTCAACGCCCACCAGATCTGCTCCCTATCCCAAGGGCATTCCCCCTACCCTGGGCGGCCCCGCGCACTCACTCTGGCGGGCAGGGCTCTGTGTTGCAGGCACGCTGTCTCTTGGGCAGCTTGCTGTGGGCGCTGCAGTGGTGCGGGGCCACGGCCGCGCTGTCCAGTTGACTGCGGCACTCCACCGCCTGCACCTGGCTGCCTGGGGAGGGGCGAGAGGCCCCGCTCAGTCCTGCCGCCCTCAACCCCGCCCCCGCCAGGCGGTCCACCCCCACCAGCCCTCCCCACACAGCCTCACCACCAGCGCACTGAGCAGAGCACTTGGTCCAGGGCGCGTAGTGCCAGGTGTAGGGCGGCAGGGCGTAGCGGGAGATGGGCGCGTTGAAGCGGTAGCGGAGGGGGGGTAGTTCTGTCCGTGCCAGCACCTGGTGAGTGGGACATGCGAGTGGTCACCCTGGGGCTCCAGGCAGGCTCAAGCCCCACCCTACACCCCGCCCCGTTGTTACCATGACAACGAGAGATACGTTGATAGGGCCCAAGGCTTCCAGGCTTTGGGTCTGCTCTGGCCCCTGCCGGAGGTGAAAGGTGGTTCCAGCCAGGGGCAGGCGGTGGGGCTGCGGGGTCCCGGGAAGCCCTTCCAGCAGCAGGGACTCCTGGTCCCCCTTTAGGGCTGGGAGATGGTGCAGGGGTCAGAACTTCAGCCTCACTGGTCCCCCTACGCCCCGCTCCCCCACACCCAGCACCACCCTCATACTCAGCTCACCCAGGTGACTGAGGGAGAGGTTCAGGTCCTGGATGAAAATGTGGACGGAGCCTTTGGGAATCCAGACGACTTCCTCGTACCCTGGACAGTGGCACTCAGATGTCGCCCAGACGTCCAGTCCCTCAGTGTAAGACCTGCCTCCTCCCCCACCTCTGGCCCCCTGATGACCACACATAACCATAGGGACCCCCCCCATCCCCAGTCCCGTAAAAAACCCAATTACTGTCAAGTCTATGTAGACTCTTAGCAAGCCCCCGTGCATGGAGTAGACGTGGGTCAGGGTTTTTGTTTTTTTCCATTGCTGAATTTCCAGGAGGAGATTGCCAGGCCTGTCTTCCAAGATGCCCAGGATGGACTTGAACTTCCATCCTCTTGGTTAGCAGCGAGCACATTAAGCATTCACACCACCCAGGGCCTCCCTCCCACCTCCCATCAGACATCCCAAGCAGCAAGGTTTGGCACCAGGGCCCCGCCCAGCATCATCACTAGGGAGATGATCATTAGCATCACTGAGCCAGATCTGGGGGCTCCCAATGGGGGTATGGGAGGGAATCTGGGGTCTCTCACCGGCCCCCAGCAAGGCTAGGTTAAAGACCCCCTCGATGGTCTCGCAGGCACTCCCGTCACCACCACACACACGACACTTGTCCTCACGCAGGTCGGAGCCCAGGACACGATCACAGCCCACGTGCTGCGGAAGGCCGGGGTGAGGCTCAGGGAGGTGCCCACAGACACCCTCCCCTCCATGCCTCCCTCTCCCGGGCATCCCCTTCCACCTTGCACTCGCCGCTGACGCAGATGTCCACTGTGTCTGGGCGGCAGGGTGTCCCGTCTACTACGGCAGCTGCCCGCTCCGTGTAGAAGTTGAAGCCCTCGGCTAGGCACGTGAGGGAGCAGGCCTTCACGCCCCCTGGGGGGCACGGCCCCGTCACACCAAGGGCCCTGGGAGTCCTGCCAACTCCCGGGGGGTGGGGTGGGGTGGGGTGGGTACTCCTAGCGTCCTATTGCAGCCTGTTCCTCAGACTCTGACTGTGCTGCTGGTCAGGGGCGGGCTCGGGGCAGACCCTGAGATGCAGCCAGGCACTCCCACACTGTTCTTGTAGCGCCCCCCACTCACCTCCTCTGTACGTCTTCCATGTGTAGAACTTCCCTCGGAAGGGGATGCTATCAAATTCGGAACATTGCATCTCCCTGAAGTCCTGGGAGCCTGGAGGACAGTCCTGGGGATATGGGAGGGACAGAGACCAGCTATGGGATGCTGGTGTCAGGGAGCGGCCCGGGAGAAGCCTATGTTGACTCTGGGGTGGCAGACAGTGACCTGGGCTAAGATGTATGTGAGGTGGGACTTGGTGACTGGTACAGTGCAGGAGCATTCCTGCCTTCCATGCTGGGGACCTGGGTTCAATTCCTGGTCAGGGCAGACACCACCATCTGCAGTAGAGGCTGGAAGGTTACTGGGATGCTGGACAGATTTCAGAACTAGATGGGCTAGGAGGACAGCCCAGTGCTCTACTTCTGAAACTCAGCCCGTGAACACCCAATGGACTTGCATCATCCATCCACACCCAGTCATGGGACGGTGCTGGACTGGCAGCGTACGTAGGTCCTCTTGTGCGTGGAGCCCAATCAGATGAAAGCAACAGGTGACTCATTAAAGGGTGGGGCACGTTGGGGGTGACACCTGGGCAGCCAACAGTGGGGGGCCTTTCTGGAGAGAGGGGCCCCCCACAGGGGCAGACTCTGGGTTGGGGGGTTCAGAACTTCATGAATATCAGGGACCTAGAGGAACGATCTACCTCTAGCACTCAGCCACGGGGAAACGCAGTGTGTAAGGAGCAGTAGACCCTGGAAGAAAGGCCTGGCGATCAATCGCCAATGGAATCAGCCATGCTGAGCTTGAATATGTTAGGACATGGAAGATTATTATGAGACCAGAAGACATGGATGGTGCCCCGCTCCTGTTCCTGAACACTGGGACGGAAGAACCAACAGCCGGATCCAGTTTAAAGAAGGCAAAATGCGGGACTTCATTTCAAACCCACACGGATGCCAGACTCCTGGGGCTCCATGGAGACAGAGGAACCCCAAAATGTCATGCTTGGACTATATCTTTGCCTTGAGCACGGTGCTCCCAGAAATGATGATCTACCTGGGACCAAGAGGTAAGGGTCTAAATAATGATGAAACAACAGTGCGAGTGGGAAGTGTGTAACCAACTAGAAAAATGGATGCCTGCTTGGCTGCACAGATTGCCACCAAGAATAATGAACTATTAAGGGAAAATGAAGAGTCAGAAAGGGTCAGATCCCTTGGGGTCTAGGGGCAGGGGCGGGTGCTGCGGGTGGAGCTATTTTCCCGAGGGTTGAAGGGACCATGGGTACTGGGTTTAAGGAGACTCACGTCCATGTTGCAAGACCGGTACCGCCGCCTCTCGCCCAGGCAGTACTTGCCCCCAATGGTTGGCCTGGAGGACAGAAGGGAAGAGGCAGATGGAGTAGGGGACGGGGCACACAGGGTGGGGACCGCGGTGGGCTTCGGAGGCCTGACCTTGGGCTGTCGCAGTGCCGGCTGGAAGAGGACACACCGCCGCCACAAGTCCGGCTGCAGTCACCCCATGGGGTCCACGAACCCCAGGCTCCATCTACACCCTCTGGGCGTGATCCGAAAGGGACACACACGCGCTTGTAGCACCACTGTGGGAAGACAGGAAGGGAACCAGAGGTGAATCCGGTCCCCTCCCTATCCTGGTGGGATGGGCCAGGGCCTGGGCAGGTAGATGTGACTGGAGTGCAGGGCGGGTCCAATCCCCAGACAAGTACCAGAGGCGTGGCTGGCGCTCACCCCCTTGTCGATGGTGTGCGTCTGACACAGCGTGCCCTCGGCGGCCGGGATGCTATTGGTGATGCACCGGTTGCTCTTGCTCAGACACCACAGCTCGCTGCAGACCTCCTGCGGGCCGAGGTGCTGACTCAGGCTCACCCTCCCTTCCCCCCGACCCGGGCTAGGGAGAACCAGCCAGGGGAACGCCCTGGCACTCTGGTCCTGGGTCTTGGTAGGCCTTCTTGGGTCCCCTCCACCACCAAAAGCTATACCGATGGGTGTCATGGGCACCTTTGGGCAAATTGTCCCCATCACACTGTGAGACATCTAAGTCACAGCCACAGCTAACGTCCGTGCAGTCACATTCTGCAGTTCATACTGATGTCCCCTCCTAAGGAGGGCCAGGCAGGAATCTAGCTTCCTTCTGGAGACACTATTGGTTCTGGAAAGTCAGGTTCCCTCACCTAGCCTGGGTGGCGCCTGAGGTGTTTAAGCAATTTCGGGGGGTGGGGTGTGTGAACCAGGGGATGAGGCAAGCTGGGCCTGTGTGAGGTCTTCTTCCTCCAGTGAAAAACCAGCCCATTGTCCTGTTTGAATTCCGCCTGGGCTGGCACCAAGTTCTGTCATGGGCCGGGAGTTGGTGCAGCCCTGGCAGGTTCAGCTGTGGCCTGACCTAAGGCTCTCTACCTTCCATAGGGTCAAATTCATAGGCTCCCCCTCTGAGATGGGGAGACCCATCAGTGCCTTTTAATTCCGGCTCCCAGGCCCCCCAGTGCCTTTATAAACACACACTTCACTCCTCTCTTTGAGCCGAATCCTCCCACACTGAGACTTTATGGTTAGGCCCACCATTGACTGACTGTAAGGAGGGCCAAGCCTGCACCTGAGAAGTGTGGAGGGTTGTCTGCTCCCACGCAGCATTCGCTCCAGGGTCCCTGCCTGCTGCCCCTTCAAGAACATGTCTCAACTGAAAACTCCGCTGCCTGTCTTCTCTTGATCCCCTTAGCCCATGCCCTCTGGGTCATTTCAGAAACGATGTTAGCCTGCCCCCAATCCCACTTCTGACACCTCTTAAAGAGAACCCACTATTCTGGCTATTTTAGGCCTTTTCTCCATAAGGGGGTGCTGTGGTATAGCTGAGTGAGTTTCTGGCCACCCATAAAGGCCTGAATCCAGGCAGTTTCCTCAGCGACAGGATGACCAACATAATGCCTGCGTTCCTACATGACAAGGCGGCGAGGTCTTGTGACAGGGAGATGTGATGGCTACTAAGGAACAGTGACCACAGAACAGCCATCCTTGGACCAGATCCTTCTGTATGTGCATACAGTCAATAATTCTCCTAATCCAATCGCTAGTTAACATCAACCCATGCTTGATGTTCTGACAGGTTCCCCCTCTCTAACATTTAGAATTTGGAATCAGAGAGGCTTGGGTTAAAATTCCTGCCCGGTCATGTCCTAGAATTGGGGTCATGGACAAGCCCACCTCCGAAGGCTGGTCCCGTCATCTGCACCATGGGGACAGACTGCAGGACCACCCTGGGTTTAGAGATGATCCAGACAACATGCTTAGTGCAGTGCAAGTGCTCTGAGAACATCCAGCACACAGTAGGTCCTCCGGGGTAGCTTTGGAATCCTTTAGGGATTTACCGGGAGAGCCCTAAAATCACCAGCTGAGTTAGGGCTGCGGTAGTGGTGGGAGCATGGGGATGTTGATAGACATTTTGCCAGGGCTGGTCTCCTTGTCTTGCCATGTCAGTTGTTTGGTGTTTGAGAGCCAAGAACATGAAGCAAGGGCATTTCAACAGGCAGCAGCTAACTGCCGTGGCATTAGCTCGAACCTGGCCTACACACTTCCCCTGGGATCCTTTCAGCTATGAGGGTGTTAGAGAGTTGTGGGTGGGCCCTAGCGGTCAACACTGTTTCTAGGGAGCTGAGGGACAGACCCTGGTTGAGTGGTGGCTTTGGGTGGCAGGGCAGGAAGTCGACTAGATTCCAGTATCGAGGGGGGAGCAGCTGGTATGACTGTGGGGCCCTGGCTCCCTGTCTGTGGGGCTTTGGGAACTGGGTCTAGACCTTATGGTGGTGGGAGGGGGCAATGATCAGGGGGCTCTGAGCCCATCTGGCCAAGGATAGGGGCCAGGAGGCTCACGGGGACATGGGAGTTAAGACAGGGTGTCCCTGGAAGGTGTGGTCTGGTGTTCTCCCCAGCGAGGAAGTAGGCCTGTCCTCAGGGAAATTACCTCCACCCAGTCTGGCCATTTGGTTAAAAAACTGCCCGATTAGTGGGGGGTGTCTTAAGATTTCGGCCCTTGCTCATCAGTGGCTTTCTGAGGGCTCTCTTCTGTCTAGCCCTGAAATCTGGACCAGCCTGGAGAACCATGAGTCCCATTCCAGGAAGGCCTGTTGTTCCCAAGGGTGACCTGTCTGAGACATCCATCTGTCTACCTTGCCCCCAGCGGGGTCACCCCTATCCCGGTGGCCATGCCCTCTACCCTCCCAGGAAGGAAAGCAGGAAGGCTCTCTCTACCCCGTATTTACACTGGCGCGATTTGACTCCGTGCTGGAATCGGCACTGCTCATCCGCATCGTAGGCCTGGCCCGGTGCCACTGTCGGGTACACAAAGTCCCGTCTGGGGGGCCGGTTGTTCAGGCACAGCCCCAGGCCCGAGCTGCGGTGAGAGGGGACCAGCTGTCACATCAGGGATGCTGCAGGGGGCCCCCAGGGAGTGGCCCTTATCTCCCCAGCGGATGGTTCCCTTTCTCGGAGCCCACCCATCCCCGCCCCCCTCCCGTGATTGCAGTCCCCATCCCTGGCAGGCCAGTGGAGGGGGGGGGGGTCCTCACTCCAGAAAGCTGGTGATGTAGTCGCGGCTGCAGGATGACCACACGAACGGGTTGGTCTTCATCGTGATGTGGGCAGCCATGAGCTTAGCGGGGTCCTGACCGCGGGCCCCACAGCTGTTCCCCACGCCGTCATGGTTCATGCCGAACCTGCGGAAAGGAGAGGGCGGTTGGCTCTGCAGGCTGCTGGGGGGACCTGGCCAGGCCCGCCCGCATCCCCGGGGCCTCACGTGTGTCCGATCTCATGGGCGATGGTAAACGCCGTGGCCAGGCCGATGTCTTCGTTAATGCTGCAGCTCCGCTCCCTCTCACACATCCCGCCCACGGGGGCCAGGCCTGGGAAGGAGCGTGTGGGTGGGGTTGGGGGGCGTGCTCTGGGCTGGCCACACCCGTCTCGCGGGGTTTCCCCTCTGACAGGCTCCCCCAGCCCACTGCCTGCCCAGGGGACCGTCACCTATAGGGGTCAGGTACCTAGCGTGCCACAGGGCTTGTTCTTGTAGATGCAGATATCATAGCTGTGGAGGGAGAGGGAGAGGAGTGAGGAGAGCCCCTGAGCCCCCGGGCTCTCCCCACACGTATCTTTGGGGGCTGAGCGTGGCATGGACTTAGCCTTATGCACTGCCTGCCCCCAGCTGACTTCCGGGTTGCCAAGGGCCTGCGTGCGACCAAATAAATGAGCGAACAGGAGAGTGAGTGTGAACGCATCAGGGCTCAAATGGTCTCATACCTCTGCCTTTCCAACATATTCCCCGTGGGCCCTCTGGGTCCCTGGCTCACCTTTCCACCCATCCTGTCTGCCCCTCCCAGCTTGGACCGTGGTGGTCCCTGGCCCTCCGCCTGGCCCCCTGGGCACTCACCGTGTGATGAGTACTGCCGTGTCATGGTTGGCCACCCCGTTCTCTGGGATGGCGTTGCCATGGCCGCTGTGGTTAACGATGGATTTCTGCCACTTACAGAAGCTGTCCAGGGACTTGCCAGCATGGTGGGTAATCTCCAGGGTGGGCTGGGGGCAGACAGAGTGAGGCACATGGTGGGTACCAGCCACAGCATCTCGGGGAGGGCGGGCAATGCTGGTGTGGAGGGTACGGGGTAGGGCACCTGTACCTGGTCCTCTGTGAGGAGGATGAGGCGTGTGACGAGGATGTTAATGTTGTTTCCCAGACTCGAGTCCTGGAAAAGTTTGGCAACCTGACCTCCAAGAAACAAGAGAGACGGAGTCTTAAGAGGAGCCCAGAGTGAACACAAAGTACTAAAGGAACACACAACCCCCCCCCAACAGCCGTCTCCTACCAGGCCCGCTACTGTCTGGCCAGCTTCGGGCGAAGTCAGCTGCATGGATCTGCTCAGGAGTAGCTACTATATTCACCCCCGTTTTACAGACCAGCAAACCAAGAGAGGGTAGGTCAGCTGGTTGGTGTCAGAAGTGGGATCCAAGGCTTATTACTAGCATGTTTCTTTTCAACTCAATCCCACTCCAGTTTGTTCCCCTGCCTGCCCACCCTCAACTGGTTGCCGCGACGGTGTCACCCCGAGGAAGTCCGAGAGAATGGGCAGACATGGCTGAATTCTACGGTTTTCTAAGGGCATCTTGGGAAGGTGGGACTACAGAGACACAGGAAGTTCTGGAGCCTGTGGTCGGAGGAGAGGAAGTGGGCCAGGAGATGATGGGGGAACCAGGAGGCCAGGCTGTGCAGGAGCCCTGGGCATCACTGCCCTCTGTAATACCCCTCGGGAACCCTGGGGAAAGGTTTCAGGAAACTTGGAATACCTGGAAGGCAGAACGTGGTGGCCCCAGAGACGGACACTGTGGGCTGTCTGCGAAACCTTCTTGTCTTCCCATTTGGTGCAGTGAAACAAGCACTATCAACCTATTACTAACACACCATTTACCAGTGTGTGTCAAGTGCTCTATCCAGCTTCGCTCACACCTGTCCTTCCCCTATGAGGTACCTGCCAGTGCTACTGAGTCCAGACTCCCAAAGGCCCCATTATGTGTGTCAGGGCCAGAACTAGGCTCCACAGAGCCTTCAATGGCCGAGTTTAAAAATTTCTTTTCTTCAAAAGCAGACCAGGCCTCTCTTCTGGGTTGCCTCTGTGCGTACCCAAACCTACCACCTTTCTATTAGCAGCTGACGGGCCCCTCAGGAACTCTGCCCTGGGAGGCAGTTACCATTAGGACTGCATTTTACAGAGGGGGAAACGGAGGGCCAATGAAGTCAAGAGTCTTGGTCAAGATCTAGTTTGACCTGGAATGTAGTGTATGTTTGTGTGAGCCGGGGTCATCAGCTTGCATGCATTTACAGGGAGGCGTGCTTGGCGAAGATAACCGAAAGGTCCGGGGTTCAAGTCCACCAAGCGTTCGTAAAGAGACACCCGAACCAACCCAACCTATCACTGTTGAGTTGATGCTGACACATAGCAACCCTATAAGACAGAGCGGAACTGTCGTCCCCTAGTGTTTCCATGGCTGTTGTCTTTGTGAAGATTACCAAAGGTTGGCGGTTGAAACCCACCAGCTGCTCCACAGGAAAATGAAGATTCCCACCTTGGAATCTTCCTACTCTTTCATGCGTGGCTGTTCTGAGTCGGAATCTACTCAATGGCAGTGTTGTTGTTTTTTTGTGTTTTTTTGGGGGGGAGGGGACGAAGGCTAAGTTGAGAATTTAGCGAGTGCTTGTGTGTGTTGCTAACCTTACCTAGCACCTGAAAGGCCTGCTTCTTTTTATGTGGCAGAAAGTATGTGGCACGTGCCGTGTGCTAAGCACTGTTCTCGGTGCTGTATCAACCCATTGCATCTTCCACACCCTTATCCAGTTGGGCCTATTCTCCTCCCCATTTCATAGATGGGCAAACCAAGGCTATCAGTGACAGCAGGCTGGCTAGTCAAAAGGTTGGCGGTTCAAGTCCACCCAGAGGTGCCTTGGAAGACAGACTGTTGATCTGCTTCTGGAAAAACCAGCCACTGAAACTGGATGGTGCACAGCCTGGCGCTGACTCACACTGGGGGCCATCAGTCGGATCCACCTGAAGGTGATTTGACTTCGTGTTGGTATTTGGTATGGGAGAAAGGCAAAGTATGCTACCCAAGGGAACACAGCTAAGACACAGCTGTGATAATGATGCAATTTCATGTCAACATGATCAAAGGATGAAGGGGTGGAGTCCAGCCTGTCAATCAGGTCACAACCTGATGACCCCTCCTTGTGGGTGTAGCCTTCTCATGAAGATTCTGGGAACTTCCTCTCTTGATTCTACCACCAGAGGAGGCGGGCCACTCTCTCTCTGCTTCACCTTCCTGTTGACAAGCTACATGGAGCCACGCTAATGGCAGCGAGAGCCCTAGAGATGCCTCCATCACCACTGGATCCACAAGACTTTGCATCCACTGGCTGGTGATCTTCCTGCATTCTGCATCATAGCATGGGCTAATGTCAGATATGTGGGCTAATATCGAACTTATGTGCTTGATTTGGACTGGGCTGGGATGTTTTATTGATGCATCATTACTTCTTGATATAAAGTTCTCTCTTACATATACACGAGAGTCAATGAAATCGTTTCTCTAGTCAACCTGGTCTAACACATTAGTTGAAATGTGAACTGCAGGCTCCAAGCTCCCAGTCACTGCACTCTGCTGCCCTCCTAAGTTCAGTGTCAGGTGCAGGACGCCACCCTCACCCCCCACCCACTCCATTCGATTGCTCTAGTCCAGGTCAGGGACGGGGTGGGGGAGGCACTTACAATGTTCATGACGGCCAGCACGTACTGCTCTACGTCTCGGCGCCCGTGGTAGGCCACCATCATCTTATCGGCCACCACCAGCGTCTCCACGTAGCGCTCACGGCTGACCGAGCGCTTCAGGCCCGGCTGGCCTCGCTCCGTTTCATTCCCCAGGGGCCTGGCTGGCGACGGCTTCAGGGTGCGTAGCCACCACGGCCGCCCCTTCCATGGCTTCTCATCTGGGGGATGCAGTATAGTGAGGAAGGTGCTGACCTTGTACCATACCTGCCTAGCTGGCTGTTTTTCTCACCAACTGCTGGGCTAGGCAGCTTCCGGTCACCCTGCTCCTGTTTTTACTGCCCACTCCCCTCTCTGAAGGTGCATGTGCCCGATTGGCTGCCAACACCGCCCGATTCAATTGCACAAGTGCCCCACTCTCTGTTCAGTCTAATGCTATAGCGGCCGTTGCCACACTGGCTGCATCACAGCTCAACTTCCCCGTTGACTGTTGTATGACAGCCCCGCCTACCCATTACCCAGCAACACCGCAATGTCTGTCTGAACCAGTGCACGACTGTCCCCCTGCCAAAGCAGTCACTCAACAGCTCCTGGTGTCCCACTAAGTCCACGTTTGTACGACTCCCTCATTCCACTGTCCATGTGGGTTGAACCATGTGAACTGTGTACAACCTCCTGCCCTTCCAATCCCGTAGCCTTCCTGCCAGCAGCCCCCTTCCCCAGTGCCTTGGGGGCTTCTGCCCTGATGGCGCAGCATAGCCGGACTGTCCACACTGCCCCACAGCGCTGCCCCACATTATGTCACCCGCCCACCTTGGTACAAGGAGGTTGTGTGTCTGTCACAACAGGCTCCTCACACACTGCCTGTCACCACCAGCCTAACGGTTCTGTGTGTGTGTGAACTTGGCGAGGCCAGGGTGCCCAGCTGTTTGGACAAACAGTGGTCGAATCGCTGGTGTGCTGATGCCCGTGCTGTTCTCTGCAGTGACCCGTGAGGACAGCCAACTCCTTCCCCCGGCAGTCATCTTCATGTCTGTTTGCCTTCCCTTGCTGGAGAGGGCCAACCTCAGGAACACTGAAAGCATCCGACTGTCTATACCTTTGCCTCCGCTAAGCTGCTGAGCACCTGTTCTGTCCACCAGGCATACCTCTCACTCCACAGGCTGTGTCCAGGTGCGGGTGACGCAGGGAGGAGCGCTTGTACACCACATGGGGGCCGCTTTCCTCTGGGCCTCGGGATCCCTTGGCCCCACCTTGCAGGGGCTCGATCAGGTACTCTTCTTCGTCGGCCACAATCAGGCCATGCTGGGGGGTGGAGGGTGAGGCAGGCAGTTTGAATCAGTTCAGGTTCCCAGGGCTATGCCCCTGTTGGGTCTTTCGTCCACTCCTAGTGGGGTTCCTTGGCCATTTCTTTTCTGACTTCTCAAGATGGCTAGTCAGCTTGTTAATTTTGCAGCTGCACCAAAGGCTACATATTTTCCTCAGAGTCCTGCTATAGCTCTACCCTAAAAGTGGGGACTCACTGAAAATACCTAAAATATTCCCATCATATCTTTCTCTGAAGCATGAGATGTGTTTCTTATATTGGATACCATATTATACTATTGTAGTTAGCTGCCATCCAGCTGATTCTGACTCTTGGCAACCCCGTGTGTACACAACCGGACTTCTATACAGGGTTTTCAGGGCTGGGACTTTTGGGAAGTAGATTACCAGGTCTGTTTTCTGAAACACCTCTGGGTGGGCTAGAAGTCAAGTGCTGGTATCTATCTATCTATCTATCTATCTATCTATCTATCTATCTATCTATCTATCTATCTATCTATCTATCTAATCTATCTATCTCTATCGTCCATATCTATCTATCTACCTACCTACCTACCTATCTATCACATATCTCTTTCCCAGAAACCCCCAGCTCACCAGGCCCCCACAGGTGCTGATGGCCACATGAGAGCTGCCCGCTTGACCCTGCAGGTGCCCGGCGTAGAGGCAGTGGCGCCTGGCAGCCTTCTGCCAGGCCAGGCCCTCTCGGGTCCAGTATTCCACGGAGATGTGCCCTGCCAGCAGGCGGGGGCTGTGGGTCAGGTTCAGCAGGAAGTGGGTGCTGGGTGCGGCCACCTTGTAGAAGAGGCGGGATTCAGCTGTGGCCCTGGTGCCCCGGCGCTGCCTCCGGGGGGCCGGGGGCGCGAAGGCCAGCAGTGCCCCATTGTGGTCCACACGGGTGGGGAAGGTGATCTCATAGCTTCCCAGGCTGGACAGGAATTCATCTGTGGGTGCAGGGCGGGGTAGGGGGGGGTACTGGGGTTAGTCCTGGGGCTGAGCCATGGCACCTGGCTGCTGGGATAGGTAATACTGGCCTCACTTTCACCCTGTATGCAGGTCACCAGGTGTAAGACTTGAGTCTAAGTGAACCCAGGGCCATCCCCCAGGCCCCACTGCCTCTCTGTGTTAATCTGCTCCCTCTTGCTACCCTTGTTACCTTGACCTTGAGACTGGACTGCCCTGACCTTGAGACAGGACTGTCATGACCTTGGTATTACAGTACCCCTACCTTGAGAGTGGAAGGCCTGCGGTGCAACCTGGAAGGTGAGGCCCAGCCCCAGGGCAAGGGCCCAGCGGAGGATCTGGCAGGCGGGAGCCATGGTGTCCACGTGTCCACATGTCTCTCTCCAGCCCTGGCTGCCGGCAGCCCCCACAGCACTGCCTCCCCTCTTCACAGCCTGGGCAGCATCCCGGGGCTCCTGGTGGTAGGTGAGAAGTTGAGGTCAGGGGTAAGCCCAGCTGCCAACACAGTCCATGCCCAAGGCCTGAAGATTCCAGAAGATAACTCTCAATTGAAGACTGTGAAGGCTCCTTCTTCATTCCGGGACCCCAACAGTAACCATGTTGCTGTTTATGCAGGGACCCTGACACCGTCCCATGGGGTTTTCTGGGCTGTAACCTTAACTGAATCCTGGCGGAAGCACTCAGCTGTTAACAGACGAGGGTCAGTGTTTCAAAGCCCCAAGCGACCCTGTGTGTGAGAAAAGACCCGCGGACCCCACTCCTATAAAAATGAACCAAAGCCGAAACAAAGGACCCACAAAGGCTCACTGCCGTCGGGGAGCTTCTGACTCCTAGTGACCTCGCGGGGCAGGGTAGAACTGCCCCACAGGGTTTCTGAGGCTGTAGATCTTCACACTAGCAGACAGCCTCATTTTTCTTCTCTGGAGCGGCTGGTGGGTTTGAACTCCTGACATTTCGGCATGTGGCTTAGTGCTTAACGCAGGCCCCCCCCTCTCCCCCCCGCCACACACACCAGGCCTCTTCCGGGGAAGATGACAGCCCAGAAACCTCAAAGGGGTATTCTGCTCTGTCCTGGACAGTGGCGTGAGCTGGAATCCACTCAACAGTACGCGCCATCACCGACTTCAGTGGGAGCAGACTGCCAGGCGTTCTCTTCCGGGAGGGCTACAGGCGTTCACACTACCCACCTCTGGGTCTGCAGTGGAGTGCAAACCCTTAGACTGTCCTGGGATCTACTGAGAGCTCTCTTAGCGGCCTGCCAACTCAACCAGTACAAGCTCATTTGACTCAGTCTACCGAGGAGGACACAGCTCTGTGATTCGCAGGATCCCACTGCTAGGAAAGAGTGGAGCCCGCAACCCGTGCGAGGATTGGGGGTTGGTTTGCTCAGTGGTGTCCCAGACCCACAAGCTCATTGTCTCTGGAGTGAGGGAGGGCAGACAGGTCAACCAGGTGTGAAGAGGCTGAAAGAGTGCACCAGGAAAAACCCATGCAAAGGCCCTGGGGCAGGGAGGGGCTGGGTGCAGGTCCTAGACCACAAGGCCAGTATGACTGGAGCCAAGAGGGTGGGAGACAGGGACAACAAGCAGCAAGGACAGGCTGCCATGGGACACATTGGAAAGCTATGGGTTTTTACCCCAGATGAAACCCAAGATCCCCTAACTACCCCTGGGACCCCTGACCTTCTATGGACTTCTGCCCGGGGGTTCACCACCACCGCCCCCCCCCCCACACGTGGGACCTGTCCTTGCAGTCTCCCTTCCAATTGCACCCACAGTTCTGAGGCTCTGGACCAACCTCTGCAGGTCTGTTTCTCTGGTCCCTGCCCCGGGGCCAACCTGCCGCAGACACCACTTTGGGCCGCTGCCCTGTGCCAAAACCTCCCCCTGCCCCCACCCTCCTCCTCCCTGCAATTTCCCCCTTAATCACACACTGTCTTGCTTTCTTTGCAGCGGGGCCAAGTCTGAGCACTGATCTCCCCACACAGCAGTTGGGCCCCAGACCGAGGGAGCCTGCGTTTCTCCCAGGGGCTGACCTGAAAGTGACATGACCCGCTTCTCCTTGCACCCCAACAGCGATGGGGAGCTCACTCCCCAACGTTCCCAAGTGTTTGGCTGGGCTGGCGCCTGCCCCGTTATTTTTACCTGGGGGTGGGTGGGGGGCTCTCTGGAGATGAGGACAGAGGAAGGGACAAAGAGGAAGAGCCTGGTGGTCTTCAGGCTGAGCTGGGTCTGGGGACTCCGGGGCCCCTCCCTCCTTGCACCCTGGAGAACCTGCTTTCACACCTGGACCCCCCTGGTAGGTTCCCTTTATAGCAGCCCATAATCGGCTTCCTGATAGGGCTCCCCCACCCCCATGCCAAGGTGGCAGCATTCACTTTGCAACCCCTGGGCCAAGTGTCCGTCATCTGCCCCCCCCCTCCCCCCCCTCAGTCAGCAGCAGTCCTCTGAAGACCGACCCTTGGCTCCCAACAACTTCACAAACGCCTTTTGTGTTTCTGGCCAGTGGGGACCTGCGGGGGCAGGGCCAGGGCCAGGCAGGGGAGGGGCCTAGGGAGGCCATGCAGGTCTTGGTCAGAGGCATAGGGGAGCTGCCATGGGAAGGGGGCCCAGCCCTCGGGGCAGGTTGGAGGAGGGCAGATCAGAGTTCTGGGGGAGATGAGGCTCCCCCAGGGAAAGTGGGGGCCAGGGGGCTTCCATCAGGAAGGGCTGGGGGCTGGGACTTGGTGGGCAACAGGGGGTTTTGAGGTGGTACACATGTGAATATGTGCATGGGGATGTGCGAGTATATGAGAGGTGTGTGTGTGTGTGTGTGTGTGTGTGTGTGTGTGTGTAGGGGGGACTTTGAAGTAATATGTGTGTGAGCCTATGCATGTAAGTGTGTTGTGTTGAGTGTATGGGAGAGTGAGGTTGTGTATGCATGTGTGGCTGGCCCTCCATTCCCAGCCCCTCCTCCAGAGGCAAGAGGGAGGTGGAGGCGGGGCTGGAGGGGGTGCTGAGCCGGGAGGAAATGCCGGCGGAAACGGCCCGGAAACTTCGGCTCCATCCCATCCCGGGGATCCTGGAGGGACCAGGGCTCTAGCAGACCTCCCGGTTGGGGTGGGGTCACTGGCTGCTCTGTGGGGCCAAGGCCTGGACGTCCAAGCCCCACCGGCCTGCAGCCTCCCCTGGGCACCTCACATCTGGCTACATCTGGTTGGGCAGCAGATTCGGCGGAGCAGCCCAGTGCAGACAAAGGGCCTGGCGGCAGGAGGAAGGGGCCTCGGTCGCCTGGGCTGGCTTCCCCCGCCCTCCCACCACTAATTAGAGGCTCTGAGCCCGCCGGCCTGAAGACAGCCGGAGAGAGACAGACAGCAGTGGCCTCGGTGACCGGCTGTGGGGAAGTGGGCGGCGCAGCTCAGACCCACACCCAGACACAGATAGACACACACAAACTCACAGACACAGATAGGCACACACACAAACACACACACATAGACACACAGATACAGACATACACAGACAGACAGACAGACAGACACACATAGATACTCACAGATACACACATACACACACTCAGATATAGACACACACAGATACACAGAGACAGACACACAAACACGGAGACACAGATGCAGACACACATGGACACACAGACAAACACACACTGACGGACACAAACTTGCCAGAGGGCGGACAACACCTGCACAGCCCCAGGGGCAGAGGTTTGAGGCAGTGGGCAGACCCAGCGAGGGTTCTCCACCAGACACACATCTACACAAACGACACACTCAACCCGGACACACACACAACCCCTCACTGCCCAGACGAATGTGGGCCCTTCCACACTCAATTACAAATGAACACAAGTCCAACCCAGATCTGTACACAAACACACCGTTTACACCAAACACTGGCAGCTACAGCTGGACACACTCATTTACGTACACTTACGCACAGGCCAGGGACAAACACCAAGTCCCTTCCCACACCAGCAACACTTACAGGCCTTTGCACACTCACCACACGCCGACACACACTCAACGGGCACTTACACACGAGCTGTGCAAAAGTTACCCACGTCCACACTCGGGTTTACACTCTTCCCCAGGCACCCAACACCTCGATGGTCACACACATGCAACCCCCGCCCCAAAGTCGTATCCCTATCTCCAGACACACAAAGACACACACACACACCCCACTTAACGCAGACGTGGATGCCTGCACACACACCGCACACCCGCCCAGACAG
>NW_022103934.1:2849305-2850942 GCF_000313985.2 Echinops telfairi | reverse complement strand
GGGGGAAGGGAGCGCCCCACTCCCTCGCCAGCAGCAGCCGCATCAACAGCTGTTATTTATTGAGGGCTGGTCGGGCCTCAAACAAGCACTTATGGGGCGCTTCCCGTGTGCCAGGCACAGTGCCCAGGCGGGCGGGGGTAGAGAGCCCGCCTCTGCCCGCCCTCCTGGGGTTCTCCACTGGGGGGTCTGTCCTGCCCTGGGCCTCTCTGCTTCATCCCCGTCACTGGGGGCTGGGCCTTGGTGCGCCCATTTCACAGGTGAGGAAACAGGCCGGAGAGGAGCCTGAGTGGACGCAAGGGGAGGGCAGGGACGCTGAGTGTTCAATCAATGGGGCCACACGTGGGCTGATGTCGGCAATGGGGTCCAGGCTGCGGTGGAAGCCCAGGTGTCTGACTGCCAGTGGGGCTTGCCTAAGGGCAGGTGCTCAGGGATGGGACAGGGTAGTCCGGATACAGCCCCCATCCAGGCCTGGCTTGGCCTTGGGTTTCTCAGAGCTTCTGTATCCTTGGCACAAACGGTTTACACTCGACCGACCGCTAACCTAAGGGGTTGGAGGTTCAAATCCACCCAGCGGAAGAAACGTTTGGCAATGAGCTTCTGTCAAACAACCACAGCCAAGAAAAGCCAATGGGGCGGTTCCAGTCTAGCCTGTGGCTGCAATGGGCTGGGTGGCAACTAACAGCAGGAGCAAGTTTCGGGGAATGAGGGCCCGAGGGCCGCTTAGAGGCCTTCCTGGCTTCATTCAGCCCCTTCCATTCCTGGAGCACTCACTGTGTGCTGTTGGGGGAGCACAGCCACCATCCTCAATGCCCCCATCAGGGCTCAGGAATGCAGCAGGGTCTCTGTAAATACCAGGTCCTTTCCCTGGCACTCCCCCAGGGTGACCCCAAGCCACCATTTGAGGAACAAATCTGGGTGAGCCACTCCTGACCCTTGCCAGCTGTGTCCCTCTGTGACCTGCCAGCTTCCTGGGAGCCTGTCCTGGACTGTGCTCTCCTGTTTCTCTCTCCTTCTGTCAAGGAGGCAGCTGTCTGTGCGTTGCCTCTTTGCCCGCATGACGGAGGCTCTGCCCTCTCAGCCCAGTGGCTGGTCCAGCCACCTGTTCCTAGCCCGGTGGCCCCGGGCACTTTGGGGGACTTCATAGCTGCTTTGGACCAGGAGCTCCCAGGTTCTGCTGCATAGTAGCTGTGAAACCTCAAGTGGTCTTTGGTTGCCTCTTGGCCTCAGTTACCACATCTGTGCAATGGGCCCAGGCACCCCGTGCTTGCTTATCTCTAGAGGGATAAATGTTCTTTGCCTTCCCGGCTTCCTTCCCCCTTTTCCAGTTGCTGGGTCACCCGACCCAGCATGGTTGGGTACATGGTTATGTACTTAATTACTAGCCGAAAGGGGTGGTGTTGGTGTTGGTGTTGGTGGTGAGGGTGTTGTTGTTGGTGGTGATGGTGGTAGTGGTAGTGGTGGTGGTGAGGGTGGTGGTGATGGTGTTGTTGTTGTTGTTGGTGATGGTGGTGGTGGTGGTGATGGTGTTGTTGTTGGTGGTGGTGATGGTGGTGGTGGTGGTGTTGGTGTTGGTGGTGGTGATGGTGGTGGTGGTGGTGGTGGTGGTGGTGATGGTGTTGGTGATGGTGTTGTTGTTG
>NW_022103934.1:2846355-2848115 GCF_000313985.2 Echinops telfairi | reverse complement strand
GGTGGTGGTGGTGATGGTGGTGGTGATGGTGTTTTTGTTGGTGATGGTGGTGGTGGTGGTGGTGATGGTGGTGGTGGTGGTTGGAATCTACCCAGAGGCACCTAGGAAGAAAGGCCTGGCAATCTATTTCCAAAAGGTCACAGCCTTGAAAACCCTATTGAGCAGTTCTGCCCTGCATCTATGGGGGTGCCAGGAATCAGAAGCCACTGAGATGGCTTCTGGTCACAGCTCTAGACTTCCCTGGGTGGGGGAAGGGGGTGTCTCCCTTCCTCTCTGTGATTGGTTTGGATGCAGCTTGTGACTTGGTCCTAAGCCACTCTCACACCCCTCCCCCAAATGTCAGTGATTGGTTGGCGCATGGTCATGTGACCTGCTCAGAGTCAAACTCTGGGGTGGATCTTCTTCAGGGACTCCTGAGGAACAGGTTCAGGGACCTTGAGTAGGCTTTGAAGCCGAGTCCCCAGTTTATACCATAGGAGTGTGGCAGTTAAATAATCTGTCAACTTGCAAAGGGGTGGGGTTTAGCCTGTCAATCAGGTCACAGCTTGATGACCTCATTTGGAGGTGTGAAGGAGATAAATAGTTCGCTGGAGGCCAGATACAGTATCTGCTTGTCTCCCTTTGAGACATTCCTGTTGACAAGCCACATGGAGCTATGCTGATGGAGCCAGAGCCCTAAAGCAGGAGGAGCCACGTGGAGACTCACGCCAGCACTGAGATGCTTCCACCACCACTAGATCCACAAGACTTACCACCCACTGGCCTGTGATCTTCCTGCGTTTGGAGTCATTGCATGTGTTGCATGAGTCTGAAGAGGAATTTACAGACTAGTATCAAACATATGGGCTAATCTTGGACTTATGGACTTGATCTAGACTGGGCTGGGATATTTTCTTAATATACAATTGCCATTTTATATAAAGCTCTTTATTATACACATATGAGTGTCTCTAGACTTGTTTTCTCTAGTCAACCCCGACTCCCTGACTGAGACCCTCCACCAGGTGGAGGAGGTTAAGTGTCCCTAGGCTATGATTTGAGCACTGAGCAAGCTGTGCCTGAAGGCCGTTGGGTTTTTCATCCACCTATGCAGTATTTATTATGTTTATTATTATTATGTGCCATTTGAACCCATGTAGAGGCATCTCATAAGGCAGCCTGGTGATCTGCTTCTGAAAGGTTGTCGCTTTGAGACCCCGATGGAGAAGGTCTACTTGGCACACGTGGGGTCACCATGAATCGGGTGGCAGGCACACAATAACAATATGATGTGTAGGTGCTGCTCCAGGTACTAGAACACTCTTCCCTCTGACGGCCTCATGGCTGGTTCCATCTCATCCATTAAGGCGTTTTGTTGTTGTTCTTAAACTTTAGAGCAGAAGAATTTTAAGTGAAAATATACACAACAAAAATTACACCCAGTGTTTTAAATTCTATACTATTGACTAAATTAATGGCACTATTTATAGAATTACCATATGCCCCAGGGGGATTATTTATAATGTTCTTGATCATAAAATGTCAACGATGTCTCTAAAGTGAACTATATATGTACATGCATATACACACATATGTATACATACACACATCAATTATAGATATATGAATGGATTAGGGGTTCACTTAATTCTAGCCCCAATCCATGGCATGGCCCTACATGATACTTGCCCACATGGAGAGATCACTGGTGATATGAGTGCTATAGCAAAGTGTAGTGAAGAAACTAGATGGTGGCCAGCTATCAGAAAGAGGAGTGTCTC
>NW_022103934.1:2842360-2844338 GCF_000313985.2 Echinops telfairi | reverse complement strand
ACACACACACACACACACACACACACACACACACACAGAGTATCCAAGACTGTTCCTCATTGGGCTGGTAAAGGCAGGGTCAGCAGTTTGAAACCACCAGCTGCTCCTCGGGAGAAAGAAGAGGCTCTCTACTCCCGTAAAGAGCTATACTCTTATGTGAATATTCTACCAAGAAAATTACTAAAAATAAATAAATAACTAAAATACACCAGACTTGACCACGAGCGAAGGAGAAAGAGTTGTTACTTGGGGGCTTGGGTGTGTGTCAGGGGTCAGTGGGATACTTTGGAAAAGGGGCCCAATCACGGTTGCACAGCACGAAGAGGAGCCTCGGCGACACCGGATTATACAGGTAGAGGGCGTGGAACCGGAGAAGGTTCTGTTGTGGATGTTCTTGCCACAGTTGGGGGAAAAACCCAATGACCTGAATAATAATGCTAACCAGGAGGCGGAGGGGGAAGATGTTCTAGGATGGAATGCAGTGATGATTGTACAACTTTTTGTGATAGGATTGAATTTTTGATAGGTATGACATTGGATGAAGTGCTAATAAAATGGTTTTAAAACAAGTGATAATCCCAGAAATCCCTAGGGACATTTCAGCCAGTCCTATGGGGTTCCCAGGAGCTAGAATGGACTCAACGGGAGGGCGTTTTGAGTTACCCCAGATTGTAAACCGTATGGTAACAGCCAGCCTCATTGAGCTCCTGAAGGGTGGCTGGTGAGCCTAACCCATCGTGCCATGCAGACCTTCACTGACAGACGGGTGATAGCTGCCCGTGAACTGCCCTAGTGGGGCCTCTCGCAGGAGAAGCAAGACCGCTACCACTGAACCGCCAAGGTCCCCGCAGGCACCTGTCACCGCCACTTCCCGAACAGAGGCCCCGAGAGGTTGAGTAGTTTGCTCAGGGTGGCTCTGACAAAAAAAGAACAATGGTAAAAGAAGCAGCCCCCCAGCCCCCCAAAATTGCCACGGTTGTTGTAGGTGGCTGCCACGCCCAGGAGGGGCTGGGAGGCCAGTGGGAGGGGGTCCCCAGGTCCTGGGCTCCCCCCAAGTTCCAGCTCATGTCTCCCCCTTAACTGTTTAGACAACCTCAAGCTCAGGTAAAACTGACAAAAACCCCTCTTCTCAGTTTGGGGTGCAGCCTGAGAAGGCTTCCCAGAGGAGGCCACATCTAACCAGTTCGAAACCACCAGTCGCTCCACGGGAGGAAAACGTGGCTTTCTACTCCTGTAAGCAGTTGACGAATTGGGAACCCACAGGGACAGTTCTACCCTGTCCTACAGGGTCGCCATGAGTCTGAGTTGACCCCTAGCAGGGAGTTTGAGATGGGGTCAAGTCCAATGGCAGCCAACAGTGATGATGACGACGACAGCAGCAACGTCATGGTGAACGAGGGAAGTCCCGTGGCTTGCCCAGAAACCTTGCCGGCCGGGTCCTGCGCCATCTTCACCACCATTGTTGAGTCTGCCGTTGGGGCCACTGCCCATGGCGAGCGCCTTCCAACCCAGGGCCCCAGCCTGCAGCATGCTGGGTGTGCCATTCGGTGAATCTCCACTCTGCAGCTCAGAGTAGAGCTGCCTCCTGGGTTTCCCAGATTGCGGGCGAGACATTGGGCTGCTAACCACAAGGTCAGTGGTTCAAACCCACCAGCTGCTGCTCAGCAGAAAGAGGAGGCTGTCTGCTCCCATAAAGATGTGTGGCCTCAGAGACCCCACATGTGATACAGAATGGGCTCGATGGCAGTGGGTTTGGCGTGGCTTTCCAGAATCTTTGTGGAAGCAGGGAGCAGGCCTCGTCTCTTGTGGAGTGGCTTGCTGGTGGGCTCAAATTGCCAACCTTCCAGGGAACAGTCAAGAGTGCCTCGCTATTGTGCTTTTCCCAGCACTGTGTAGAACAGTAGGGTATATCTTGAAAGTACATGGGCTGCCAGAAGAACAAACAAATCTGTCTTGGCCATCAAGCTCAGAAGCAACA
>NW_022103934.1:2836164-2837813 GCF_000313985.2 Echinops telfairi | reverse complement strand
TGTACATAGGCTGCCATCATCATTTTCAAAACATTTGAGGCTGTCCTTCTTTACGGGAGTAGAAAGCTTCATTGTTCTCCAGCCAAGAGGCTGGTAGTTTTGAATTGCTAACCTTACCATTAGTGGCCCAGTGCCTCACCCACGGTGTCACCAGGATTCCTTTCACAACCCAAACACCACCGCCATCACCCCCAAACAAAAACAATAAAACTAAAACAAAATCGAACTCACTGCCATGGAGCGGACTCTGACTCACATCAACCCTACAGGACCAGGTGGAACTGCCCCTGTGGGCTTCCTGGACTGTCACTCCGTTTGGGAGTTGCTGTTGTTAGGGACCAGGAAGTCAGTTCCAACCCATGGCAACCGGATCTACAACAGAACACAACACTGGCTGGCCCTGCCCCATCCTCAGCGTTGTTCCTGTGTGAGCCCATTGTTACAGCCACAGTCCAGTCAGGGGCTTCCTAGTTTTCCCCCCACTGCCCCTCTGCTTTACCAAGCATGATGTCCTTCTCCAGAGACTGGCCTCTCCTGACAACATGTCCAAACTATGGAAGACAACGTCTCGCTGTCCTTGTCTCTAAGCAGCATTTTGGCTGTCCTCCTTCCAAGATAGGTTGGTTTGTCCTTTTCGGCAGTCCATGGTACTTTCAATATTCTTTGTGGCATGAGCCCCTAATAAAATGTTTAAAACCAAACCAAAACAAAACAAAACAAAATTCTTTGTGGGCACCATAGTTCAAATGCATCGATTTTGTCTTCCGTCCTCCTTAGCCAATGTCCAGCTTCTGCGTGCATATGAGGCGATGGACAATATCATGGTTTGGGTCTTTACGGGAGTAGAAAGCTTCATCTTTTTCCCTAGGAGTGGCTGGTGGTTTTGAACAGCTTGTGGTGAGCGGCCCAACACATAACCACTATGCCACTAGGGTGCAAAGGGCTGATATGTGAGTGTGTGTGTGACATGGCAGGTGCTGATGAGTGCTGTGCATAAGAAGAAAAGTTAAGGACAGAGAGGAAAGGGGGGCACTTCAGAGAAAAAGGTCACTGAGGGCTTCTTGGAGGCGGTGACGTTTGAACAGGGACCCGACTGAAGCCAGTGGGAAGAGCTTGTGCAGGTAGAGGGCATAGCCTGTGCAAAGGCCCGGGGGCAGGACTGGACCTGGTGAGTTGGGGGCCGGGGACAGAAAAGAGGGTCGTGTGGCTGGAGCAGAGTGAAAGAGCAGGAGGGGAGAGGATGGCAGGCACAGGGCTTCGCAAGGCCTTGGACATCTCTAGGAAGACTTGGCCTTTGGCCCAAGGGAGATGGGAGCCCTGGAGAGAGAGAAAGAGACCCCAACCAAGGTCATGCTAGCACAGAGCTGAGCCAGCCCCTGTCCCGAACGTCTCCCGGTCACTGATGGCAGGGCACTTTCTCCTGCATCAGGAAACGAGGAAGGGCTTCACCATGATAGCTCTGTGGATGCTCCTCGGTCACTGGGTTTACGACGTCACCACCACGGCTGACCGAAGCCGACAGTGCTGTGGTTAGGTGCCATTGGGTCGGTTCCGACTCATGGTGGCACTGTAAACAACAGAACGAAACCCTGCCGGTCCTGCGCCATCCTCACCATCATTCCTATGCCAGAGCCCACTGTTGCAGCCAT
>NW_022103934.1:2833652-2835315 GCF_000313985.2 Echinops telfairi | reverse complement strand
CGTCTTCCTTCTTCAATGTCTAACTTTCGCATGCATCTGAGGCGACTTAAAATACCATGGAAGCACCAGCCAAGAGAGCAAAAGACGTCTTGACTTAGGTACATCTGCTGCACAGATCTCTTTAGAGTTTTGAAAAACAAGGATGCCGCTTTGAGGGTGAAGGTGTGTGCGCCCGACTGAAGCCTTGGATGCTTGCAATAGCCTCCCTGATTGCTCTCTGCGTGGGCATCGGGGAGGGGCCTGGCCTGGGATGTAAGAACAGGAAACTGCTCTGGGCAACCCTGAGATCTTCAGCAGAGAACTGGGGCTCCATCAGAGAGCCGGGAGTTGGATGAGGGGCCAGCTCCCTGTCCCAGCACCTTGGGTGGGGATGCCGAGACCCCTGACTGAGGGTGGCGTGTTTGTGCCGGTGGTAGTTACATAATTTCTGGGTCAACTTGAAGCTATAAAAGCATAGGGGTGGAGCCTAGCCTGTCAATCAGGTTCCAGGCCGATGGTACCTCCTGGTGGGTGTAGCCTTCTCATCAGGAGGATCCTGGGAACTTCCTCTTGCCCTTTGCCTTCCCCTTCCTGCCATGGGGTCCTTTGGAGAGCTGCCAGAGCCAACGCCATTGGATCCACGGGACTTGGCACCCACCGCCTGGTGCTGTTTCTGCATTCCGCATCACTGCACGTGACTGCGTGAGTCGGAAGAGGGACTTATGGATTGAGCGGACTTTTATGGACTTGAAGGGGACTGGGCTGGCCTGTTTTCATGTTGGACGATTGCTTCTTGATATAAAGCTCTTTTGTATACCTCTATGAGTGCCACTGGATTTGTTTCTCTAGCGCCCCCGGTCGACCCCAGTGCCCCTCTCCGCCCGTCCCCCCAGGGCTCGTCAGAAGGGAGCCCTTCTGCTGTGGGTGAATTGCCTCTGGGCTCTCAAAGCGCAAGACAACCCCCAACACCAGACATGAAATCACTTGCTGCCAAGCCGACTCCCACTCAGGTGACACCATGCGGGTCCCAGTGGGACTGTGCTCTGGCTGATTGCCAGGCCTTGCTTCCAAGCACCCCACGGTGGATTTGAACTTCAGACCTTTTGGTTAGCAACTGAGCTCACGCTCAGCTTGTGCCACCCCACACCCACTGCTTTTGAGTTGTTCTGACCCCACGTCCGGGACAGAGAGGGAGCTTCCTGCTCCGGCAGGCCGAGAGCTCCAGTCTCGGAACCCCCAGAGGCAGTTCGGCTTGTCCTACAGTGTCGGCATTGACTCAGGGCAGTAAGCGTGTTGGGCTTCACAGCGTCTCTGAGAGTGCAAATCTTCACAAGAGCAAAGGGCCCCATCTCTCTCCAGGAGAGGCTGGTGCGTTTGAACCACCGACCTTTTGCCCTTGGCAGCCAACTCCTCACCACAGGGCCACCAGGGCTCTTTGGACTGGGGCTCCTGATGCTGGGAGTGCAGGCCAGGGTCCGTGGATGTGTGTGCAGATGAGGCACAGGTTACCGAGGCGGGTCTTCTGCGAGTCCTTCCCAGGGCTGCTGTGTTGTTCAGAGAGCCTTCCAACGCTTCACTTGACCCCCTTGACAAACTTCCCTTTGAAGCACCCAGGGGGCACCCAGGGCTTTCTGGAAGAGACCAGAGAAACTGGCTGCCGCTGTCTTTACCGCCAGGCGAGAGA
>NW_022103934.1:2831662-2832900 GCF_000313985.2 Echinops telfairi | reverse complement strand
GGTTAGAACTGCCCCGTAGAGTTTCCCCACTGCCATTTTTACTGGGACAGATCACAGGGCCTTTCTCCTGTGCAGTCAGTGGTGGGCTCAAACCGCCCGCCTTTTCGTTAGCACCACCAAATCGGAAAATGGCACCCACTGCTCTCGAGCCAATTCTGACTCCCAGAGACCCCGCAGGACAGAGTAGAAACACCGGTTTGGGTTTTGGAGACCGTTAAATCCTTTGGGAGCAAGCAGCCTCATCTTTCTCCTGAGGAGCAGCTGGTGGGTTTGAACCACTGACCTTGCAGGAGCGCGGCTCAATGCATAAATGCACTACGCCATCAAGGCTCCTTTATTAACACAGCGCTGTTGCTGCTGCTGCTGCTGCTGCTGCTGCTGAGTTCAACCCGGGGCTCCAGAAGCAACTCATAATGGAGTTAAGACAGGGGCCCTGCCAGAGCCCTTGGGTGACGTCTGGGAACATTTGAGGTGGCACAACTGGGTGCTACTGGCATCTGGTGGGTGGAGACCAGGGGCGCTGCTCAACAGGATGGCCCCAGAGCAGAGAACACACTGATGCAGACAGCAGTGCTGAGGGAGCGAAGGCCTGGGTGAAGAGAGGAGGCAGGCGGTTGATGGGGGCTGACAGATGTTGTGTCAACTTGGCTGGTTCAGGATTCCAGTGGCCCGGTGAACTCCCATGATGGGACCTACTGCAATAGAATCCACTCCATAGTGGGATTTGCTGTGAGCCACCAAGCCATTGTAAGGACGTTGGGGTGTGGAAGGCAACCTTCTTACTTAGGTCACAGCCCTGATGCAACGGGCAGGAGGCTTCCTTCCTATAGAAGCAGTCCTCATGGAAAAACTTGTTTCCTTGCTTTCTGCTGGTCCCGATCCTGCACCTGGCTCCAATTCCCAGCTTGAGCCAGCGGCCTGCTGATCCTGGGAGCCGTCGGTGGCTTGCCATCTGACCTGTCACCTGAGCCGCTGACCTCAGATTCATTGGCTTCTCTAGTCACAAGCCTGGCCCACTACCCTTGAATTCACTCACTGTTTGTGGCTTGTGGTCTTCCTGCCGGTCCTGTGTACATCTGCCGTCAAAGCCATGCGAGTCGGGAGAAACCTCTTGCTTGACATCTGACCCATGGACCGGAATTACCCAGTTCTACAATGTGTGAGCCATTTTTCTCAATATGAATCCTCCCTAAGGCTCCATCCATCCATCCATCCATCCATCCATCCATCCATCCATC
>NW_022103934.1:2827558-2830250 GCF_000313985.2 Echinops telfairi | reverse complement strand
CTCTCTCCCAGGCCCTGGCAACCACTGCTTGGTTAGTGGTCGCTGTAGTCTTGCCTTTTCCAGAACATTCTATCGATGGCATCTACAGCGTGCAGCCTTCTGGAGCTGGACTTTCGCCGTCATCAGTGTGATGGCGCAGATCCGTACAGCCTTTTGCATCCTTATCCTCAGGGTGCATGCTAACAACAAGAAGGACGTGGTTGTGCGCATTTCCGTGTGTGCCCGTGGCAGCTGTGGTGTGTGTTTGTGGCTGGGTCACCTTGCTTGCTGAAAGGGAGGAGGACTTGAAGCGCTTGGTGATGAAGATCAAGGGTTGCACCCTTCAGTATGGATGACCACGCAATGCAAGGAAGGCCCAAATCCTCCCAGCTGGACCGATCGGTAACATCATCAGAACAAATGAAGACAAGGGGGAAGTTGCCAAAGATTTTGTCTGGCTGGGATCCAGAATCGCTGCCCATGGAAGCGGTAGTCCAGAGAGCAAAAGACGAGCTGCATTGGGTAAATATGCTGCACAAGACCTTAGAGTGTTGAAAAGCAAGGAGGTACTTTGAGGCCCAAGGGGCACCTGACCCAAGCCACGGCGTTCTCCGTGGCCTCAGATGCTTGTGAGCGTTGGACCCTGACTTAGGAAGACCACAGGAGACTTGATGCGTTTGAGTTGTGGGGCTGGAGAGGACCTCATATTGAAGACATCATGGATTGTTAAAGGGACACACAATCCATCTTGTAAGAAGTACGGCCAGAGTGCTCCTAAGAGGCAAAAGTGGTGAGATGTTGTCTTACAGAATTTGGACAGGTTGTCAGGAGAGACCAGTCCCGGAGAAGGACATCACGTTTGGTCGAAAGAGAGGAAGTTCCTAGACAAGATGGATTGACGCAGTGGCTACAACCATGCCCTCAAACTCAGGAACCCTTGTGAGGGTGGCACGGGACCAGACAATGTGCTGTTCTGTTGTGCACGAGATCGCTGTAGGTTAGAATGACACCCATGGATAGGGGTAGGCGTTGCTCCATGAGTTGGGGTCACCTCAAGGGCAGCTGGTTAGAGAGGCCCTGGGTGGTGGCAGGGTGCTCAACAGAGCCCGGAAAGGTCGATGGGTTCTGGGCCACCCAGAGGCTTCTGGTGATCAGCTGTTACGACCCTACCCAGCCCAGCTCGGCTCCAGCACACACCAAGGGTGGTTACCGGCTAAAGCGATAGCAGATGCTGACGCTGCATGGGATGTTAGGCATGCTTACACGTGGGTGCACATGTGTGGTGGGGGCGGGCTCCAGCCTCAGCTGAGCCGGCTGGCTGTGAGCGGGGCTTGTTGTTGGGAAAGAGTCTCTGCAGTTCATTGGAAAGCCCTGCGGGTGTTTGGAATCCCTGCTGAGGTTACTGCTTTCTGGCGGGGTAGCAGATGTGATCCAGATGTCGGCTGGGGTCACTCGGGCCTTGGAGATTTGGCATCTGCCTCTCTCCCATGACCCTCGGGGAGCCCAGAGCCCTTTCGGAGACACTCGTGAATCCCCCGCACTCTGTTCTCATGGCTGCTTCTTGGCCCATGCTCCTGTCTGCTGGCCGCTCACCCTCAGCCCCCTCCAGGGGCAGCCCACTGGGGCACCAGTGGCTACCCGCACCCCCAGGCCACCCACCCTTATGAGCTTCTTGCAGACCCTCCAGTCCCCTCTGCCGTGCCGGTGGTTTTCATGTGGATTCCCAGACTCCAAAGGGAGCCCTGGCGGCATCATGGTAACACACTGGGCAAGGTCAGCAGTTTGAAACCATCAGCCACTCCTTGGGAGAAAGATGAGGTTTTCTACTCCTGTGAAGAGTTACAGTCTCAGAAACCCACAGGGGCAGTTCTATGCCGTCCCACAGGGTCGCTGAGAGTCGGAGTGCACTCAGTGGCGGTGAATTTGGTCTTGGAGGCTCCAAAGACAAAAGGATCGTTCCTTACGTCCAACAGAACCCAACCCTGTCGACTCCTGCTCCGTCCTCAGGACTGCCGACCCACCTGAGTCCTTCCTTGGGCGGCGGCACCAATCCATCCCACGGAGGCTCCCCTTGCCCTCTCTGGCTCCCCTTCTGCCAACAAAATGGCCTCCTCCAGTGACCGGTCCCTCCCAATGACGTGTCCAAAGCAAGGCAGCGACAATGTCCCATTGTCATCCATAGACTTGCAGAAGTGGGTCACAGGGCCTTACTTCCTAGCCTGTGTTGGTCTGCAAAACCCCCAGCCCTGGGACCCATTCTGACTCGTAGCCAAGCCTCATCTTTCTCCCCTGGAGTGCCTGGTGGCTGTGGACTGGGGTTAGCAGTCCCAAGCAGAGTCCTGCTGCCCCACCAGGCCTTGGTCTGGGCTCTGCGGGAACCTGTCCGTTCTAAGTGAGCCTGCAGATATCTGAAATACCCACGGCAGAGCTTCCAGCCTCACGGGGACCCACAATCCATCACCGTATGACAGATGGGTGCTGTTCACACTCCACAGGAACCCCTGACAATAGCAAAGGATCCTGGGGGTGCTGGGGGTGCTTCTCAGTCCCCATCCCAGCCTAAGACAGGGTCATGACTCACTTTTTGACCTGTTATGCTCCCTCCACCCGCAATACGTTGGGGATTCTCACTCCTCTGTCTCTGCATGGAATCCTGTTTCCTTTGTCATGTAAATCAGACCATACTCAAGTAGGGTGGTTTTTTAAAAAAAAA
>NW_022103934.1:2824551-2826474 GCF_000313985.2 Echinops telfairi | reverse complement strand
AACCTATAAATATATGCACATAGATATATTTCCCCATCATAAAAAAATATTTACATATGTACATGCCTGTATTTAAACCTCTATAAATGCCCTTTGCCTCCTAGTTCTTTCCTCTATTTCCTTTTACTTTAGTAGGGTGGGTTCTAAGCCTAATCTCTTCTCTTATTTCAATGTTTGCTTCATGGATTTCAAGTACAAGTTAAATATACACAAAAATACACTAAAAGATCCACCCCTCCACCCTCACCACAGCCCACCTGCTTTTTACCCCCTATAGTCACCCTATCTCTCTATTTTATTTTTGAAAAGAGAACATTTATTAAGTCTTACAAGGGAGCAAGGACGAGAGAGACCATGAGCCAAAGGCTGTAATGGGGTCTGTAGGTAGACTGGAGAAACAAATTCATAGGCACACATATGTGTATGAGAAAGAGCTTTATATACAAGAGCAATTAAATATTTGAGAAAACATCCCAGCCCAGTCCAAATCAAGTCCATAAGTCTGATATTAGCCATATGTGTGATACCAATCTATAAAGTCCTCTTCAGACTCACAAAACAAATGCAATGACACTGAATGCAGGAAGATCACAGGCCAGTGGGTGGAAAGTCTTGTGGACCCAGTGGCAGTAGATGTGGGTTTCCACGTGGCTCCTTCAGCCCCAGGGCTATTGGGCAGCTGCATGGGTTTTGTCAGCAAGCATGTCTTGCAGCAGGGAGTCGGCGTGTGTCCTGCCTCCAGCAAGCTATTTATCTTCTTAGCTGCTCCAAATGAGATCAAGCTGCTACCTGATTGACAGGCTAAACTCCACTCCTTCATTCTTAATACTCAAATTGACAACAGATTATGTCACTACCACAGACCACCCCTTGTCAATTCGACACTTTCACACAACTCTTTAGCCATATATTATTTTCAAACAAACAATAATAAAATCATATCTGTACCTAACAGGATAAAACTAAAATGCATACAATTCAATATGTGCCACCCTCATTTAAACATAACATTCTATAAGTGAACAAAAAAAATTCCTGTACTTATGTGAACACCTATACCATAATCCTATAACCCTATGAATATATTTCCCCACCTATGACAGTTTGCAAGGCAGCCACTTCATACCTTTATCCTCCCAATTTTGGGTATGCAATTTCTATACTGCCCACTTACATCAACCCAGTGCTCTGAGGAGACAATCATATTCTTTGATGTGAAGAATCTTCATTCCAGTTGGAACCTCGTGAAGTCCACATCCATAAGCAAAGTCAAATCAGGACAGAGCATCCATAAAGTCAGTAGCAATATGTACCAGTTCACAGGCTCAAAAAACCTCTTCATCTGGTCAGGATCTGATCAACTCAATGTGTTACTTAGTCTCACCAGGATGCCCATTGGCTGCCTTGCCTTTAGAGCATGAGCCCCAACACAAATTCTCAACAACCGTAGCTCCCTTGGGCTAGGTCATGATCTTCAGACCAGTCAACCCGCTCTCATTTTCTCCTCTAGTCCCTGTGAACCAGGTCCACAGGTGTCAGTGATCAGACACAACCTGTCTCTTTATTACTGTATTTCTCTCATTTCCACTCAACAAGTGGACCCAGGTGGTCATCTAGCAAGCATTTCCGCCTGCCCACAGGATTCCTTTAATATTCAGTCCTAGAGTTTTCTTCATGGTTCCAGATTCCTTCCAGCTTCTGACAAAAACCACTAGCTCAAAATTCAAAAATCCAAAAATCCACAAGTTCAAAATTCAAAAATCCAAAGTTCCCTCCACCCCCACTCAGTCTGTCAACATCCCCTTAGGCAAGTTTCTTTGAATGCAAATGTCCTGAGTACAGTGAACCCTCGTTTATCGCGGTTAATCGGTTCTGGACCCTACCGTGATAAATGAAATTCCGCGAAGTAGGATTCCTTATTTG
>NW_022103934.1:2823221-2824102 GCF_000313985.2 Echinops telfairi | reverse complement strand
GAAGGTTCACTGTACTCCAAAGCACTGGGTGGGGCTTATCCTTTCAGAGCCTTCTCTGCAGCCACATCCTAAACCCATTTAAAGATCAAATTTTAATGGCTCAAGGCTTACAAGATCTCTATCTTCATACTTCCCGATAATCATTACTATCAATCGTTATATCAATGACAATAAGCAGAAGAAATCAGCATAAACAAAGTAGAATCAGATGATTAAAACTCAATTCTTAAAGCAGTCAAGTATAATCTTTATCTAATTTATTTTAATCCTATCTAAACGATTCTCTTGATACAAAATACGGATTAAGCCTCTACGGAATCAAGCCAGAGCCAGGCTTTCTGTCAGCCATTTACCCTAAGCAGCATAGTTTCTGAGAAATTCAGGGGGCGACTTTTACTCCTGATTTCAAAATATACATGATCAAAATTCATTTTCATAATTTCACACAGGAATATGCAAAGATTACAACCAATGAAAAGAATAAAACCTTTAACCTCCCATATTCTTTCCAGAAACCAACCCAGTAAACCACATGGACATAGCTGACCTCTGGCTGGCCAAACAAGAAAAACTACCCTGAGGCAGAGGTTGACCAAGCATCCACTCTCCATCTTCATGATTTGGTTCTCTAGTACCCCACTGCCAAGGTACCACCATGTGTTAGTCTGGGTAGACTAGAGAAACAAATTCATAGGCACACATACGTGTGTAGGAAAGAGCTTCATAGACTGGAGCACATCCTGGCCCACCAGGCCTTGAGGACGATGACCCCAATTAGAGCAGCCAGTCCACAGAGAGAACCACATGGCCAGCCCCACTATGAGACATGATGCCCCTCACTGACCCATGGCCCTGTGAGGGACAGCATCAGAGACACAGTG
>NW_022103934.1:2820237-2821682 GCF_000313985.2 Echinops telfairi | reverse complement strand
ATGAGGACCTGATGCCAGGGGCTTAAGTGGAGAGCAAATGTTTTGAGAATGATGAGGGCAATGAATGAACAAATGTGCTTTACATAATTGATGTATGTATGGATTGTGATAAGAGTTGTATGAGCCCCTAATAAAATGATTAAAAAAAAAAAAAGAATGAGCTTCATATACAAGAGTAATTGAATATTGAGAAAATGCCCCAGCCCAGTCCAGATCAAGTCCATAAGACCCATTTTAGCCCATATGTCCAATATCAATCTATAAAGTTCTCTTCAGACTCATGAAACACATGCAATGATGCTGAATGCAGGAAGATCACAGACAGTGGGTGGAAATTCTTGCGGATCCAGTGGCTGTAGAGGCATCTCAGCACTGGCGTGGGTCTCCTTGTGGCTCCTTCAGCTCCAGGGCTCTAGTGTAGCTCCATGTGTGTTGTCAGTAGGAATGTCTCACAGGGAGTGAGCGTGTGTCCCACCTCCAGTGAGCTACTTATCTCCATCATGCCTCCAAATGAGGTCATCAAGCTGTGACCTGATTGACAGGCTGAACTCCACCCCTTCACTCTTAATACTCAAATTGACAACAGATTGTGTAACTACCATAGGGTCCTAGGGGTTGCTGAGACACAGAGCTTTAAAAAGGACACTGAGGCCAAAGAAAATGTCACAAAAACATGGTTGGTGGCAGACCAATACATCGTCGTCAGATTTAAAAAAATCTTTTTATTGGGGGGCTCATACAACTCTTATCACAACCTATCCATCCATCCATTGTGTCCAGCACATTTGTACATTTGTTGTCATCATCATTCTGAAAACATTTGCTTTCTACTTGAGCCCTTGGTATCAGCTCCTCATTTTTCCCCTCCCTCCCCCACCTCATTGCCATAGAGCTGATGCAAACTCATCGCGATCATGTAGGACAGGGCAGAGCTGCTCCTGTGGGTCCGAGACTGTAGCTCTTTATGGGAGTAGAAAGCCTCGTCTTTCTCACAAGAAGCGGCTGATGATTTCACACTGCTGACTTTGCAGTTAGCATCCCAGTGCATAACGGCTAGGCCACCAGGGCTCCTTAGGGGAAGGACTAATCACCTCAAACTCACTACCATTGAGTTGATAATGGGACAGGGTAGAAGTCCCCCTGAAACAGGAGTAGAAAGCCTGGTCTTTCTCCCGAGGAGGGACGGGTGGTTTGAACTACTGACTTGCAGTTGGCAGCCCAAGTCATAACCAGCACAGCACCGGGGCAAGGATGAAAGATATAAATACTGCCTCGAGAGGTGTGTAGCCCAGGATAGAGGCTGTGTTGAGAAACCATAGCCTCACATTTTGATATTTTTGGTTAGTAAAGATGTCGATGATTTTATAGCAGTCGTCTTCGACGTTCCCTCAGAGATGGTGTTATTATTGTTGTTATTGCTGGGTGTTATTATTGTCAAGTCGTAG
>NW_022103934.1:2817465-2818843 GCF_000313985.2 Echinops telfairi | reverse complement strand
TAGCCTTTAAATTGAGGCACAGAACAAGCAAGGCAGCCGCACACTGGTCCGATGATCACAGAGCGAGAGACAAGAAAGGCGAGACTCACCAAGGCATTTATCTCTCTGCCCTTCAGTTAATCCCACTTGTGTTTATCAGCCAGGCTGGCACAATAAACTATCTCAGGTTGCTAATGGTGAGGTCGGCTGTTCAAATCCACCAGCCTCTCAGAGGGCATAAGCTGAGGCAACCTGCCCTCAGAAGGATGTACAGCTTGGGAAACCCTATGGGGGCACTTTGACCCTGTCCTGTAGGGTCACTATGGGTCAGAATAGACTCGGTAGTAGAGGGCCTTTTCCTTTTTATTTTTTAACAGTAAAACTTGGAGCCGGATTAGGGGGCCTGAAGGCTAAATCCCTCTTCTTCAGGGCAGGCCAGCTCTCAGCCCCACACAATCTTGCAGGGTTCCCTTCAGCCCCTCCCTCCAGACAGACTCCCTGCTGCCACTGGCCCTGTGCTCAGCCAGGTCCCCCTTGCAGGCCTGGTGGCCTTTGTCTTTGCAAAGTCCCTTAAGGACTTGCCTCACCTCCTCTCCCTCTGCTTCCTCCTTTCTGCTGCTTTTGTTCCTTCTTCTTCTCTCTTTCATCCCTCCTTATCGATTTTAAGGCACGGCCCCTTCCAGCAGGGAGGCCACAAACTGATTAATCCCTTCTCTTGGTAGATTAGTGTCTTAGGCCACGTTGACTCGAGAAACAAATCCATTGACACTCATGTGTGTGTAAGAAAGAGCTTTGTATCAAGAAGTAATTGTATATCAGGAAAACAGCCCTGCCCAGTCCAATTCAAGTGCCCAAGTCCAGTACGAGTCTGAAAGTCCCTCTTCAGACTCACGAAGCCAGAAGCAAGGATCCAGAATGCAGGGATGTCATAAGCTGGTGGGTGCAAAGTCCCACGAATCCAATGGTGGTGGATGCATCTCCATCTCCAGGGTTCACCAACAGGAAAGAGAAGGCAGAGGGAGGGGGAGGTTCCCAGGGTCTTTCTGATGAGAAGGGCACAGCCACAAGGAGGGACCCCAAGGAGACTCCACCCCTACACTTTTATATCTCAAGTTGACATGAAATGATGTAACTACCACAGTTAGGTCCCAGATATTCAATTTGCTTAGTACTCAATTGTGGGGAACAGAAGGATTTCTCTTAAGTTGTCTCCCCAAAATGTGTACCAAACTTAGCTGCTTAAGAGTGACTGTACAATAGGTGATCAGCGAGAGTAGGTCAGAGGTTATTCTCCTTAACATCGGCCATCTGTAGTGGCTAGACTATTAGTCTGACTCACCCTGAATAAGACCCACTCCCTTCTGATAAGGAGAATGGTGGTCTATTCACTTGCAAGAGA
>NW_022103934.1:2797520-2805037 GCF_000313985.2 Echinops telfairi | reverse complement strand
ATGTGTGAGATCTTTCCTGCAAGTAATTCAGACCACATCTGTCCAGTGAGCTTGCAAGCTTCCCCAAAGGCATCCACACTGACCTCTGGGCCTTTGCATATGCTGTTCCCTCTGCCTGGAATGCTTTCCCCAACTGCTTACGGGCATCCAGTCTGGAAAACTCCAATTGGACTTAAAGACTTCGGCCCTGGGGACAAACTACTTTAGTCGCTCTGTGCCTCAGCTTCGTCTGCTGGGGAGGCTAGAAAGACAAGGGTGTATCCGGGACAATGCCAAGACACTGGGAAATTTGGAAGGCCTTGGGGAGCCATCAAAGACATTTGAGCAGGAGAGTGTTCTGGGATATAATAAAAGGGCCCCCCTCCTTCTTCCTCTAAGTGCCTCAGTGGGTGGTAATGGGGTCCCCTGGCTTTGGCTGCATCAGACCTGGTCTTTCTGGGGGAACCTGGCGAGGACACCCCCCAACCTCGAACCCCCACCCCCGCCAGTGTGCTGTTCTGGGCCCTGCTCCCCAGGCAGGCACCAGCTGGAGGACCTCGGTGGAGGGAAAGCTGTGAGCTGCAGGCTGGGCAGGGCTGTCACCTGTATGGTCACGGAAGTGCTGGTGACTCCCCTCCACCACAGAGGAGTGTGGAGGCCCTAGACGACTGATGTGGCTCATGTAGGACGCAGGGTGCACCAGGGGACTCGGAGCGCCAGGAGGGAAGCTCTCCACCAGGTACTGGCCCAGTTGGGCCGGCCAGCACTCAGGGGCCCCCACGGCCTCCCACGCCCAGTGCTGCCTCCTCGCCACCAGTCTGAGTTTCTCTCCTGGTCTATCTCTGTCCTCTCGGGTCTTGGTCAGCTGGGCGGGATTTTTTTTTCACTTTCTTATAGTTTTCTCCCTCTTCTCGAGCCCGCTCGGTCTGGGCTCTCTCTGTCTCTCACTGTCTCCAGGCTCTCTCTCTCTCTCTTGTGTCTCTCACTGTCTTGTTTCCAGCCCCCCTGTTCTCAATTCTGTGGGGTTTCCTCCAGGTTTGGGTTCTGTGTCCTCTGACCCATGGCCCTAGAGGGAAGGATAAAGGTGCTGCTTTGGGGAGGGGGCAGGCAGGGCTGGGTGGGAGAGTCAAGGTCAGGACAGGAGACCTGAGCACTGAAGGGGAGGGGGTGGCAGAGGCAGCAGGCAGCAGGCCCAGGGCTCACCTCTGTTTGGGGAGGGCCACCTGCAGCCCACCTTCTCCCCTCTGCCCTTTCTCATCACCAGGACCCCACCTCTGTCTCTTCTGTGGTGTTGTCTCTCCCTCCTGCTCCCATGAACGGTGTGGACAAGGATAGGGTGGGCACAGCTCTCTAAAGGCACCCTTCTTGTGGGTGCGGAGAGAGTGAGGGGCCCTGTGGTCTCCAAAGAAGGTGCTGTAAAGATGGGGCGACTCTTCCTGGTTGCCATCTTTCTGGTCGGCTTGTTGTAGCCACGGTGTGCTTTTTCATTCAAACATTTTATTATGAATTAGACCAGAGGGGGTGTGCGTTACATAGCAGACCAACTCTGTATTTGCATCCAACAACTTAACAATGTATCAAACCTCCCAAAGGCTTGCCCGGTGCCCCTTGTGAGATAGTGTCTCCCCTTTCTCCCCAGTTACCATGAAGCTCCGAGGGAGAAAGGCTGGGCTTTCTACTCTCGTCAACAGTTACCTTCTTGGAAACTCCCAGGGGTGCTGCTACCTTGCCTCTAGAGTGGCCGTGAGTCAGAATGGACACAGTGGTTGTGAGTGAGACCCTCTAGCTCATTGTTTCCCCTCCCCTCCCTCTGCTCCAGCCCTGGAATCCATTGAAGGCTGCGTCTTTCAGTGTGAAAACCATGTCTTGATTTGTTTTTCCCCCCTTAAATAACAGCGGTCCGGTCCGGGCTCACGCAGTAGTTGTCCTGTTGTGTTTGACTAACTGCACTCAGCATAGTGCCCTTCAAGCCGATCCAGGTCGTGAGCTGTTTCACAGCTTCAACCATCTTCAGTGATGCGGTTATGCATTCGGCTGCTAACTACCAGGTCAGCAGTTCGAAACCTCCATTCGCTCTGAGGGAGAAAGATGAGGCTTTCTACTCCCGTGAAGAGTGGCCGTCTCGGAAACCGACAGGGCAGTTCTCCCTGTCCTCTAGGGTCGCTGTCAGTCGGCATCGACGGGATGGCCGGGGGCTTTTGAGTTTGAGCATTGCAGTGTGTGTATTGTGTCCGAGTTTACCCTTTCTTTCACCCATAGGCATTTATTTCCGTGGTTTCCATCTCCTTGCGATGGTGAGCAATGCTGTGATGGCTGTGGGTGTGTGCCCCAATCTGTGCGTGTCTTAGTCCTTATTTTTGTGGGTTACCGACCGAGGGAGCACTATTGCTGGATCGTGCGGCATTTCCAGGCCCAGTGGTTTGAGGACTCGCTCCCACTGCTTTCCACGCCACATGTGTTTGGGTGCCATTCAGCCTCAGGGGGGATCACCTTCCAGCTCTCTATGGGACAGCAATCTGTTGTAAAGGTTCTCCTCGGCTGTTGTCATGGTTTTCAGAAGGAGATCGCCAGGCCTTTCTTCCTTGTCACCTGTCTTACATTCTGGAAGCTCCCCTAAGATCTGTCCGCTCTGGGTGACCCTGCTGTCATTTGAAGTACTGGTGGCATAACTTCCAGCCTCACGGTGGCACGCCTGCCACCACAGAGTGACCACCTGACAAGGGGTGGCTCTGGGACCATTATCCTGGGCCTGGTTGTAGGGGAGGCTGGGCTTGGCATTGAGGAGCCCAGCATTGGGCTGGTGTGTGTGTGGGGTGTTGGAGAGTCCAGCTACTGAGTAGACTTTGGGTGCTGGTTCTCCTGGTCAACCTGCTGCGGGAGTGTGACTCCAGCCTCGGGGGTGGGGAGTAGTCATTCTGGGGCCCACCTGCTGCCAGAGTCCGGGGGCTGTGGCTCTCTGCAGGGCTTTTGTGGGGATGAGGCTGTTTGTTCCCATAAAGATGTACACTCTTGGAAACCCACAGGGCAGGCTTGCTCCGTCCTACAGGGTTGCTCTGAGTGGGGATCGACTCGATGGTAGTGGGGTTTCAGAGCCCCGGGGAGGGGTCCTGGGGTGGTGCTAATGGCGAAGAGGCTTGGCCACTGACCGACAGATGGGCATCCACCCAGAGGGGCAGTGGAAGGAAGGCCTGGCGACCTAGCAAACATCGGCATGGGGAGCCCGAGGGCACACCGTTTGACTCTGGCCTCCATGAGGCCGCCCGAAGTCAGTGGGATGGAGGCAGCTGAGGGGAGGAGGGCCTGGGGCTGGTGATTACCTCCCTCTGCATGTGGCTGTTGGGGTGCCTGGCTGCTCTGGGGGCACGGTGGTCCCAGGATGGGCATTGAAGGTGACTACCTCGAGGGTCCCCTAGCCCTGGTGAGCGAGAGGGAGTGTCTGTCACAGGCAAAGTGTGCTCAGCAGTGACTGCTGGGGTCTGCTGGGGTCTGCTGGTTGTGCACTGGGTGGGGTGATGGATCATCGTCAGCACTCTCTCTGCTGCCTCCCCTCCTTCTCTGCATCTTGCTCTTTGTCTGTCTCTCATCTTCGGTCTCTCTCCCTGCTGACCCTCAGTATCGATGCCTCCTCCGTGTGGTACTCCCACTCCAAGATTATTCAGCAAGTTTTCAGACTCTGGCTCTTGGCCACCCACCTGCCCTGTCCCTACCCCCGCACCCCCACCCCCACCCCATGGTGGCTGGTCAGGTTAGTGGAAATCATTGATTTGCTTTGCACGGAAGGGCTGGATGTTTTTGTGTCTGGGGGCCCATCTCACTGGTCAGGTTTCTGTCCCTCAACTTTGCAGTGGAGGCTGAAGGGCTTGGCAGGTTTGGGTGGTTAACCTTGGTCACAGCTCTGGGGGCCGCAGGCACTGGGACTCTCCCCTGGGGGACAGAGAGGGCGGTGGGCAGAAGGAGAAGGGACCAGGCATCCAGATGTTTGAGGGAAGGGGCACTTGAGGCAGAAGGAACAGCACAGGCAAAGGCCCTGTGGCAGGGCTGTGCCCGGGGAGCTGGAAGCCTGGTCAGGAGGCCTGTGTGGCTGGAACATAGTGAGTGAGGGGGTCAGAGGGGAGGGGTGGACTGGGAGCACAGGCCAGGTTGCTCCTCATGGGCCATGGAGGGTGGGGTGCGGGGTGGGGACCTGGGCTTTTATCCAGAGAGACAGAGGTAGGCTCATGTGAGGTCCCATGGGCACCCCCATGCCATGAACACACCACCTGTGCTGTGCCTGCTTTATGACTCCCACGGTCGTGGCTGGGCTGGCTGAGGTCTGTCCTGGGGTCCAGGGTTACAGCCACCACATTTCTGGTAAGTCACCCCTACCTCTGGTTTCCTGGGGTGAACGTTTTTATAACTCAGGTTCAGGCGGCGACACTTTCGGCAAAACACAGCTCATATCCCACCAGCACGGTGGATGTTTCCAAGCCCAGAGCCGTGGGGTCGGTGGCGACCCTGTAGGACAGAGTGGAGCCACCGAGAGGGGCTTCCAAGGGGACCCGTCTTTACGCATCAGATAGTCACAAAATCAACCTTTGGGTGAGCAGTTGAGCGCTTAAGCACTGCGCCACCAGGACCCCTTGGTGGATTTTGGCCAGATCATCCTTTGTCAAAAGGAGCCCTGGTGGCCTAGTAGGCTACACATCGAGCCCCTCACAAGTTCAGTGGTTTGAACCCACCAGCAGCTCCGAGGGAGCCAGACGAGACTGACAAGCTTGGAAACCCACAGGCGAGCTCTCGTTGAGGGAGTCCGGGTTTAATCCTTCGTCATTGCCCTGGGGGACTTGGGGTGGTGGTGGGGGTGTTGCGGATACGAATGACAGCCACTATAATGTCTTGATCATTTAGAAGAGTCTCTATTTGCTTGTCCCCAGACTGCTAGAATCTAAAAGCGATTGTTTGATTGCAGTCCCAAGTCCACATCTCAGTCTGTCTTTAAGGCCGGAAAAACTCATTTATCACCTGTCTAGGGTTTAAGCGAGCATGAACAGAAGCAGAAAGCAAAATTAATGGATGAATTGTAATTTCAAGAAGAGTGAACATACATTACAAGGTACATTTCTTATCATAACAGAAACAAAACCAAAATTGATTATAACATCCTGGTTACCATCACAAGACCAACTACACCGTTCAGATGACAACATCCAAGGGAGCGATATCGAATCAGAGCAAACGATATATTGTAGAATCATTGAAACTACTTATAGTGTCCAGAACCTGGGAACATGGGAGTACATGCTAAAATGAATCCCCAGCAGAGACTTTCCCATCCGGGGAGAGGGAACGGGCAGGTCAACAAGGGGTCAGCTTTCTGAGCTGGGAGGGAGGAATGGGCAAGTGACTTAGCAGCTGAGACAAATGGAGTTTCTTTTGCTAGTGTGCCTTAGTGGCAATCATAGACTCTTGGCAGCTCACCCAGAGGTCGGCGGCTCCACGGTGGAAAGACTTGGTGATCTGCTCTGGTAAACAACACCCCAATAACCACCACCCCCACCCGCCCCTAGGCCCTATGGGGCAGCTCTCCTCTGCCACCATAGTTATAATCAGCCCCACTGCGGAAGCAACGCAGGCACCAGCATAGGCTTTGCCCTGAAGCTTGGGGGCTAGGAAGGGGCGTGCGGGGTGGGGTGGTTTGTGTCCCAACCTTGGCCCTTCGCTGAACCTCCCCTCCCTGGAAGCCTGTAGCAGCCCACACCCCAATCTTGGCAATACAAATACAGTATGTCAGCAGGGTTTGCCAACTATCCTCTGGTTGGGGGCAAAACAAAAGATGAAACAGGGAGTAGAAAGCCCCGTCTCTCTCCCTAAGAGTTGGTTTAGAACCGCCCACCTTATGGTTAGCAGCCCAATGAGCCACCGCACTCTGCCGCAGGACAGTAAGAGAGAGTAGGAAGCCCCGTTTTTCTCCTGAGGAGTGGCTGGTGGTTTCAAACTGCTGACCTGGCAGATCACAGGCCAGCGTGTAACCACAGCCCCACCCCCCCGCAAGCTCCCAGATCTACAAGGGTTTCTTCTAACTTGTTGGCTGTTACACAGCGGCTGCTCCGTGGCGCCGCCTGAAGGCCACGTGTGGTATCGCCGGCCCATCGCCGGGCGCCTCTGCCCGTGGGAGGGGCGGGGAGCGAGATCTGGAGGCGCTGATCAAGAGCAAGATCTTTTAAGCAGGAAAGTGGCACAATCTGATTTGCGTGGTGAAAAGATTCCTGGGCAGATAGATCCGGAGAGTGATTAGCACAGAATTGCAGGGCAACCGCCCCCCCCAACAAACGATTCGATGACGTTAGCGGGGACCTGGGGTGGGGTTGGGGGTGTCACCAGGTCCAGTCTCTGGCCCCTAAAGTGCCAGCGCCAAAGCTCTGTGCTTCGATCCCCAAACCCAAGCGGTTTCCACGCTGGGGGAAGGGGTGGGGAGCGGGCTGTCCCTGCTTTGGGCACAGTTTCAGATGTGGGGGAGGAAGTCACCCTGGGTGTGGGGGCTGAGTTCCAAGAGGTGGGGAGAAGTTGGTACCTCTTAGTAGCTTCCCCAGATCCCTTTCACAGATGGGAGCCTGGGGCCCTGGGGGCGCCCTGGGCTAGGACGCTGCTGGGCACGCGCTCTGCTCAGGAGAGTTTGCTTCCCAGGCACCTGCTGGGTGAAGTCACAGGTCTGCACCCTGAGCCTCAGGGCCCAAGAGGGCGGACCTGGGGGGGCCAACTTCCCAGGTTCCAAACCCATTCTCAAACTGCTATGTGACCCCCAGGCAAGGCACTGTGCTTAAGCCTGTTTCCTCCAAGCAAACGGGGGAGAACCAGTCTTCTTTGCTTTTGTTCATTGACAGATATTTGCGAAGCACCCGCTGCATGCTGGGTGCTGTTCTAGTCACTGGGAGCATGGCGGGAAAGATGTCCCTGCCCTTGAAGGGCTGGGTAATCAAGGCCAAGACACAGGCATTGTACAAGCCAGTGAGTATTAAGAAGTAAGCTAGTGAAGTCCTGAGCATTTGGTCAAAGATTCTAGAGGTGAATTCTGATCAAAAGGGGGAAAATTCGAAACAGAATGTAACATTCTCAGGGAGTCCACACCAACTGGAGACACTGAGGCTGAGCATACCCTATTAAAAACGATTGCTCCCAGATAATTGTTGAACCTTAAGAAAAAAAAAAAAAAAAAAAGCCCTTAATATCTTAGAAAAACAAATAGTAGTTTAGCTTAACTGGTATAAAATGTCTGGTTTGAACATGATGTACTTTCTTTTCTTTTTTAAAGAAAAATCATTTTATTGGGGGCTCGTACAACTCTTATCACAATCCATCCATCCATCCATTGTGTCAAGCATATTTATACATTTGTTGCCATCATCGTTCTCAAAACATTAGCTTTCTACTTGAGCCCTTGGTAGCAGCTCCTCATTTTTTCCCCTTCCTCCCTCCTGAACCCTTGATAATTTATAAATTATTATTATTTTGTCATGTCTTACACTGTCCAACGTCTCCCTTCACCCACTTTTCTGTTGTCC
>NW_022103934.1:2778967-2796715 GCF_000313985.2 Echinops telfairi | reverse complement strand
TCTTTCCTCTATTTCCTTTTACTTTCCTCTTGTCCCACTGAACATGGTGCATTTTTAAGGACTGTCTACATGGGATCATATTGACAACAAGGTTTGAAAGATTAGGTAGGAGGTTTAGGGGGCAGTGAGCTAGTTTAGAGAAGCCTTGGGGGTGTAGTGGTTATGCATTTGGCTGTTAACTGCTAGGTCAGCAGTTCAAAACCGCCAGCCACTTCATGAGACGAAGACTGGGCTTTCTGCTCCCATAAAGATTTCCCACTCACTGCCATCGAGTTAATGCTGACTCCTAGCAATCCCCATAGCAACACCCTGTGGGCTTCTGAGACTGTTACTGATGACAGGAGTAGAAAGCCCAGTCTTTCTCCTGTGGAGCTGCTGGTGGTTTTGAACTGCCGACCAAGGGAATTGCAGCCCAACCTTTAACCACTCCACTACCAGGGCTCCATCACGAAGAGTTACAGTTTCAGACATTTGCAGGTGCAACACAAAGCAACCCTGTCCTATAGAGTTGCTTTGAATAGGAATTGACTCGATGGCAGTGAGTTTGTATTTTTTAAAAAAACGAGTCCATTGGAAGAAAGACCGGGCTTTCCACTCGCTTGAAGAGTTGCAGTCTCGGAAACCCACAGGGGCAGTTCTACCGGGTCCCGTAGGGGTGTGGTGAGTCTGAGTTGGGCGATCGTTTATGTTTACCGGGGAGGAATAGCTGGAAAGAAGCGGGCGAGGAGGCTGGGCAGCTTGCAGAATGTCACCAATGCCACTGAATGGTGCATGGAGAAATGGCTGACCGGCTCTGTGGTTTCCGGTGTATGTTCTCAACAACAGCAGCCAGGAAAATAAATGGTTAAAGAAAGGAGCAACAACAACAAAGGAAGCCAAGAAGTCAGTGCCCTAGAGTCAGTTCTGCCTCAGGGAGACCCGGCCTGTGAGTCTGAGAAAAGCTCCGTGTTTCCTGGGGCTGATTTTCCTCGAGCACATTGCCAGGCCTTTCTTCCAAGGCACCTCGAGGGGGTGTGACTGGTCATCCCGTCAGTCAGCAGCTGGCTGTAGGCACTGCAGCACCAGTGGGTTATGAGGGACCTGAGTTAGGGTAAGGTGAGAGAGTGAATGTATGTGGGGGGTGTGTGTATGTGGGGGGTGTGTGCATGTGGGGTGTGTGCATGGAGTGTGGTTTGTGTGTGTGTGTGTGGTATGTGTGGTTTGTGTGTATGTGTGTGTGTGAGGGTGTGTGGTTTGTGTGTGTGGCTTGTGTGGTTTGTGTGTATGTGTGTGTATGCATGGTGTGTGTGTGATGTTATTTAGCCCGGGGGCATTACTGTCACTACCTTTCAGGGGAATCCTGGCTTTTCAGCCAAGACCTCCAAGAGGTGTGAGTGGAGCTTTGGGGTGGGGGATGCATTTCAGGCAGGGGACAGCCTGTGTAAAGGCCCTGAGGCAGGCCATTGGCAGGTGTGTTGGGTGTGTGTGTGTCTGTGTGTGTGGGGGGTCCTTGTGGCTGGGACGGAGTGAGCACACTGGGGAGAAGCCGCTGCACTGGTCTAGGGCGTCAAGGAAGGCAAAGCCACTGAATCCTGCCTGGGCCCAAGAGAGGAGCCAGCACATGAATGCAGTGCCCCGAACCCCTTGAAGGGCAGGCTGCGGGTGGGACAGCTGAGCAGCTGGCAGGAGGAGCCAATGAGATTTGGGTGGGTGGAGTGTGGGACTCCCATAAGTCACGAACTCAAAACCCAATTCACTGCCATCGAGTCTACTGACTCACAGCAACCCTAGGGGGCAGGGGAGAAGAGCCCCTGTGTGTTTCTGAGACTGTCAGTCTTTTCGGGGGCAGAAAGCCTCATCCTTCTTCTTCCTAGGAATTGGTGCGTTCCAATGACTGCCCTTGCTTGCCCTTTGCAACCCAACCTGAACTCACAACGCCCCAGGTGTGACCCTAAGACACTCGTGTGAACCCCAGACTTCACACTCACAGCCATCGCGTCAGTGGCAACTCACAGCGAGCCTGTAAGGCAGGACAGAGCTGCCCCGTGAGTTTCTGAGACGGTAACTCCTTATGGGAGTACAGTGAACCCTCGTTTATCGCGGTTAATCGGTTCTAGACCCTACCGTGATAAATGAAATTCCGCGAAGTAGGTTTCCTTATTTGTAAATCAAATATTTTCGTAGTTAGAGCATAGAGGACATGAAAAAACACCCTTTAGTCACCATTACACTCGTATTACCCAATTTATTAAACGAAAAAGGGAAAATACAGTAAAACATTTTGGACGTTACAATGATCATTTATTATTTATTATATTATTTATGGCATCTAGTTTACAATATTACATATTTCACATACAGTATTATTATACATAGTTCTTACAAATACTGTAATCAATAGCCTATGAAATGACTTAAGGGATGTACTCTACAGGTGGGTCACCGTCTTTTTCCTTTGAAGGAGCGGGTGTAGGCAGTGGGTTTCTGGGTACACGTTTAAGAAACATTGTGATTGGCAGTTGCCGACATTGTCTCTTCATTTCAGTGAAAAGGTTTTTGTAGGGTTCCATTGCCCCATCGAGTGCATTCCGGAACTGTAATGCACGATTCATTTCTGGATCCCATTCTTCAATCGTGTCCTGAACTTCTTTGATTGTTCTTACGATATGCGAGAGACGCTCCATTGTGAGGCCAACTAACTCCTCAAAATGCATCTGATACGTAGCTCCGATACGTAGTGATGCAGACAGAAGCGTGTACAGTATGAGCCAATCAGTGGCAGTAATGACAGAGCATGCGCTGTTACACAAAAACCGCGATAGAGTGAAGCCGCGGAAGTCGAAGCGCGAAGTGGCGAGGGTTCACTGTAGAAAATTCCATTGATCTCCCTAGGAGTGGGTGGTGGTTTCAAACTTCAGACCTTTGGGATCTCAGCCCAGCTCCTCACCGCTACGCAACCAGGCTCCTTTGAAGTGGGCATATGGAGGGGACACATGTCCTGTGAGCGAGGGCTGGAACCAGGGACTGCTCCTGTCACTGTTTTCAGCTGTCAAGTGGGCATAGCTTGCCTTCAAGGGATGAGTACCCTCTGGGGCAAGGCACAGGCTGGTAAGATCAGTGGAGGAGTAATGATGGTGCATTCTGCGAAGGGGTCGTGGGTCTGGCTCCCAACACCCTAAAATATTGGGGGTGTAGGTGCTGGCTGGGTCCCGGCCTTTTGTCGGACCCAAGGAACCTCTCTCAGCTGTCCCCCTTGGGATCTCAGGGTGACTGTGGATGGCGCCCACGTGTTGCCATGGTGACGGCTCTCAGGGCTGGGCAGGGGTCTTCAGACCTTGACTGGAACACGGCAAAGACCCTGCAAAAGGGTTCACGCCTGCTCGGCAGGGGAGGGGGCCTGGTCTGTGAGTTATGGTGAGGGGTTCAAACCCACCAGCTGCTCGGGAGGAAAGCGACGAGGTTGGCCGTCCCTGTCAAGACTTAGTCCCAGAAACTTGAAGGAGCAGTTCGCTCTTGCCTTATAAAGTCACTTTGCGTTGGAATGGACTCGGTGGACTGGGGTGCGGGTGGGGTGGGGTGGGGGAGGTGTCAGGGCTGGAGAACGGGGAGACAGAGCCTCCCTGAGGGGTCGGGAAGGGGACCTACTGTCGTCGCTATGGTTTCAGGAGGGCATTTTCCCATGGAGCTGGGGCTCACACGTCCCCGGTCCGGTTCAGTCCCCCTCCGCGCCCCCAGGAGCTCTGCACGTGCAGTTCAGCTGGGTCACACGGGCCGCCATACGCAGCGCCCAGTGGGATTCAGGACGCGCGGCTCCAGACGCCCCGCACCCCTGTTTCCGTCTCCCAGCGCCCCGATCTCCAGCTGGGCTGGTGGGCTGGGCCCGGGAGGAGCCAACGGCTTCCGACTCCGGAGGGGACCCGGGGGGGAGGGCCGGCCGCAGTCCCAGCGTGCCTTGCATTTTCCCCTTGAAATCTGAGGGTTCTCGATTTTAAAGATTGGTTTCGCTGGGGGCCCACTCACATTGAGGGTGTTGGGAGCCCAGCCCCTTCTGAGGAAGGGCTGGGCCGCCCCAGGCCGTGGGAACAGCCGCTACAGGTCCCCCATCCTCCCTGGGAGGAGGCTCTCAGAGGAGGGATGGAGGTGGGGAACGGCATGCGGAGGAGGCAGGGAGAGGTGGCCAGGAGGGCCGGGGGAGGGCTCAGAGTTGGCCAAGAGTGGCTTCCCACTCGTGTGTGCTTGCCTCTCGTGAGGGGCGGCTCATGATGGGTTAAGGCAGCCCCTGCTGGGTTCCCACGGGCTGCATTCTAAGGCAGCTGTACCCTGTAGAACAGAGTAAACTGCTCCTGGGGTTTCTTAGACTAGGTCTTCAAAGGAGCTGACAACCTCATCTTTCACCTACAGAGCAGCGGGTGGGCTTGAACCCCTGACTTTAACTCACAGTCCCACCCAAAGCTTCTTCCTACTCATTGACCCCAAGACTGGAGGAGCCCAGGGGAGGCTCCTGACCATGCTGGGAGAGGCCAGCCTGGCAGGCTTCCTATAGGGAGGAGGCAACATCCAAACTGTGTCTTGAAGGACCGACCAGTGGGTCCATTGGCTGGGGCTGGTGTGTGTGTGTGTGTGTTGTATGTGTGTGTAGGTATCCCAGGTGGAAGGGACAGACAGCCTGTGGGGGCAAGAGAACATTCATTCTGGAAACGAAGATGGGTCGAGTCCGTTATGGGGTCGAGTCTGCCGACTCTAAGAGACCTTATATATGGAGTTCCTAAGGCTTACATACCAAGTTCCTGTGGTCCTTACATTATGTGGTGGCAATTTGAGAGGATTACTAGTGAAGGGGTGGAGTTTGGCCTGTCAATCAAGATATAACCATTGAGGCTTCTGTGTGGGCATGGCCTTCTCCGGAGAACTCTGGTGACTCCCATATTTTCCTCCTTGGAGGCTAGAGACACTCTTCTCTCTTCACTCACTCCCTTGGAGACTCTCTACTGACAGGACACACTCCCTGAGAGATAGACACATAGCGTTACGCCCGGGGAGCTGGAGAAGCCACATGGACCTACCCTGATGCAACCAGATCTCTGGAGCCGGAGAAGCCACATAGTGACCCCTGCCAGCGCTGAGATGCTTACAACGCCACTGGATCCACAAGTCTTTCAACCCACTGACCTGTGATCCTCCTGTATTCAGCACCACTGCATCTACTTTGTGAGTCTGAAGAGGAATGTATAGATTGGTATCAGATATATGGGCTTGATCTGGGTTGGGACATTTTCTCGATATTCAATTGCTTTTGTCTATAAACCTGAATCCTCACAGGAGTGGTCTCGTCTTTCTCTGTCAGGTGGTGGCAGCTGTTAAGGGCCACTGAGTCGGTGCCCACCCACAACGACCCTCTGCACAACAGAACGAAACAATGCACGGTCCTGTGCCCTCCTCACAGTTGTGCCCATTCTTGAGCCCATTGTCGCAGCCCGGTGTCAGTCCATCTCCAAGGACCTTCCTCTTTAACTGCCACGCATGGTGCCCTTCTCCAGGGACAGGCCCCTCCTGTTAACAGGCCCAAAGTTTGTAAGACAAAGTCTCGCCATCCTTGCCTCTAAGGAGCATTCTTGTGGCTGGAATGCTTAGAAAATGCATTTCTATCACTGCACCACATTCCCCGCCAGAGTGCCTACTTCAGTGGTCTCCGAACTTACCCTTTCCTCCCAGAATTGCTTTACTGGCGGAAAGGTTGGCAGTTCGAACCTACCCACGAGCACTTTGGAGGAAAGGCCAGGCAACCTGCTTCCACAGAGCCACAGCCTGGACCACAGTAGGTGGGCACAGATTTACAAGGACCCACGAAGGGTTCAGGAGGCAGGGTCAGCGGCAGGTTTGCACCTGTGTGCGGGTGGAGTCGTGGCTCAGTGTCCGGCTGCAAACCACAAGGTCAGCAGTTGGGAAACATTAGGCGCTCCTGGGGAGAAAGATGGGGCTTTCTGCTCCTGGAAAGAGTTACCGTCTCAGAAAGCCGCAGGGGCAGTTTGACCCTGTCCCCCAGGGTCACTGTGAGCCAGAGATGGGAGCAGCGGCAGTGAGTTTGGTCTCCTTATTCTGGAGAGGAGGAGCGCTGGTGTTGGGGTGGGTTACGTGCTGGGCTGCCGACTGCAAGGTCAGTAGTTTGAACTCACGAACCGCTCGGAGGGAGGATGAGGTTGTCTGCTCTGTCGCATAAGGATACTGTACACAGCCTTGCGCTCTCTCTTCTGGTCTCTGGCGCTCCGGGAGCAGGCGTCGGTGTAGACATGGCCAAGTCCAAGAACCACACCATGCGCAACCCACCCCAGAAATGGCACAGAAACGGCAATGAGAAACCCCCGGACCTCAAGTTCCCGAGGAGCATGCGTGTTGCCAAGAAGCGCAACAAGACGGGCCTGAAGAAAACGCAGGCAGCGGATGCTCTCGTGGAGGCTATCAGGGCTCTCAGGAAACCCACGGATCTCAAGGCTCAGATCCCCATGGGCGTCCACCGCAAGTTCAGCCGACTGGCCTGCACTGCCCAGCCCGAGCTTGGCAAGGAGGTTCGGGTACGTACTGCCAAGGGTCTGAGGCTCTGCCTGGTCCAAGGCACAAAGCAAGGCTCCAGCTGAGGCCTCAACTCCAGTTCAAGGTCCCAAAGGTGCCCAGGCCCCCCACAAAGTAGAGTTCTCCGTCTGAGGATGAGAGGGACTTGTGTGAGCCCTCGGCTGCTGTCTGCAGGGAGCTGGTGTCCTATGCTATTTGTATAAAGGAACCTAGGCGGTGCTAAAACAACAAAACAACCAAACAAAGATGTCCAGTCTCCGAGACCCAGGGATAATTCTGTCCTACAAGGTCGTCTTTGAGGTTTTGTTTTCTTTTCTGTTGTCTGTTCTGGTGCTGTGTATCATGGAGTCCTGTGCTAGTCTGGGTAGACTAGAGATACAAATTCATGGACACTCACAGGCGTATAAGAAAAAACTTTATATACAAGAGCGATTGAATATTGAGAAAACATCCCAGTCCAGTCCAGATCAAGTCCATCAGTCCAGTACTAGCCCATATGTCTGATACCAATCTATAAATTCCTCTTCAGACTCACGAAACACATGCAATGATGCCGAATGCAGGAAGATCACAGGCCAGTGGAGGGAAGTCTTGTGGATCCAATGGCATCATAAGCAGGGGCATCAGCGCTGGCAGGGGTCTCCACATGGCTTCTCCAGCTCCAGAGGTCTGGCTTCATCAGCCTCCCTCCACATGTCTTCTCCACAGGGATGTCTCACAGGAAGCAAGTAGAGAGAATGCGTATCTCCCACCTCCAGGGAGGAATACAGGAGTTCCCAGAATCCTCAGGAGATGGCCATGCCCACACAGAGGCCTCATTGGCTATGACCCGATCACAGACTAGAAACCACCCCTTCACTCTTAATCTTCTCACTCCCAAATTGACACCAGATTATGTAATTACCATAAGCCCCTAGGCCCAGATGACAACTGTGGGGGTAGTGGAAGCAGGCAGAGCCTTGGGAGTCCAGAGGAGGCTCCTGGCCACGCTGAGAGGGGCCAGCCAGCCTGGCAGGCTTCCTGTAGGAGGAGGCCACATCCAAACTGTGGCTTGAAGGACTAGTGGGCCTTGGGGCCCTTGGGGAAGGTGTCCCAGGTGGAAAGGCAGCCTGTGGGGGTGAGAGAACATTCATTCCAGAAACAGAGTGGGTTTCTCGAGGCTGGAACGAAGCCTTTGAGGATGCAGGACTGCCCCTATGAGTTTCTGAGACTCTCAGCTGGAGGTAGGCGTGGCCAGAAAAGGGACAAGGAACGTCTGCTGGGCCCAGCGAGTGACGGACCAGGAGGATGGGAAGGGACATCCTCTTTCTGGCTTTGTTTCCTGTTTCCTCCCTGCTTTGCCAGGAAGCACTATGTAGCTCCGCCCTCCGAGCACACAGGTGATAGGTTCACTCCATCCCTGGTTCTGGGTCAGATGGCTCTTGAATGCTTGGCTCATTTGAGACCGGAACAGAAGAAGAACAGGCTCTACTGTTTCAATGCAAACACATTCAAGGCTGAGAGCGAACAGGCTTTCAGATGTGTGCTGACCACATGCATGCCACCTCTCCACCCATCTGTGAGCGTCTCAAAGTCTCGCACCCGCTGGGGAGTTTGTGGTCACCCCAGCCCCTGGCTCTGCACCGAACTAATGCACCGAACTAAAAAGAAGCGTGTTGGCCACCCTCGGGCCATTTGAGTTGGACTGGGGAAAGTGGCTTCCCCCTTGCCTTTGATTCATCCTTTTCTCTAGAGCCTGGCTATATTCCCAGCCCGTATCCCCCGCCCCACCATCCTTTTACGGTATTTAATCTCTCTCTTCTCTTTCAAAGGATGTGGCCCAGTGACTGTCGCTTTGTCTTCACCTGCGTGTGTCACTGGGGTGTCACAGAAAGCCAAGTTCACACAGAGGCTTTCTGTTCGAGGCCACCCTCATGGGCATGTGTCCTAGGCACACAACGGAGGACCCTTCCCCATTCTCAAAACCACACCCTCGAGCCTGCTTGGTCGAAGGGGGAGCTAAGGCTCAGCTAAGTTAAGTCGAAGACCCAGCGTCCCATGGCTGGTCCCCTTGGCTTCCCTCAACCTACTCCTCTGCTGATTTTAAGATTCTATCTCATCTCATTCCAGTTTGGGAGAAAGGGGCTGGCCAAGTCAGCAGTGCCATCTGTCTGGTCCCATTCCTCTTGGAGGAGGGGCAGTAGGGACCGGCACAAGCCCAACCATAGAAGACAGGGAAACTTTACAAAACCAGACTCACTGCCGGCGGAGTCGATGCCGACTCCTAGCGACCCTAGAGGAGAGGATAGAACTGCCCCTGTGGTTTTCCGAGACTGTAAACGTTTATCGGAGTAGAAAGCCCCGTCTTTCCTCCGAGCAGCGGCTAGAGGTTTCTAACTGCTGACCTTGCCGTTAGCAGTCAGTGTACACCCAGAGAAATGAGAGCAGGGCTGGAGGCTGGAGACCACCCCTGGAGAGTGACCAGTGCTGTACAAGCTCAGGCCCCCAGTCAGTAATATTGAGGTTCCTGGATTTTGGTCCATCCCTCATAACATCCCAGTGGAGGCTGGAGACCATCCCTGGAGAGTGACCAGTGCTGTACAAGCTTAGGCCCCCAGTCACTAATATTGAGGCTCCTGGCTTTTGGTCCATCCCTCGTAACATCCCATGTGCCCTCGGTAAGTCCCCTCCCAGCTCTGCATCTCAGCCGCCCTTCCTATGTGGCAAGTCTGCCTTCTGAGTTCTTATTCTGGCAATGTACTCTTCCTAGCTGAGCTTGGATAGTTTCTCTCGCTATCAGCCTGCTTTTATATCATCTCGAGCCCTGGTGGCGAAGTGGGTCACGTGCTGGGCTGCTAACCTCAAGGGCAGCGGTTCAAACCTATCAGCTCCTCTGAGGAAGAAAGATGAGGATTTTTGCTGCTGTAACATTTCTAGCCCCAGAAACCCACAGGGGCAGTTCTGCTTTGCCCAGTAGGGCAACTATGGGTTGGGGTCGACTTGATGGCAATACGTTTGGCTTTTTGTTCCCTCAGCTCCTGTTCTTGTTTGATGTTTAGTATTTCTTCCTTTAAGGAACCCTGGTGGCACAACACTTAAGCATTCCGCTGCTAACCTCAAGACTGGCTGGTCAGACCCACCTAATGGCACTTGGGCACAGCGACCCTTTAGGACAGGGTCGAACTGCCCCTGTGAGTTTCTGAGACTGTAACTCTTGATGGGAGTATGTATTAGTCTGGGTAGACTAGAGAAACAAATCCATGGACACACATATGTGTATAAGAAAGAGATTTATATACAAGAGCAATTGAACATGGAGAAAACATCCCAGCCCAGTCCAGATCAGGTCCATAAGTCTGACATTAGCCCATATGTCCTATAGCAATCTATAAAGTCCTCTTCAGACTCATGAAACACATGCAATGATGCCGAATGTAGAAGATCACAGGCCAGTGGGTAGAAAGTCTTGTGGATCCAGTGGCGTTGGAAGCATCCAGCGCTGGCAGGGGTCTCTACGTGGCATCTCTGGCTTCAGGGGTCTGGTTGTATCAGGGTAAGTCCAGGTGGCTTATCAGCTGCAAAATCTCCCAGGGAATGGCAGAGAGAGAAGTGTCTCCCGCCTCCAAAGAGGAAGACCCGGATTTCCCAGAATTCTCAGGAGGAGGCCATGCCCACACAGAGGCCTCATTGGCTAGGATCTGATTGACAAGCTAGACTCCACCCCTGCCCTCTTAATCCTCAAATTGCCAAACGATTATATATCTACCACAGAGTAGAAAGCCCTGTCTTTCTAACATCTATTTCAAGAACGATTAAAAAACAAAGCAAAACCAAGTCCACTACCCTTGAGTGGATTCTGACTTTTGGGGACCCAATACATAGAAGAGAACAGCCCCTCGGGGTTTTCAGAGCGATCGTCTTGAAGGAAAGACACTGCTACAATTTTCCACCATGGGGTGGCTGGTAGATTCAAACCACTCTTGGCCAGTAGCCGAGCACTTCACCACGGCTCCAACGAGCCCCTCCGGAGCCATTCTCTGCAGATAGGAGGTGACAGGGACAAGAAAATCCATGGCATGGACTTTTCCCTTTGTACTCATTCCCCTCCCCCCGCCCCCCCTTTTTTTTGAGTCAATTAGTAGATTCATTGTCAAGGTCTTTTTAAGAGTGCACCTTTAGCCTCCTCCATTTCCTCAGATGTAAACTCTTCCAGCGCAGCAGCAGGTGGGAGAACTTCCTGAGGGGGTGGTGAATTCAATACCTTTTCAGGAGAGTTCTCCCAGGTGTCCCCTGGACTGACCTCATGCCTCCGCAGGCTGCTCTTTGGGTACCTTATCTCTGGTCTCACGTTAGTGCTTTCCTGTCACGTCTAAGCATTTGGAGAGGAAAGGGGAGGCTTCCTGTCTACCAGGTCCACCATCCTGAATGGAAGTCAAGCTGCTTCATCATCTGCAAGGGCAAAACTTCTTCACGTGGCTCTTCTATCTGCCTTTCTATAACCCTCACCCAATGATCTTGGGGGGGGGACCCCGCAAATAAGCCATGGGCGACAGCAACAGGGTGGGGGTTGGTCAGTTGTCATTGCCACTCCCTTGGCTACAAGGAGGAGCCCTCTCAGAAGCAGAAATAGAGAAACCCCAGGACCATCAGGGAAGAGGAGCCCCTAGTGGAGTGGGCATGTTTGGGATCGCTGTCTGAAGCGGCAGAGGCCAGGACCAGAGGCATCAGGGGCTGTGGCGTGGAGACCATGGAACCAGACTGAGACCAGAGGCAGCAGTGAGGAGACCAGGAGATAGAAGACAGGAGCAGTGCTGAGACTCTGAGACTGTGGGGCAGAGCATTGGTTGGCTTCCTGGGACCACATGGCTGAGAGGCTGGAGGCTGGAGGGAGACTTGACTTGCTGGCTGAGCTGAAGGGAGGTGTTGCTGTAGACCCACAACTTGGTCTTTACCATCCTGCCCTGTTAACTTCTCTAATATTGATGTTAGGTGCGACCCTATTGACAACAGAATGTAACACCACCCAGTCAGTCCTGTGTCTTCCTCTCAACTGTTGTCATGCTGGAGCCCATTGGCCCAGCAACTGTCAATCCATCTCGTCAAGGGTCTTCCTCTTTTCCACTGCCCCTCTACCTTATCATGCATGATGTCCTTTTCCAGGGACTAGGCTTTCCCACTCACATAGCCAAAGAACATGAGACAAGGTCGTGTGGTATCCTTACCTCTAAGGAACCTCTGGCTGTACTTTTACCGGGATACATCTGTTTGTTCTTTTGACAGTCCATGGGACTTTCAAGATTCTTGGCCAGCACTATAATCCAAATGCATTGATTCTTCTTTAGCCTCCCTTAAGTCAATGTCCAACTTCCACAGCATGGAAGAGGACACTGGAAAGACCATGGCTTGGGTCAGGCGCACCTTAGTCCTCAAAGTGACTTCCTGGCTCTTCAATCCTTTAAAGCAGTGGTGCTCAACCTTCCTAATGCTGCGACCCTTTCATACAGTTCCTCATGTTGTGGTGACTCCCAACCATAAGATTATTTTCATTGCTACTTCATCACTGTTATTTTGCTACTTTTATGAATCAGGCGAACCCCGTGAAAGTGTCATTCGACCCCCAAAGGGCTTCGACCCACAGGTTGAGAACCACTGCTTTAAAGAGATCTTGTGCAGTGGACTTACCCAAATGCAGTGAATCATTTGATCTCTGGACTGCTGCTACCATGAGGACTGATGGTGATGAAGCTCAAGGATTGCAGCCTCCCACAGGGATGGCAACTCCAAGCAAAGACAGCACAAATCCTCACAACTGGACCATTAGACAGCATCATGATAAACAGAGAAAAGATGGAAGTCAACAACTTCCCTAATAAGCCCCCATCATTGTGACGTCACCTGTGAGCTCTGTGTGGCCATTGCCCTGGGTCATGGAACCCAACAGGGACTAGAACGGGTCGAGGGGGGAATGGTTGCTGTTAGGTTAGGGTTGAGAAACATGGAGGGTAGAGGCATGTCTGACCTCTACCTCATGGCAATAGGCCTTGGGTTGCTGAGGGATTGGTTTCTCCTCCATTGTGTAAGCAGAGGAGGTCCGAGATGGCCCCCTCTTGGTTGAGTCGGCGCACCACATCAGGATAAATGGACACAAGCCTGGAGCTTCAGTTTACTTTGATTCACCAGGAATGCCCACGGACACAGCCGTCAAGAAATCAATCAAACAGCTACTCGCCTTGAGCTCATCTTCTGTGTAGGACCTTTGTAAAGTACTGAACAGCAAAGATGCCACTTGGAGGATTTGAGATGCTCCTGACCCAAGCCGTGGTGTTTCCAACCGCCTCATATACATGTGAAAGCTGGCCAATGCCGGAGGAAGACCGAAAAGGATTCATCTAGTTGTGGTGCTGTTGAAGAACATTGAACATACTCTGGACTGTTAGAAGAACAAACGGATCTGTCTTGGAAGAAGTACAGCCAGAATGCTCCTTCGAAGCGAGGATGGTGAGACGACATTTCATGTGCTTTGGTCATGCTATCAGGAGAGACCAGTCCCTGGAGAAGGACATCACTCTTGGGAAACTTGTGGGCCAGTCCAAGGGAGGAAGACCCTCAATGAGATGGATCGACACAGGGGCTGCAACACCAGGCTTAAAATTTCCTTAGCTGACAAATGTGGGTAATAATAATCATACCTCTCTGGGTGTACTTACCTCTCCAGATATACTTAGTTCTTCAGGTGCACTTTGGTGTACTTGCCTCTCCAAGTATACTTTTCTCTCCAGGTGTACTTGTCTCTCCAGATATACTTACCTGTCCTGGTATGCTTATGTGTGTTTGGTCTTCCAGGTGCAGTTACTTGTACAACTGTACCTGGGTGTACTAGGCTCTCCAGGTTACTAGCCTCTCTAGGTATATTTACCTGTCCAGGTGTACTTAGGTGTACAAGCCTCTCAGGTTGTACTTGCATGTCCAGGTGTACTTTGGTGTACTTGCCTCTCCAGGTATACTTTCCTATTCAGGCATACTTTCCTGTCCAGGTGTACTTAGGTGTACTAGCCTCTCCAGGTGTACTTGTCTTCCAGGTGCACTTACTTGTATAAGTGTACCTAGGTGGACTAGCCTCTCCAGGTATACTTAGATGTGCAGGTGTAAAATTTAGGTGTACTTGCCTCTCCAGGCATACTTACCTGCCTAGGTGTACTTAGGTGTGCTTGCCTCTCCATGTGTACTTGTCTCTCCAGATATACTTACCAGTCCAGGTGTACTTGCCTCTCCAGGAGTACTTACCTGTCCAAGTCATGGAGAACACAAAGTAAGAAATGGCATGTACATGGCACATAGATGTTGACCCTGCCTCCTGGGGAACCAGGTACAATGGAACAAAATTCTGCCCCGTCTCACAGGATGCTGGTGATCGCCTGTCGGGGGCACCACCGTGTCCACAGAGTCTCCCTGGGCTTGTTTTAGGAAGTGGATTGCCACGCCTTTCTTGCTCCCAGTTCACTTCCATCTGGAAGCACCACCAATCCTGTTCAGCGTCACAGTAGCAACATGATGACTGATAGGTGGGGTCATGCACGCGGTGGGTGCACTGGCCAGGCAATGAGCCTGGGTCTCTGGCATAGAGAATGAGAACCGTCGTGTGAACCGCTCCGGCCCCTGTAGTAGGAGCTCAGTGAGTATCATCTCCATCCTGGGAGGAACGCAGATGGCATTGGGGGCGTGGGAGTGCCAATAGCTCAGATCCCCAAAGGGCTTCAGGGGCCAGAGGCGGAGAGGTTCTCTGTGGGCTTGCGGAGAGAGTGAATTTCAAGAGAGGTGGATTTTAAAGGAGAACCTTCTTAACCATGTGCGTTCCCACAGCCAGACAGGGGTTGGCTTCAGACAGAAGCCAAGCAGAAACTTGATTCTCACCGGTCAGGAGGCTGTGGAGATGCAGGGGCCAGGGGTGGACTTGACCTGGGCCATCTCTGAGAGGATTGTTCCCTGTGTCCCCCTCCCTGGCTGCCACCTCACAAAGAGTGCCCCTGCTGCTCTGGCCGCCATTAGTTCTGGTTCTGCGACCACAGGAAGACCCGACCCGGCCCTCGCTGCGCCTTCTCTAAATAAACTTGGCCAGTCCGGCTATCTGCTGCCCCATCTCCCTCTGGGTTCCTGTGGAGGTGTGGGGGTGGTGGTTAGAGGGGTGTGCTCAGTCCAAACCACACTGAGGAGAGGCCAGGCGGGAGCTAGAGCCCCCATGGTCCTTCTCACCATCGACATCTTGGCGTGAGAGCACTCTGCTGGCCCTTCCTCCATCTGACCGCCAGCTCATGCTCGGGCCTCTTCTTTGGGCCTCTGCTTGGAGGAGCCCTGGCCTGTGTCTTGCTCCCTGTCTGTGGCAGCAGGTCTCCGGATCAGTCATCTCTGGGCTTGTTTGCTGTCTGGCAGAGCCAGGCCCTGTGCTGGGGGCTGAGGTGGTTGGCATGCTGTGTGCAGGGCTGCTAGGAGTTAGAGGCTGGCTCTACAGCAAGTTGTTGGCAGCAGCCAACCAGAGTGACATCAATGAGTGAATGGCCTCTGGGGTGGAAGGGAGGGTGGTGGTGGTAGACGGGTGGATGGTTGTAGACTCAGACGCGGAATGGCTGGATGTCTGCAGGAGTGACAACCCCAAACCAAACTCACGGCCCTTGACTGGATACTGACTCATAGTGACCCTACAGGACATGGTCGAAGCGCGCCTGTGGGTTTCTGAGAATGTACCTCTGTCCGGGAGTAGAAATCATAATGCCTACACCACCAGGTTGGATAGCTAAGTTCAGGGGACAGGCTGCAAAGAGTTTGTGCCAAAATCCCATCATCTTTCAATTCCATTTTCCCACGAAATGTTTGAAGCGCTCCTGGAAAACTGGGGGTGGGGTGGGGACATGAATGGATACATGGGTGGTGATTAAGTTGACTATCCAGAGACAGAGCGCTCCTTAGAGGCAAGGATGGCGACACGTCATCTTACAAACTTTCCTCATGTTGTCAGGAGAGACCAGTCCCTGGAGAAGGACATCATGCTTGGTGAAGTGGAGGGGCGGGAAAAATGAGGAAGGCCCTGGAGGAGATGGGTGGACTACACAGTGGCTGCAACCATGGGCTGAGGCATCGGGAAGAGTGTCAGGGTGGCCCAGGACCGGGCAGTGTTCCCTTCTGTTGTACGTAGGGTCGCTATGGGTCGGAACTGACTCGGTGGCACCTAACCACAGCAGTCAGTGGGCTGGGTGGGGTAGGTAGGGTGGGTGGCTGGATGAGTGAGTGGGTGGGTAGGCAGATGGGCGGGCCCAGGGGCAGGTGAGCGACTGGATGGGTGAATGAGGGGTCCGGCCTATGGGAGGGTAGGTCCGGCCTATGGGAGGACAGATGGACAAGGGCAGAACTCTGGCCCCAGAGTGAGGAGGGAACGGTCAGCCGCCTGCATGCCCAGCTGGGCTCAGTTAACATCAGACACATCCATTCTCTCTGTAGGACCAGTCTCCCCTCTTCTCATCTCCTGGATCACCCCAGAGGCCGACCTGGACCTCAAGTTGAACTGGCCCTGACCTTGCCTGCTGACCTCAGTGGTAGGGAGACCTCCCCGGATGCCCATCAGAGGGAAGAAACAGTTCCCAACCCGTCCAACGAAAGACAGAGATGGCTGGTTCTTAACCCCCTTCCTTCAAGTGTCCTCTCTCTGATGGCCTTGCCCACTCTTCCAGCCAACACCAAACCATCTCAGATCCCTGGAGCTGCCCACTACTTACCCCAACTCAGTACCCACCATCCGCTCCAGCTTCGTTCCCTTTATCCCCCCTCACCACGCCCACTCCCATCCCAACACCCCCACTTGCTTGGCGGTGGCAGCGACCCAGGGTGATTGCTCGGCAGAAGGTGGCATCAGCTCAGCCTCCCGCCTCCTTCCTCTCCTCCAGGACCAGAACCGCAGCCATGGACGCGGGTCTCCTGGGCCTGACCGGCGTCCCTCAGGGAAGTAAGAGCATGCGGACAGTCCGGGCCAGGAGCCCGGCCATGCGGCGGCAGCGGGAGTTCATGCCGGAAGACAAGAAGGACTCTATTTACTGGGAGAAGCGGCGGAAGAACAACGAGGCGGCTAAACGCTCCCGGGAGAAACGGCGTCTCAACGACGCAGCCATGGAGGGCCGGCTGGAGGCCCTGCTGGAGGAGAACGCCCTGCTCAGGGCCGAGCTGCGGGCACTCAAGCTTCGTTTTGGCCTCCTGCCCACTGTTGGGAGCCCCCGGGCCCTGCCCCTGCAAGCCCTGTTGTGGGAGACCCCGTGGACTAGGGACCCCCCACCTCGCTCCCACGAATGCTTTTTGAGGCCGTGTTCCTTGGACGGGGGAGTTCCAGGATGTCGGGGCTGCCTGGCAACTCACAGGTGGACAGGTCTGGCCACTTCCCCCAGGCCTCCCCAGGAGCCCACACCGCAGCCCCCCAAGAGAATTGACCTGGCCCTCCCAGCCACCCTCCTCAGCTATCACCTCTTGGATGAGCGAGCAGGGCCCAGGCCGGAGTTCAGGCCCTGCTGGGGACTGTGGACACCTGTGCCCACTGGGTGCCAGGGGTCAGCACCCTCAGATATGCTGCTGGCTCCTGCTGCTGACCCCATGGGGCTGCCCCCTAGTGTGGCCTGCCCTAGTCAGGAGGGTCTGGGTCAGCCCTCTCTGCCCCATAAACTGCGGGTCAAGTCTCAAGCCTTAGCCAGGGTGCCTCGAGGCTGGGAAGGTAGCCGGGGTCCCCTCTGAGGGCTTCCCGACCAGGACCAGACTTGTGGAGCAGAAAGTGATTTGGATGGAAGAATTCACGTCCACGTTCCTGACCAGCATGATGGGGGGGTGGGGGTGGGGGGTGCCACCTTGGATCCTACCTATGGCTCCCATCCTGCTCTGAAGCCTGTGCTGTGGGGAGTCCTCTGTTTCCCCTATCGCTCCCTTGTTCCCTTCATTCACTTACCCACCCACTCATCCAGCTACTCATCAACCCATCTAACACTGCTTAACTGTCCTTCCATCTATCCATCCATCCATCCATCCATCCATCCATCCATCCATCCATCCATTGTGTCAAGCACCTTTGTACATTTGTTGCCATCGTCATTTTAAAAACATTTTCTTGCTCCTTGAGCCTTTGATATCAGCTTGGTTTCCTCCCTCTCCCACCCTCCCTATCCTTGCTTCTAAGGAGCATTCTGACTGTACCTCTTT
>NW_022103934.1:2770553-2778628 GCF_000313985.2 Echinops telfairi | reverse complement strand
ATAACTATCGTTTGTGTTGTCAGTCCTAACCTCTATGCTGCTAATGAGGCAGGATTAAAGGCAGTTATGATAATGAGTCAGGTTGGCCTCTCCAGAATTAGGCTATATTTTATGTCAATCTCTTTTGAGATATAAAAGAGATTAAACAAGTGAGCAGGGGGGTGGTGGAGGAACCACTGTGTCACCAAGGGGGAAGAACTGGGGGCTGATCACATCCTCTGGACCTGGGGTCCCTGTGCTGGGAGTCTCCTGGACCCCAGGGGGAGACTGATGGCAAGACACATGGGATCTCCAAGGAGCACCAGGCCCACGGGTGCTGAAGGGGGAGAGGGAGCTTCTATCAGAACCAAGAAAGATAGATAGATAGCGAGCACCATCCCCTAGAGCTGGCACCCAGGATTTGGACTTCTGGCTCCTGAACTGTGAGATAATCAATTTCTCGATTGGGAAAGCCAGCCGCTTGTGGTACATATGCTATAGCAACACTAGAGACATAAGACCCTATCGACCCACCTGTCTGTCCACCCACCCAGCCACCTATCCACACACATCCACCCATCAGTCCATCTCACCACCTATCCGTCCATCTCTTCTTTCATTCACTCACTTACTCAATCCATTCATGCGCTCATTGCTTCACTCATTTATAAACCTATTTACAATTCATGTATCTCCTTACTTACCCCTCTGCCATCTTTGCACCCCCCCCACCTGTGTCTAGCTCAATGACCAGTGTAGAGGGCCCCCTTCTTGGACTTGGGGTTCTTGCTCTTAGGGGCTTGGGGCAGAGGGCGTGTTTCAGGGTGTCTGAGTCCTCACTTGTTGGGGCTCCTTTGGAGGCTTGTTCACCACTCATTTGGGGGATCAGCCTTCCCCAGTCCAGATGGCTCCCTCTGGGTCTTGAGTTGGACCCTTGATCTCCTAGAAAGATCGGTGGTATCCGGGGGTCAGCGGCTTCTTTCTCACATGCTCCCTGCCCCTGTTGCTGCAGGTACACACACTCCCAGCTGGCCAGGAGAAAGGGCCACTCTGTAGGGAGGGTCTTCCAGGACCCCAGGGCCCTTTCCCTCCTCAAGGCTCTCCCAGGTCCTTCCCAGCTTCCAGCTCAAGTCCTTCCGGCTCCAGTTGGAAAAGCCCAGAGAAGAAAAGCCCCCGGAGCACTTGCACATCAGAAGGGCTCTGCGTCCTAAGAAAAGTGACCGCGCAGACTCTGCTAGAACCCCTCAGGAGATGAGAAAATTCACTTCCTCACAACATCCTCACGCTTCCTTCTCTTGAGCCCAAGCCTGCTTCTTGCAAACTTCTACCTCTGGCCCTGTTCTTGACGCCACCCGGACCCTTGACTCCTTCTTCTATCTCTTTACATGGAAATAGCTGGGTATGCAGAAGGAGCCTCGGGCTTCTCCTCTCTAAAGTCAAGACGAGCATGCCCAAGTGGGGTCTCGAGAAGGTGAAATTTCATCACTCTGCACTTCAGCACTTTGCACGAAGCCTGAAGCAATACAGTCAGCGCTTAGTCAATGCGAACTTCCTTCTCTTCCTTTCTGCACCAACATGGCCGTGCCCCTAGCCCCAGAGCAGTGGTTTCTTTAGGACAAACACCCTCTCCTCCTTCAACACTCTTCTCCTTCTCCCTGGCCCAACTCCTTCTCTTTCTTTCTCTTTCCTTTTTTTGGGTCAATGCTGCCTATTGATGTGGGGTGACTCCTGGAACAGAATGAAACCCAAACGCCAACTCACGGGCATGGAGTTGATGCTGACTCACAGCGCCCCCCGTAGGACAGGGTAGAGCTGGCCCTGTGAGTTTCTACGACTGTAGCTCTTGATGGGAGTAGAAAGCCCCGTCTTCCTCCTGAGGAGGAACTGATGGTTTCCAACTGCGGACCTGGTGGTGAGCAGCTCCACCTATAACCACGCCACCAGCAGCAGCGCTGGGAGTGAGTGGTAATCCTCCGTTCAACAGCCTTTCCTGAGGTTCTGCTACGTGCCGAGGAGCAAGTGGACAAGGGGAAATCTTCCACAACGAGGGGTTTGTTAGAAAGAGGAAGTTGGCGCAAAGACGGGGAAGAGTCACGTGCCCTTTCCTGTCCTGGTGGCCGGCAACCTTCCAGGCTCCAATTTCCCAAGATCCACTCTGCTCTTCCAGCTAGGATGCCGCTTGTCAGCTGGGCCTCCACGTGCCTCTTCGGCTGTGTCATGACACTTGGGGGTCCTCCACAATGGGCGCAAACATCTCAACAACTGTAGGGATGCCACAGGACGGGGCAGGCTCTGATTGCGGGGTACGTGGGGCCGCATGAGTCGGGACCAACTCGAGGGCACCTAACCACAGCAAAACGATTTCATGTTAGCCCTCCCCACCGCCCCATTTCCCGCATTGGCGTGTAGGCTTTTTTTTTTCTTTAATTGCATAAGGATTGATTTATGTATTTCTACCGTGGGTTGGCTGAGAGTTTGCAGAGCAGATGAATTTTCCATTCAACAATGTCTACCATGTTTTGTTTCACGGCATTAGGTGCGATTTCCTCAATGTCTGCCGAACGCTTTTCCCCACCCGTGTTTGACATTAATAAAGCTTAAAAAAACACCTTAATTTCAGTTTTGTTTTTGTGTGTGAGGGTAAACACAGTAGAACATACATCCACTACATGTTTCTACATGTACAAGGTAGGGACCTTGGTGACAGCCTCTGAGATGTCCAGCCATTTCCACCCTCTTTTACTGAGTTATTCCTTCATGGTCACAAAAGATCACTGCAAAGTTTATTTTGCTTTTTAAAATGAAGAGTTTATTTTTAACAGTTTCACCGACATACAATTCACATGTCACACATTCCAATAGTTCAATTGCATTCATAAGAGTTGGGCAACCATCTCCATGATCAATTCCAGGGCATTTCTTCTTCCTTGTGCCCATGGTTGTTAGCTCCCCATTTCCTGGCAGTGTCCCCCACCAGGTCCCTTTGAATCTATTGCTCCAGTTGTTGTCTCTGGAGGCTTGCCTAAGCTGCGTTTCATATATGGAAAATCATACAAACTCAAGACAGAATACTAACTAACGACCCCACAAGGACATGATGAAACAAAGAAAAACTTTAACTGATAACACAGCAGAAAATATAAAAAACTGGAGCAATGATACATTGGGTCAAGAGGGAAATCAATGACAAGGTGTCCCATTGTGATCTCGCTTCAATGGTGGCAATCCACCCTGTAATGTACTCTCTCTGGTAACAGGCCTTTTCCATCTCTGGTCCACAGTCAGAGGGGATTCACCAGTGGCCTAATCCACACGAGGGACTCTGCAAATGGGTCTTGGACCTTCGTTGTCATCTGAAGCCTTCTGTGAACCAGATGTTCAGCTTTAAGCTCTAATACCATTCCCTCTTCAAGGTCTGGATTTTATTGTTTGCAATTTTTGGATCACACATGCTGGTGTGCATCTTCCTTGTGGACTTAGCTGATGCCTCATTTACATGGCTGCTTGTTTTAAGACAACCTTTAAGAACCCGGACACTATTCTTTCTGATTGTGGGGCACCATCTTTCTTCAACACATTTTTTACTACAGTACCTGTATCTTCAGTGATCACTTTGTGGGAGCAGGTATTGAGGAGGGCCATGTCACAAGAGCTAATCATTCTTAGATTGGGGTACAATTAAGTGCGAGCTCAAAATCTATTCATATATCTGTGGTTTGTCTATCTCCCTGGTTCACTTTAAAGACACCATTATTATTTTATTGGATGTGGTAGTTATATAATTGTTAATTTGAGAGGATTATGAGTGAAGGGATGGAGTCTAGTCTGTCAATTGGATCATAGCCAATGAGGCTTCTGTGTGGGCATGGCCTTCTCTTGAGAATTCTGGGGAATCTGGGACTTCCTCCTTAGAGGTGGGAGACTCTCTGCTCACACCCTGGGAGACATAGCAGCTGACAAGACACATGGACCCACCCTGATGCAAAGACCCCTGCCAGCGGTGAGATGTTTCCATTGCCACTGGATCCAAAGACTTTCTATGCACTGGCCTGTGATCTTCTACATTCGGCATCATTGCATGTGTTTTGTGAGTCTGAAGAGGACTTTATAGCTTGCTGTCCGACATATGGGCTAATATCAGACTTATGGACTTGATCTGGACTGGGATGTTTTCTCAATGTTCAATTGATCTTGTATATAAATAGCTTTCTTATACACATATGTGTGTCCATGGATTTGTTTCGCTAGTCTACCCAGACTAGCACATTGGAGGACATTATAAATTTTTCCTATGAGGCATATGGTAAGTCTATTGATATTACCATTAATTTAGCCACTGGTACAGAATTTAAAACACTGTTGAGAAAAAGAAACTATACATCCACAGGACAGATTTTTAGACAAAAATACATGGATTGCTGATTTGTACAGATTAACAATTAGGTGACTGGGCACTATTTACATTTCCATGGAGGATTGCAGATAGGTCATTGCCCACTAAGTTTCTCCTCTAACAATTTGAGTTGTTGTTGTCAGTTTGATGCCATATGGACAGACCTTGACCGAGTACAGTGCTGAAGACAGAGAGAGGGTCTTTACTAAGTAAGCTAAACAATTGTTGGCTCCTTAGGAGAGAAGATACTCAAAACTCACTTCCATTGAGGTAACTCTGACCCATATAGACCCAGGACAACATCAAGCTGCTCCTGGGGCTTTCCAAGCCCATAACTCCTTACAGGACTAGAAAGTCAAGTCTTTCTCCTGAGGAGTGGCTGGTGGGTTTGAACTGCTGACCTTGTGCTTATCAGCCCAACATGTAGCCACTAGGCCACCAGAGCTCAGAAACAAGGATGGTGACATGTTATCAGGAGAGACCAGTCCCTGGAGGAAGACATCCTGTTGGATCAAGTAGAGGGTCAGTGAACAAGAGGAAGGCCCTCAACAGTGGCTGCAATAATGGGGGCTCAGACACAAGGGCAGCTGTGACAATGGCACAGGACTGGGCAGTGCTTTCTCCTGTTGTATACAGGGTCACTATGAGTCAGAACTGACTCGATGGCGTGTAGAACAACAGCAACAACATTGCTTATCTTAAAGAAGGCTTCAAGTGATATTTCTGTTGGTAGGTACCTTTGAGTCTGTTTTGACTCATAAGATTTAAGAACACGCCCCAAGTAACAGTTTCAGGGGTCCATTCAGTCTCTACGGCCAGAAAGTCTGAATTCCACGAGAAATTAAAATTCTCCCTCACGCTCTCTCCTCCCACTTGTGATCAGGATGATCCTGTAGAGCAGTGGTTCTCAACCTTCCTAATGCTGAGACCCTTTAACAGAGTTCCTCATGTTGCGGTGACCCCCCCAACCATAAAATTATTTTCGTTGCTACTTCATCACTGTCATTTTGCTACTGTTATGAATCATCATGTAAAGATCTGATATGCGGGATGTATTTTCATTGTTAGAAATTGAACATAATGAAAGCACAGTGACTAATCACAAAAACAATATGTAATTATATATTGTGAAATATTTATTTCTAATTACAAATAAATGAAATTTTATCTTGAAGCATGGTGTAGCATGGGTAACAGTCTTAATATAATAACAGTAAACTACATTGCTACATTTTGCGACAGTGTGCGTAAAAAGCCAACGTTAGTGCAAAGGTTGAGATCGCTTCTTTCTCACCAGCTCAGCATATCTGCATGTGGGTGGACCCACCTGGAGATGGATAGAGGAGCAGTGTTTTAGGCGACCCCTGTGAAAGGGCCATTTGACTCCCAAAGGGGTTGCGACCCACAAGTTGAGAACCGCTGCTGTAGAACCTCGGATCAAAATCTGCAGTCAGTCCTCTACCGGTTTGTCAAGGCTGGTGAGCTGTTTTAGGTGTGTATTGTGATCGGTGAAATAAGAAGACATTTGGGTAGAGACTTGAGGGAGGGAAGGAAAGAGCTATGCATGTACAGTGAACCCTTGTTTATCGTGGTTAATCGGTTCTAGACCCTACCGTGATAAATGAAATTCCGCGAAGTAGGATTCCTTATTAGTAAATCAAATATTTTCGTAGTTAGAGCATAGAGGACATGAAAAAACACCCTTTAGTCACCATTACACTCGTATTACCCAATTTATTAAACGAAAAAGGGAAAATACAGTAAAACATTTTGGACATTACAATGATCATTTATTATTTATTATATTATTTATGGCATCAAGCGTGTACAGTATGAGCCAATCAGTGGCAGTAATGACAGAACATGCGCTGTTACGCAAAAACCATGATAGAGTGAAGCCGCGGAAGTCGAAGCGCGAAGTGGCGAGGGTTCACTCTATCTAGGGCAGTGGTGCTCAACCTTCCTCATGCTGCAACCCTTTCATACAGTTAGTTCCTCATGGTGTGGTGACCCCCCAACCATGAAGTGATTTTCGTTGCTACTGTTATGAATTGTGCGACCCCTGTGAAAGGGTCGTTCGACCCCTAAAGGGGTCGAGACTCATAGGTTGAGAACCGCTGATCTAGGAGAAGAGCAGTGTGGGAGGAGGGGACAGTCAGTGCAAAGGCCCTGAGGCAGATCCTGGTGGGTTGGAGTAGCAGCAAGGAAGCCTCCTGGGCTGGAACAGGAGGAGGGGTGAGAGGAGGAGGGGAGAGCAGAGAGGGAGCAGGGCAAGGCATGCAGAACCTTTGTGGCCTGTGGTGAGGACTTTAGCGTCCTCTCTGAGTGAGATGTGGGGGTTGGGAGGGAGTTTCTGAGTGTATTTCTGCTGTAACTGTCCCCACCCGCCTCCCCTCCATCCTGTGGTGTGCAAGGCCAGGTGAAAAGAAATAAACCCACTGCACAAGCCGTGTCGAGCTGGCTCCTCTGAGAAAGGAAGGGGGGTTGACTGACCACAGAGACAGCGTGACTCATCTCCCATGGGTGGCCACACGTCCTGTGTAAAACAGCGTGGCGGCAGTGTCATCCTCTGACCTCCTGGTCTAACTTCACTAGTGGAGACAAAGAATCACCACCTGCACTGGACCAAGGCTGATTCCTGTGGGGCAGACGTCAGACCTACCGCTTCTCTCCAATCTTGTTCCCTGCGCTGACCTCAGTGCTCTCTACTTCCCTGCTGAGTTCCGTAATTCATGGCACTAGCCACATGTAACTCACAGATAAGACGTGTGATGATGGGGTTAATTAGAAAGTTAACAGGTTACAAGTCAGGATCGGCAATCCTCAGGATACAGTTCTTTCGTTAAGACAGGTTCTGGCCATACCTGAAGGCAAGCCTCTCTCTGGCTCTCTTAGCTTCTCCACAACCAGCCCAATAGTCCTCTCAATTCCCTGATCTCTTGGGCCTCTTGGAGCTCTTGAGCTGGCTTTTGCTTGGGCGAGTGTTACAATGCTTGTTGTGGTTGTCAGGTGCCTTTGTGTCAGTTTTGACTCATAAGGACCGTATGCACAACAGAAGGAAACACGGCCCGGTCCTGGGCCATCCTCACAATTGTTCTTATGTTTGAGCCCATTGTTACAGCCACCGTGTCCGTCCATCTTGTCAAGGGTCTTCTTTGTCACTGCCCTGCTGCTTTCTAAAGCATGAGGTCCTTCTCCAGGGACTGGTTTCTCCCGACAATATGCCCAAAGTATGTGAGACGAAGTCTCTCCATCCTTACCTCTAAGGAGCCCTCTGGCAGTACTGCTAAGACAGATCAGCCTGTCCTTTTGGCAGTCCATGGTACTTTCAATATTCTTTGCTAGCACCACACTTCAAATACATCCACTCTTTTTTGGTTTGCCTTATTCCGTGTCCCACTTTCACACGCATATGAGACAATTGAAATACCATGGCTCGGGTCCGACGCCCCTAGGTCCTCAGAGTAATATCCTTGACTTCCAACACCTGAAAGAGGTCTTGTGCAGCAGATTCACCCAAGGCAGTGGGCTGTTCGATCTCATGACTGCCGCTTCAAAGAGCATTGACTGGGGATCCAAGCAAGATGAAATCCTTGACACCTTACTCTTTTCTCCATTTATCAGGTGTTACTTGTCCGTCCAATTGTGAAGACTTTGGTCTTCTTGACGCTGAGTTGTAAGCCATACTGATGGCTACAATCCT
>NW_022103934.1:2767007-2768361 GCF_000313985.2 Echinops telfairi | reverse complement strand
CTTTCTCTGCTTCATCTTCCTGATGGTGAGGCACTCAGAGACCTACCAGGGACCTGCCAGAGCCCTGGAGATGCATCCACTGCTGTTGGATCCATGGGACTTTGCACCCACCAGCCTGTGATGTTCCTGCATTCTGCATCATTGCTTGTGGCTGTGTGAGTCTGAAGCAGGATTTATAGACTAGCATCAGACTTGTGGACTTGAGTTGGACTGGGCTGGGATGTTTTATTGATGCATAATTACTTCTTGATAGAAAACTCTCTTTTACACCTATATGAGTGTCTCTGGATTTGTTTCTCTAGTCAACCTGGCTTAACATAACATCCTACTCCAGAGACTAGACCCTCTTGATAAGCTGTTTGAAGTGTATGAGACGAAGTCTCACCATGCTTGTTTCTAAGGAGCACTCTGGCCGGATTTCTTCCCAGACAAATGTGTGCATTCTTCGGGGTAGGCTCAATATTCTTTGCCAGCGCCGTGTTTCAAAAGCATCCATTCTTCTAAAGTCTTTCTTATTTGTTGTCCTGCATTCCCATGCATGAGACAATGGAGGATACCATGGCTTGGGCCAGGTGCACCTTTGCTCTCAAAGTGACATTTTTTAAATTTGAACATCTTAAAGGGGTCCTGTGCAACAGATTTTCCCAGTTCAATACATTGTTCCATGTCCTGATTGCTACTTCCACGAGCCTCGATTGTAGGTCCAAGCCACATGAATCCCTTGGCAAGGTAAGCCTTTTCTCCATGTATCAGGATGTTGCTTATGGGTCCAGGATGAGGGTTTTTCTGTTACTTATATTGAAATGTAATCCATAAGGAGAGTCTTTGCTGTTCTTCAGCAAGTGACTCCAGTCAGTCCGCCTTGCTTCCAGTGGGCAAGGTTGTGTCAACTGCGTATCACTGGCAGTAAAGGAGCCTTTCTCTGCTCCTGTGGCTGTGCCGTTCTTCAGAAAGTCCAGCTTCTCGGGTCATTGCATACAAATTGAAGTGGGGTGAAAGTATACAACTGTGACACACATCTCTCCTGATCTTAAATCAAATGGTATGCCCTTGAGGGCGATCAGTTGCCAGACTGCTGTCTCATCCCACCACCTGGGTGAGCCTGCTCCCTGCCTCTGGGGACAATGGACAGGCTCCAGTAGGTGGATTTTTCACCCTACTGATAATGTTCCTATGGAGACCCAGAGACCACCCCCTAGACCACTCTCTCATTGCTGTGTAACCTATAGTGCAACTCCTCCCTGTGAAGTATGTCTCTAAACCATTGTTGGATGATCTTCAGCAATGTTTCACTTGCATATGGCATTATTCTATAATTTGAGTATTGAGTTGGTTCACCTTTCTTTGGTTACAT
>NW_022103934.1:2744959-2760518 GCF_000313985.2 Echinops telfairi | reverse complement strand
ATATTGCTGACTCACAGTGATCCTATGTCCAACAAAACAAAACACTGCCCAGTCCTGTGCCAACCTCACAGCTGTTCCTATGTTTGAGCCCATTGTTGCCACTGCCATGTCAATCAATCTCATCGCGGGCCTCCCTCTCCTTTGCTGCTCCTCTCCTTTCCCCAACATGATGTCCTTCTCCAAGGACTGGTCTCTCTGAAAACATGTCTAAAATGTGTAAGACAAAGTCTCACCATCCTTGTCTCTAAGAAGCACTCTGGCCATACTTCTTCCCAGACAGATCAGTTTGTCCTTTTAGTAGTAAGTAGTCCATAGTACTTTCAATATTCTTCTCAAGCACCACAATTCAAATGTATCTCTTCTTCTTTATTCAACATCCAGCTTTCACGTGCATGTGAGGCAATCAAAAAAAACATGGCTTGGGTCAGGTGCACCTCAGTCCTCAAAGTAACATCCTTGCCTTTCAAGGCTCTGAAGAGGTCTTGTGCAGCAGATTTACCTAATGCAACTCATCTTTTGCTCTCTGGACTGCTGCTTCCATGAGCTTGGATTGGATCCCAGCAAGACAAAATCCTTGACAACTTCAACCTTTTCTCTACTTATCACGGTCCAGTTGTGAGGAATTTGGACTTCTTTATATTGAGCTATAATTCATATTGAAGGCTGCAATCCTTGATTTTCATCAGCAAGTCTTCAAGTCCTCCTCGCTTTCAGGAAACAAGGTTGTGTCTTCTGCGTATCACAGGTTGTTAATAAGCCTCCCTCTGATCTTGATGCCACATCTTCTTCATATAAGAAGAATACAAAGAAGAGCAACATTCTTTGGCTCTTAGAATCCTTCAATATTGCAACTAGACACTTGATTTTTTCCCCCTTCAGTCTTTCAGCCTGAGAAATCTCCAGCATGTTGTTCCCTTTGGGTTTCTTCTCTAACCCCAGGTCTTTACACGTTTCATCTAACACTCTACTTTATCTTATTGAATTGCCCCTTGAAAACTTCTGCTCAGCTCTTTTATTTCATAATTTTTCCTTTCATTTGATGCATTCTACATTCAACAATAACTTTCAGTCTTTTCTGAAATCAATTTTTTATCTTTTATTTCTTTCCTGTCTCTTTGGTGACCATTTGTTTTCTTCATTGCGATGTTCTTGATGTCCTCCCACCACTCCTTAGTGTTCATTGAGTCAAATCTGTTCTTGAGATGATCTCAAAATCATGTGGGATGTACTCAGAGTCAAACTTCAGCTCTTGTGGACTTGTTTAAATTTTCTTCTGCTTCTACCTGAACATTCAGACCAACCAAACTCAGTGTTATCGAGTTGATTCTAACTCTATAGCACAAAGTAGAATTGCCCCATGGGTTTCCAAGACGATACCTCTTTGTGGGAGTATAAAGCCCCATCTATCTCCTTCTATCTGAACACACGTATGAGCAATTTATAGTCTGTTCCATGGTTGATCCCTGGTCTTGTTTCAACAGATGACGTCGAGTGTCTCCATTGTCTCTTTCTAAAGATGTAGTTGGTTTTGTTCTTGTGTTTTGCATCTAGCAGGGTCCATGCCTATAATTGCCTTTTGAGTTGTTGGAAAAAGGAATTTGCAATTAATAAGTCAGTGATCTCTAACTACTGTCCTTCTTCTTTGTGTCTAACTTTTGAATTCCAATCATTAGTAATTATTTATGCATCTTGATTGTGGGTTACAATGATGGGTTCAAACATAGGAATGATTATGACAATGGTGCAGGACTGGGCAGTGTTTCATTATGTTGCACATAAGGTTGTTGTGAGTTAGAAGTGACACGATGGCAACTAATAATGAACACATATTTAATATATTACTGTGATAGCTAAATAATCTGTTGTCAATTTAAGTACTTAGAGTAAAGGGGTGGAGTTTAGCCTGTCAATCAGGTCATTGCCAATGATGCCTCTGTGTGGGGATGGCCTTCTCCTGGGGATTCTGGGAACGCGTGTATTCCTCCCTGGAGGTAGGAGACACCCTCTCTCTCTGCTCACTCCCTGGGAGACATTGTAGCTGACAAGACACATAGAACTACTCTAGTGCCCTGAGTTGGAGGAAGCCACATGGAGACCCCTGCCAGCACTGAGATGCTTACAATGCCACTGGATCCACAAGACTTCCCATCCACTGGCCTGTGATCTTCCTGCATTTGGCATCATTGCATGTGTTTTGTGAGTCCGAGGAAGACTTTATAGATTGGTATTGGACATATGGGCTAATACTGGACTTATGGACTGGATCTGGTCTGGACTGGGATGCTTTCTTGATATTCAATTGCTCTTGTATATAAAGCTCTTTCCTATACACATATGAGTGTCTATGAATTTGTTTCTCTAGTCTACTCAGACTAACACAATTACATATGTGTTTACATGGGACCCACGGTGGTACAACAGTTAAGCTCTTGTTGGATAACAAGAGTTGGTAGTTTGAACCCATCCAGCTCTTCTAGGGGAGACAGACCCATCAGATACACACCCATCAGATGTGATGTTGAGTGCTCAAGTCAGGTAGTCTTTATTCCCTGAACTAATTTGCTGGTTAGTTTAAAGATGACTTCATGAGGGTTATTTCAGTTCAAAGTTGAAAAGTTGTTCCAAGAAAATAGATTGGGATCTCTCCACTCTCAGTGTGTCCAGTAAGCATGGTTTTAAGTAAGAATTTAAAGATCAGTTCCTCAATATCGCCCCCCCCCCAACCTTTGATCAAGATCTCTGTATTGGTAACGGTTGCTGGGTACCATCCAGTTCTTCGGGTCACATGGCAGAGGACACAGCTGTTCAGGGAGGCAATTAGAACCGCAGCTCAATCTGATCTCTGATTCTTGGTTGTCTTTCTTCCTCTGTTGCTCCACGAAATTCCAGACCACTTGCTGTATCTTGGATGGCTGCTTTTAAATGAGATCTATGGTTTTCAGCAGGAGCTGGACAACCTCCCAGTGGATTATGTTACATTAATGATTCTCAATCTTCCGCATGCCACAATCCTTTCATACAGTTCCTCATGTGGTGGTGACCCCCCAACCATAACATTATTGTGGTTGCTACTTCATCACTATAATGTTGCTACTGTGATGAATCGGGTGACCTCACCCCTAAAGGGGTTGCGACTCACGGGTTGAGAACCTCTGTGCTAGATACTGCTGAGGGACTGGGAGCCAGGGAGCAGAAGGCTGGGGCGTGTAGGGGCTGGGGACATCCAGGAAGGTCTTTCTGAGTTGGTGACATTTGAACGGAGTCTTGGAAAACATAAGTGAGTGAAAGAAGGTAGGCACAGAAAGGTCACATCGTGTAGGATGCCGGTGTCAGTTTCCTAATGTCTGCAGCGATAAAGTCCCCCGAACTGGGTGGCTTACAGCAGCAGAAGTGATTCATTGCTGCACCCTTCACCATAGCCTGAAGGCGGAAACAATGAAAATGTCCATCAGCAGATGCACGGCTAAGCAAAATGTGGTTTGCATCCTCAAGGTAAAGAGAAAACGAAGCCCTGATGGGCGCCACACCACGGAGGGACCTTGAGGAGATCCTGTTGAGGGAAAAGATGGCAGCTGCCGGTGACAGATAGTGCACTATCTCCCTGAAATGAAATAAGCAAGTATGTAGAAACCAAGACGACGTGCGGCCGGGGTGCTCCTGACAGGCCAGTATGACAGGACTTCGTCTTACAGACAAGCTGTCAGGAGAGATCAGTCTCTGGAGAGGGTCGTCGTGTTTGGTAAAGCAGAGGGATGGCGAAAAAGAGGAAGGTCCTTAAGGAGATAGACACAATGGCTGCAACAATGGGCTCAGGCATGGGGACCATTGTGAGGAGGGCGCAGGGCCGGGCAGGGTTTTGTTCTGTTGTGCAGAGGGTTGCTATGGGTCCGAGCCGACTCGATGGCACCTCACAACAACAACAACAACAACAACAACACAGTAGTCAATGCTTATTAGTGATGACTAGGGATGAAAGGACGAGGGAGGGGGGGAGTTTGTGCGGGAGGTGCTGAGTTCACCTTAAAGATGGAGACAGAGAGTTGGGAGAGAGCCACACTGATGGCAGATGAGACGTGTAACCAGCACCCGTGAATTGTCATTGTGGAAGTTGTGCTGGCAAATGTGGCGTGCATGTTTTTACCACAACAAAACCAAACATCCGTCCCCTACCCCCAAACCCAGAAGTAAATTGTATTCATCATCCTGGGGCTTGCAGACTCCTTCACTGCCGTGGAGTTGGTGCTGCCTCCTAGTGACCCGATAGGACAGGGGCGACCTGCCCCTGTGAATGTCCCCGACTGTAACTCTTTTTTTTTTTTGACTGTAACTCTTTATGGGAGTAGAAAGCCTCATGTGTCCCTCACAGAGTGGCTGGTGGTTTTCAATTGCTGACCTGTGGTTAGCAAATGGTTAGCATTTTAAAAACCCCGTCTCAAAGCGAGGTCACATTCGGGGGCCCTGGGGGTTGGGGCTTCGGGATTTATTTTTGGGGAACCCACTATAACCCACAATGTAACAGCTCCTCTGATCCGAAATACTCAGAATAAGGAAATTCACAGAGACAGAGCCCCCATACCAGCCACTGGAAGGAGTGGGGAGTGGGGAATCGCCCCTCCGTCCACGAGGGGTTTCCTTTTGGGGTGATAACACTGCATTGGGAGTCTTTGTGAATGTACCCAAAGCCAGTGAGTTGAAGGCTTAAAAATGGTCAGTTTTATGTTACATGAATTTTTACCTTGATTAAAACAGCCCAAGTGAGCCTGCTATGCACAGAGCAGGGATATGTGTTCGGGAGGTGAAGGGAACAGAAGATTCGGGGTGCAGAGTCCAGAGAGCAAGGGGGTGTGGAAGGAGACGGCCCACATATGGCCTTTGAGGAGAAGGGCTAGGGAACCCGCTGCCCTGGCTTTGTGTCATGTGTGGGTGACTGACAGGGGTGCATGCCCAGGTGGCCAGCAGTGTCTAGGAAGGAACTAGACACACAAGCACACATGCAAGCACATGTGCGCAGGCCTGGCTGCCTACAGGTGACATGACACACGTGCATACACACGTGTTAAGATCTGCTGGATTACATGCATGCACACACATGTGTTCAGATGAGTGTGCAGATGTGGGTGTGACAGGTGCTTGAGTGGAGATAGGCTGGCCCACATCTGACTGTGCCTGCGTTAGCAGGGCCCCTCTAGTCTCCCACATGCGGCACACCGTGGTGAGACCTGAGGGCTGAGGGCTCGTGTGTGTGTGTGTGTGTGTGTGTGTGTGTGTGTGTGTGGTAGTGGTGGGGGTAGAGGATAGGAGAGACTTCCCCCTATAAGGCCTGAGCAGGGAGCCCCCATGGCCCCATTTCCTCCCCTCTGCAAAGGCCCCAGGGGCAGCCCTGGCCTCCCCAGTCCCCTCCTCCTACTGTAAATTCTGAGAAATTCCGCCCAGCGGTTGAGCATGGCCCCGCCCCCCTCACCCTGTCCCCCAGCTGGGCTGCCCTGGCCACTGCCTTCCTGTCTTGGGGTCTTGGGGCAGGGGCAGGGGAAAAACAGGGCCTTCTTTCTAAATCCAGTCCCTAGACATCGGGGAGAGGACCCCTTCCCTTCGGAGGCCTTCAGGACACTTCTGTGGGCCTCAGTTTCCTCATCTGTAGAGCAGGGAGAGTTCTGGGCTGAGGGAGGTGTAGAGTAGCCTTGGACAGGTGCAATGAGCATCACTGACTTCCTGCTGCTCGCTCTCCCCCCACCAACCCCAGTGCCCAGGATGCTTGCTTCCCTTTCCTTCTGTTCAGACCCTGGGATCACCCCAATTCCAGGAAAGCGCAGGGGGATGAGCTAGCTCTGGGGGGCAGGACACCTGGGTCTGAATCCGGCCCCGCCTCGCCGGAGGCTGCCGTGGTCAGTCGCACCTCCTCGCTCTGTGCCTCGGTTTCCCCAGCCAGGCTCTGGTCTCTAACATCACACCCTCCGTCCCTCCAGGAGGCTGATGGCCTTCGCTAATCTGTAGCTGTTCTAGTGACAAAGGGTTAAGACCCTCAGGGGTGGACTCCAGAGGTGTGACTCCCGTTTCCTCTACCTACTCACTTGCCCAGCTCTGCTCCCCGCTAGACTGACCCCCGCGCTCCCCAACCCCCACATCCCCCCTCCCTCATGCACATTGCATCTGTAGATTTCCCAACTCAGATGTGTGTCTCATCCCATCATTTCCCAGGCCCATCTTGCTCGCCATGGCTCCAGGACAAAGACCCACAGTCCACTCTGCAGGCCCTAAGCCTCTGTACCACCTGCCCCTGCCCCCCAGGCCTTCGCCGGGCTCACTCTGCTCCCACCTTCGGTGCCCATTTCTGTGCCTGTGTCTCCCCCCAGCAGACCAAGCTGGTCCTGCTCAACAGCCCTTTGCACTGGCTGCTCCCTCTGTCTGGGAGGCTTTTTCTCTCATCCCCTCAGGCCTTCTCTGGTCACCTGTGGCCCCACCCTACTTTGTCTTGTCTCGTAAACACAATAGACTTCATTCTCTTAGAGCAGTGTGAAGTTGGCAGAAAGATTGTGCTGAAAGTTCAGACCGTTCCAACATAACACCCCTCTCCCCTCCAACCCCCAGTGTCCTTCTTTATCACCTTGCATTATTGTGGTGCATTTTGTTAGAACTGATGGGCCAGTAGTGACACTTTATTATCAATAATAATAATAAATTGAGGGGGACTGGAAGCACTTTCTGGTGGAGATCAAAGATTGCAGCCTTCTGTATGAATTACAACTCAGTGTAAAGAACATTAAAATCCTCACAATTGGACCAGTAGGTCACATCATGATAAACGGAGAACATATTGAAGTTGTCAAAGATTTCATCTTGCTTGGCTCCACAATCAATGTTCATGGAAGCCGTAGTTGAGATCAAAGGACTCATTGCACTGGGTGAATCTGCTGCCCAAGACATCTTTCAAGTGTCAAAAAGCATAGGTGTTAACGTTGAGGACTAACTAAGGTGTGGCTGACCCAAGCCATGGTATTTTCAATCGCCTCATATGCATGTGCGTTGGCCATTGAATAAGGAAGACTGAAGAAGGATCGAAATGTTCAAATAATGGTGCTGACAAAGAATTTTGAAAGTATCATGGGCTGCCAAAAGAATAAACAGATCTGTCTTGGAAGAAGTACAGCCGGAATTCTCCTTAGAGGAAAGAACGGCCAGACTTTGTCTCACGTGTTTTGGACATGCTGTCAGGAGAGACCAGTCCCGGGAGAAGGACAGAGGGGCAGCAGCGGAAAAGAAGACCTTCCACAAGATGGATTGACACGGTGGCTACATTGATGGGTTCAAACACAGCAGCAATTGTGAGGACGGTGCAGGGCAGGGCAGTGTTTCTTTCTGTTGAAAGAGGGCCTCTACGAGTCAGACCTGACTAGATGGCACCTAACAACAACAACAACAACTACAACAACAACAACAACAACATCAGTAAGACCCTATCAAGTCTCCTGCTAAAGAGTCCACTCAGACGCATGGTACCCTCTCCTGTGTCAGAATGGAACTGGGCCGCCAAGGGTTTTCAAGGGCTGATTGAAAACCGGTTGAAGGCAGATTCCCAGGTGTGCCTCTGAGTGGATTTGAACAGTCAGCCTTTGGTTTGTAGGCAGGCTCTTTGATGAAGTCCACAGTTCACTTCGTTCAAACATGACCATTGTGAGGATGGTACAGGATTGGGCAGTGTTTCCTTCTGCTGTGCACAGGACCGTTCTGGACCAGAACCAACTTGACGGCACCTGAGAAGAACACCAGTGGTCCACATTTGGGTTCCCTCGGTATTGCTCAGTTACAGCAGTGGGTTGTAACACGTGCCTGATGCTGTGTGTCTGCCAGAGTCATACAGAATAGGTTCCAAAACCTATTAAAAGCTCAACTCACTGCTATTGAGTCGATTCTGACTCACTGTGACCATATAGAACAGGGTAGAACCTCCCTTGTGGGTTTCTGAGACAGTAACCCTGAACGGGGCTGAAAAGCCTCCTCTTTTTCCCTCGGAGGGGCTAGTGGTTTCAAACTGCTGACCTGGAGGTTATCAGCCCAACTAGCAACCACTGTGCTCCACCCAGTCACCTTCCCTCCCTCAACCACTGATCTCATTGTCTCTGTCAAACGAACACACACAAAACCCCAAATCTATTGCCTCATGGAAACACTTTCTGATTCGCAGTGATCCTAAAGGACAAAGTCTCTAAGGCTGTAATCTTTCCAGACGCAGACGGCCATGTTTTCTCCCAAGGAGTGGCTGGCGGGTTCAAACTGCTGACCTTTTGGTTAGCAGCTGAGCCTTAACTACTGTGCCATGCCCTTTCACCCTTCCCGGAATCATACTGTATGGAGCCTTTTCAGAATGGCTTTTTCTTTCTTTCTTTCTCAAACTTTTTATTGTGAATTAGGTGAAGGTGTATAGAGCTGATCAGTTTTCCACAAAACAATTTATACATGTTTTGTTTCATGCCATTGATTGCAACCCCCACTGGGTTAGGCAGGGTTCTCTAGAGAAACAAACCAAAGGAATATAACAGCTAATTAGTCCACACAGCAATACAGAGGGCTCAGTTCAACTCACTTCTGTGGAACAGTTAATATACTGGAAATCCTTCAACTCAATGAGGGCTTCCTGGTCCGAGGTCAAGGAAGTAGACAGCCGAGTCTTCCCTTAGGCAATGCAGGCAGGGTCCCCCCACAGGCAGCACACAGCAGGGCGGGTCACCAACCGTCAGCAGCTCAGGAGCTTAGTGAAGCAGGTCCAGATGGGATATCAAGCCCAAGCAATGCAAGACACAGGATCCACCAGGTAGTGTAGCTCACAAGTTCAGGCTAAGAACTAGCTAAAGCAGCTGCATGCTGGTCCAATCACCAGAGAGCAACAGAGAGAGGGGCAGGCCTTGCTGAGCCATTTATCTCTTTGCCCTCTAATCAAACTGTGACCTGATTAACCCCACATGTTCCTATTGGCCAGGTTGGCCTACCTATCACCCCTGCAATGTAATACCCTGTATCCCACTTCCTCCCTGTGATTCCTGTTCCATTCCTTCCTAATTCTTCCGAACTTTGTCCTTGGGTAAATGCTGCCCTTTTAATCTCAGAATGGCTGATGAACCCACCCCCCATCCCCACCCACATATGTTTGACATGAACTTGTTTGTCACTAAATACTGCGGGTCCATTTCAGTTTTACTCTTCCTCCTTTTAATTTTTTTTCTTTTAAAATCATGCAGACCAATCTTTAGGTCCAAGGGGTAAGGAGTCTGGAGGGATTGTTTTCTTTTAAGTTTGGTGAGCTCTCACTCTCATTTTAATTTTGGTTTTTAGAAAGAAGCACACTGCATGTTTTTAAAGAAGCCCGCAGCCCATTTCAACAATATCCCTCAACAACCCCCCACCCCCACCCCCCGCTAAATGTGGTCCCTGTCTTTGCCCTTCTCCCTCCCTCCCTCCTCAATATCCTGTCCCTCCCTCTCCCTGCTCCTGCTTCCTCATGGTCAACCTAGTCTTATCTTTTGGTGTAAAAACCACGTCTCCTTTTCCTTATAATAATGGTGCTTTTAAATATTTATCTTCGTGAAATTGACTGTTTGCTACACATAATGGTCTCTAGTTTTGTCTATGCCTTGCGGTGTTTGAGAGTTATGTTTTTTTTAAATTGATTGATGCATAATATTCCATTGTATGACTGGACCAGAACATTTCTTCATATGGTTGTTGGACACCTGGATGTCATCTTTGGCCAATTGTCTATTCGTGTTTTGTGGCCATTTTTTGGTCGAGCCTTTTGTATTTTTCTTAGTAAGATGTGTCATTTTCTATAGATTTTGGAGATTAGCTCTTTATCTGGTGTATTATTGCTAAATATTTTTTCCCCAATCAGTGAGTTCTCTTTTAGCTCCATTGATGAAGTCGTTTGATGTGCGTAAATGTCACATTTTAAGCAGGCCCCTCCTTTATTTTGTCTTATAGAGTGTGGATAATTTTCATTCTGTTTGGTAGTGTTTATGCTTGGTATTAGGGTCCTTAAGTTTGTCTCTATTTTTCTTTCGATGGTTTTTATGGTTGTATGGCTTATATTTAAAAATGTTTGATGCTTTTAAGGTGTACATACCTTCCTAGTGTTATTATTCCCTTATAAACCTGTTTATGGTTTGGCTGAAAACTGAGACACGGGGGTAAGCTCATTTACAGACTGAAGGGTGACTAAGAGCCATAGTCTTAGGGGTTCCATCAGTCTCTATCCTACCAATAAGCCTGGATTTTCATTAAAAATAATGTTGAGTTTTGTTCCATATTGTGATGCCATCCCTTTCAGAGCAGTAAGTAGTGGTTGCCGGGCACCATCTAATTCTTCTGGTCTCAGGGACATGGAGACTGATGTTGGTATGAACCATTAGCCCATTGGATTAGTTGTTTCCACATGTCTTCCATTTCCCCATCCTTCCTCCAGACAGGAAGAGACCAACAGCTGGACTTTAGATGGCTGCACATGAGCTTTTAAGACCACCCCCACCCCAAGACGGGGCTTCTTTCACTTTGCAACATGCATTTAAAGGTTCCTTCAACTCTTCTCTGTAGATTGATCCCTCATATCTTTTTTATCACCGAGTAATATCCCATTGTATGAATGAACTGCAGTTTATTCATTTACTTATTGAAGGACATCTAGTTGTTTCTAGGTTTGATAGTTACGCATAAAGCTGCTATGGATATTTGTGTACAGGTGCTTGTGTGGATAAAGGTCTTGGACTCCCTTGAGTAAATATCTCAGGGTTTAGTTGCTGGGTTATGTGTTAAGATTATATTTGGCTTTGTTAGAAATGGCCAAACTGCCTTCCAAAGTGGTTGCACTTCTCTGCATTCCCACCAACAATGCAGCAGTTCCTGTACCTCCAAATCCTCATCACCTTTTGGTCTTGTCAGTATTTAGGATTGTAGCCCTTTGAGGACAAAGGTGGCCTGACCCTAAGCCATAGCATTTTCAATGGCCTCATAGGCATGTGAAAGCTGACCTATGTGTAAGGAAGGCCATGTTTGGATTATAGTATGCAGAGAATATTGAAAGTACCATGGGACTTCTAGAAGAACAAACCAACCGGTCTCGGAGGACGTACAGCCAGATGCTCCTTAGAAGAGAAGATGGTGAGACTTCATTTCATTACTGTGGACACCTTATCATGATCTGGAGAGACCAGTACCTGGGAATGGACATCATGCTTGGTGAAGTAGAGGGTCAGTGAAAAAGAGGAAGGCCCTCAGGGAGATGGATGGACGCAGTAGCTGCAACAATTGTGAGGGTGGTGCAGGTGTTTTTTCTGCTGTGCATAGGGTCGCGATGAGTCAGTGTAGACTCAGTGGCACCTAACAACAACAGCAACAACAACACAGCAACAACGCATCTTCTGTGGCAAGGCGTCTTTTTGGATCTTTTGCTTATGTGTAATTAAGTTGATTGTTTAATTACTGTTGAGTTTAAGAGTCTTTTGTATATTTCAGATATTGTTGTTGTGGGCTGTTGAGTCAGTTCTGACTCACGGTGATGGGAAAACTACCTCTTCATTCCCTAGGCTGCTGCCCTCTTTCTGGGAACAAGTCACCAGGCCTTTCTTCTGCAGAGCCTCGGTGTGGGTTTCAACTGCTGACCTTGTGGTTAGCAGCCAAGCCATTCTGCATTGCAGCACGAGTGGTCCTTCAACAGTGACCCATGGGTTGTTGAACTCAATCTGTTCCAAAGTTGTGTTCGAACACTGAAAAGCTTGCGAACGGAACACGTTTTCCCCATAGAACACAACGGAAAATCAAATAGCAGGTTCTGAGGTCCCCCCCTCCCCCAATACACGTACAAATGAGCTTCTCCAGGACTTTAGCACAAAGTTCACAGCCCAAGGTTGTGGACATAGCCCCTAAAGCAGCTAAACACAACAAACACAGTGCATTAAATAGCAAGACACAACATGATAAAATTAAATCACGGTGTGTTATGCAAAGCAAACGCGGAAAAGCACACAGGATGAACGTTTCAGCGCAGCCGCCCAAGCACGGTGTGTTGTCTGAGCGAGAGCAGCGCTTAGCCTGGAGCATCCCTGCGTCGAGAGACGAGGCCGGGGACTCACTGGCCTCGTCTCTAGGGGTTTCCAAGTTGGATCTCCGGTTCGACTCTGGGCAAAGGTAGGATCACCGAACAGATTTTCCGCAAATCGCTGTTCGAATAGGGGAAAGTTCCAGCTTGGAGCCATTCAACAACTGAGGCATCCAAGTCTTTTGGAGATGAGTCCTTTACCAGACTATGTGGTTCGCAAATGGTTTTTGTTTTTTCCCCACCTGCGGTGTGCCTTCCCAATCTTTAATATGAACTTTAACAGAGCCCTTGTCATCTGCCATTCTTCCTTCTTTCCATTTATTGCCTGCTGTCTGCTTTTCCCCCACTGAACAGAAAGCTCTGGAGTGCCAACCAGTGCTGATGGAAGGGCTCCGAAGTGCCAGTCAGGTACGGGGTATAGTGGTGAACAAGGCACCCCCGGTCCCTGCTCACCCAAGAAGTCACAGTCCGTTCAGGAGGCCAACACGAACCAAGCACACACAGAGAAAGGAAACGTATGGTGGCACTCATGCCTGGTGGCAGCTGGGCCTGCCCAGGCCTTGCAGGTCAGAAAGGGCTTCCCTGAGATGAGACCTACAGCAGGCAAGGAGGAGCAGAGAAAAAGGAGAAGGCAGGTGTGTGTGTGTGTGTTTGTGTGTGGAACGGGAAACAGCTCCTGAAAAGGCCCTGAGGGTGGAAGGGGAGATGCTGAGTTTGAGGCAAGAGGAGCTGAGTGGCTAGTGTGTGGAGAGAAGTCACACACGTGGAAGAACAGGGCGTTGAGGTCATTACGAGAGTAGAATCTTTGTCCTTAGGCCCATGGGGAGCCAGTGAAGGACGCTGAGCAGGAGGGGCCAGATTTGTTTCTTGTAGGAGGGTGAGCTTCAGGGGTTCCCAGTGGAAGGCAGACTGGAGGGAGCAGGGGGGTGCTGCGAGTCCCTGTAGCAAGGAGGGTTAGGGGAAGCATGGGGCTGGGGAGACACAATGGTCTGACTGGTAACTGATCCATGGGGATGGCCCGGGACTGGGCAGCGTTCCATGCTGTTGCTTATGGGGTGAGTCCCAAGAAGCCTGTTCACCATGACAACGCACAAGCCTCCACTGACAGATGTTGGTGGCTGTTCCTCAGGTGCCTGAGCCAGGTCTTTGTGAAAGGTGAGAATTCTACCCCTGAGCCACCCTTATGCCCCAAGCAAGGATCCTTAATGGGGCAGCAAGGAAATTAAGGTTGCACTGGCCTGGAAGCAACCACTATTCGGATTTGTGCGGCCTTCCAAAGATATTCTAGGTTCTTCAAAGAAACACACACACACACACACAGGCGTTTAATCTTTTTTTCTTTTTAAACTGCCTAAAAGTAACATACTATACCGAAACTTCTTTTTCACCTGAAATGTATCGGGAGATTCCCAGGTCTCAGCACACAGCTCACTGGTTTCTTTTGACTGTTGTGTAACATTCCTCTCTAGCTGCATGCGCTACGCTTAACCAGTTCCTGTATATTTAGCTTGTTTCCAACTGTCTACTTCCACGCTGTTGCTGTCCGTTCTTGGCACTGATTTGTGGTGACCTTACGAATAACAGAACACAACCCTGTCTGAGTCTGTGCCTTCTTCACAATCGCTGCCCTGTGTGACTGCATTGTTCGCCACCATACAAACTGCAGAGTATAATGGATAAAAGCGTGCACGTCATTTCATGAGTGATTTTATCTGGAGGACGAATTCGTAGAAGTGCGGTAGCGGGGGCCAGAAGGTATGTGTGTTTGTCATTTAGACAGATAGTGTAACTTGTCCTTGCCACATCATCAAGGTAAGGGAGTGCTGGTTTCCCACAGCCTCCCCAACATCGGGTGTTATCGGATCTTCTGATCTTTGCCAGCATGATGAGTTAAAAATGGTATCGCAGTAGAGGTTTAATTCTCATTTCTTTTATGAGGTTGTTGTTTTTCTCGTGGGTCTAAGAGACATTTGCACTTCTTTGGTGACCCACACGTTCATATCCCTTGCTGGCTTCTCCTTGTCGCACAAATGTTCTTGTTGATTATTTCCCAAGGGCTTTTTATATATTACAGAAGCTGCCCTCCTGTGTTATGAGCTATAGGGTGTCTAGGTGGAGCAAGGGGTTAAGCACTTAATGACGAACCTCGAGGTTGGCAATTCATAGCCAGGCAAAGACGACCTGGTGACCTCCTTCTGTCCTGCGCCACCCTCACAATGCGCCTATGTCTGAACTTGTTGATGCAGCCGCTATGTCGATCCCTCTAATCAAGGGATCCCTCTTTTGCGCTGCTGCTCCTCCACTTTACCAAACATGATCTCATTCTCCAGGGGCTGGTTTCTCCCGACAATATTTCTGATTTCATCCAGTATAGAGGATGAAATCTCTCCATCCTTGCCTCTAAGGAGCACTCTGGCTGTACTTCTTACAGGACAGATTGGTTTGCCCTTTTGGAAGTCCATGGTACTTTCAATATTCTTTTCCAACATCACATTCAAGTGCATCAATTCTTTGGTCTTCCTATTCAATGTCCAACTTTCACATGCATACGATGCAGCGGAGAATACCGTGGCTTGGGTCAGGCACACCTTAGTCCTCAAAGTGACATCCTTGCTCTTCAGTACACTAAAGAGGTCTTGGGCAACAGATTTACCTGATGCAAGGCATCTTTTGATCCCTTGATTGCTGCTTCCATGAGCATTGATTGTGGATCCAAGGAAGACGACATCCCGGATGACTTCACCCATTATGCTGACTGAAATAACTACAAAAGGATATATATGACATGGCCTCACTTCTGTCAAAAGATAAGGACAGGCACATGTGTACAGACTCATGTTCATTAGTGGTGGGAGGGCTGAAGGGGGGAGGATATTGCTTACGGAATATCGACTTTCCGTTTATGACTGGCATACTTGTCGTGATTAAGGGTCAGGTGACACAGTTGATGAACGTGACTGCTGTCAATAAGTTGCAGACCTGTAACACAGATGGACTGGAAAAAGTTGTGTCACAGACACATTTGCCACGGTGACCCAGAGAGTCTCTGTTGCAGCTGCTCACGCACCGCCAAGCTGCACATGGGGTTGGATTCCTTCCTTTAGAGGTTTACACATGCCAGTCAATTGGCCTACTCTACGTCCTAGTGCCTGGGGTCTTAAAAGTGTGCAAGAGGCCTTTCAAGGTACAATTGCTCTCTATTCATCAGGAGCAACAGGAGGAGGAGAGTCAGGAACAGGTGGTATGTGTGTGTGTGTGCGCGTGTGTTGTGGAAGTGTGGGGGTGTGAGGGGAGTTAGGATGTGTGGATAACTGCCTCTAGGAATAACTGCCTCCTGAGCCATGAGAACGCGGAACCCTGGTGGCAAGGGGTGAAGCGTTGGAGTGCTAACGGCAAGATCATCAGTTCTAAGCCACCAGCTACTCCATGAAAGAAAGCCGAGGCTTTCTACTTCTGCAGTGTTACAGTCTCTGACGTCCA
>NW_022103934.1:2740387-2742254 GCF_000313985.2 Echinops telfairi | reverse complement strand
TAGGTACCTTCAAGTTGGTTCCGACTCACGGCGACCCTGAGTACAACTGACCGAAATACCACCGCTCCTGCCTCATCCTCACAATTGTTCTCATGTTGGGGCCCCTTGCTGCAGCCACTGTGTCAACCCCCCTTGTGGAGGGCCTTCCTCTTCTTTGTTGCCCCTCTACTTACCAAGCATGATGTCCTTCTCCAGGGATGTCGCTCCTGACAACGTGTCCAAATTCCATGAGACGATGTCTCGCCGTCCTCGGTGTCAAGGAGCATTCTGGCTTTACTTCTATGGACACAAACTTCTGGCAGTTCCCCTGCCTTCAGTGTACTGTACCGTCCCCACAATTCAGAGGGGTTGGCCCTTCAGTGGGGTTTCCTATCCATTGACCAGCTTTCATATGCATAGGTGGCAATTGGCAAAATGACATCCTTGCTCTAACACACCTTGGGATTTGCCCAATGCAACACATGGTTTAATTTCTCGACTGCTATTTCCTTGGATGTTGATTGTGGATTCAAGTAAAATCAAATCCATGACCACTTTTCCATTCATCACAACATTTTCTATTGGTCCAGTTGCGAGAATTTTTGGATTTCTTTAAGTTAAGGAACAGCCCGTTCTGAAATCAATACCCCAAACCAAATTTGCTGCCATTGAGCTGATAGGACAGGGTAGAATGGCCCCAGTGGGTTTCCGAGACTATAACTCTTTCCAAGAATGGAAAGCCTCTACTTTCTCCCACTAAAGGCTATCTTGGTGGTGTTAGGTGCCATCAACGTGATTCTGACTTACAGCAACCTTATGTAAGACAGAATGGTGGACCATTCTCACAACTATTCTGATGTGTGAGCCCAGGGCTGCAGTCACTGGGTCAATCCATCCCATTGAGGGTCTTCCTTATTTTATTGGCCCTCCACTTTTCCAAGCATAATATCTTTCCACAGGGACTGGTCTTTCCTGACAACAGGTCCAAAGGGTGTGAGATCAAGTTTCCACATCCTTGCCTCCAAGGAGCATTCTGGCTGCACTGCTTCCAAGACAAATCTGTTTGTTCTTTTGGCAGTCCATGTTAGTTGCCATATTCTGCACCAGCCCCATAGTTCAACTACATCACTTTTTCTTTGGTTATCCTTATTCAATGTCCAAGTTTCACACGCAGAGGAGGTGATTAAAAATACCATGGGTTGGGTCAGGCTCACCTTAGTCTTCAAAGTAATGCCCATGCTTTTCAATGCTTAAAAGAGTTCTTGTTTAGCAGATTTACCTAATGCAACATATCATTTGATCTCTTTTCCGTTTCTTTCAGGAGCATTGATTATGTATCCAAGTAAGATGAAATCCTTGACTACTTCAATCTTTTCTGTTTACCATGATATGACCTATTAGTACAGTTGTGAAGATTTGGGTCTTCCTTACACTGAGGTGTAATCCATACTGAAGACCGCAGTCCCTTATCTTCATCAGCAAGTGCTTCAAGTCCTCCTCACTTCAGCAAACAAGGTTGTGTCACCTGCACGTTGCAAATTGTGAATACACCTTTCTCTATGCTTGATGCCGTGTTCCTCCTCATGTCAAAGCTCCTCTGATCATTTGCTCAGCATACAGATTGAATAGATACGGTGAGAGGACCCAATGCTTACGCAAGTCTTCCTGGATTTTAAAACCTGCAGTATTCCCTTGTTCTGTTCCCACAACTGCCTTGGTCCATGTACAAGTTCCACACAAGCACAATGAAGTGTTCTGAATTCCCATTATACTCAAGGTTACCCACAGTTTATGATCTACCCACGTGAATGCTTTGCTTGATCAATAAAACACAAAAGGTAACATCTTTCTGGTATCCCCTGCTTTCAGCCAAGATCCATTTTATTTT
>NW_022103934.1:2735627-2739129 GCF_000313985.2 Echinops telfairi | reverse complement strand
AGCAATCTTCTCCCTTGTTCATCTTCTGAATCTGGCCTGAGCCTCTGGCAACTCTATATCAATGTCCTGCCGCAACTGTGATTGGATGATCTTCAGCAAAATTTTACTTGCATGTGATATCAATGGTATGACTCTATAATTTGAGCATTCTGTCGCCCCCTGGTGGCTGAGTCTCAGATGGTGGGTTCCAGTCTTGGGGAATTTGTTAAATCTCTAGGATAGGTGTTCTGAGAATTCATCAAGAGGTCATCCTGGCAGTGTGTGTTTGGGGGTTTTGGAGGGAAGAGTTGGGGAGCACATTTGTGGGGTCATCAGTACAGATGGTCTTGGGGTGCCAGAGTATGTCCAATTTAGGACGCAGTGTTATCCTGGGATGCTCTGAGGGATGAGCAGGGGCTGGGAGGCTCTCTGTGGGACATGAACCAAAGGCCCTCCTAGGGGTGGTCAAATGTGGCCCTCTTGGGGGGTAAGAATAGATACTTGAATGAGGGGAGGCTGCATCAGTGTACCAGGGAAGAGGTTTTTTTTGCTGTTGTTTGTTTTGTTTAGTTGGAGTAGTAGAATGTGGGGATGGGCTTTGAGCACCAGGGAATCATTTCCTGGGCCATTGTAGGGGGACCTCGAGTCAGAACATAAGTCTTGTTGGTGGATATGAAGGTTTAGCGACGTAGGAACTTAGTGGGATGCTCGGAGCACGTAGTAGTAGGAGAGCTTTGTCGAATTAGTCAGGGGGAAACCCAGGAGGTGGTGGTTATGGGATGTTCAGAACCAGGGGGTGTTGGCAAGTAGCTCTTAGCGTGTATTTGGAGGAATTAAAACGAAATCATTTGTAGAATGCCTCTGTAGGATGATTCAGAGAAGGGATTAGCCTACCATAGTGCAGGGTTCTTTGGGAGGGGCATGTCTTGGGAGGCCCAGATCACGGAATCCTCAGGGGCACATTAAAGGGGTGAATGGAGGGACTTGGGACCCAGGGATATCTTGGGTCCATATCATAAGCAGTAGATCATGAGGATGAGGAGGGGTCAGAGTCTATTTTAAGGGTGGAGTTAGAGGGTTTTTATATGAGGCAAAGTGGAGGGGTAGCAAAGAGGAGGAGGCCCTTGACAAGATGGATGGACACGGCGGCTGCAGAAAGGGGCTTAACCATCAGAGCAACGGTGAGGATGGTGCAGGACCAGGCAATGCTTCGTTCTGTTGTACACAGGCTCCCTGTGATTCGGAACCCACTCCGTGTCACTTAATAACCACCACCCGAGGGCGCCGTAGTAGGGTCTTGGGTGGATGGGATAAGCAAACTCACTACCATCGAGTTGAAGCGAATGCACAGCCATCCCATAGGACCGGCTAGATCGGCCCCTGTGGGTTTCTGAGACGGTCACTTTTTATGGGAGTCGAAAGCTCCGGTCTTGCCCTGCGGAGAGGTGAGTGGTTTCGAAATGCTGCCCTTGCGGATCTCCGTCCAATGCGCAGCCACTGAGCCACCAGGGTTGGCTTATGAGGGAGATGGGTTTAGCAAGAATATCTTCAGGGATGGACCGTGGGAGGTGAGTTAGGAGGGAACAGGGCCTGGCGAAGGGGACGCGCTTTGGGGGCTGTCTGGGACCCGACCTGCGGGGTGGGGGTGCAAGGGGTGGCGGGAGGACAGGCGGAGGGTTGAGTAATGGAGACTTTACTGCCCGTCCCTTTCCGCGCGTCAGTAGCACTTGCGGTACACGATGTGGGGTCCCTGTTCCTCGTACTGCTCGCGGAGCACCCAGCAGGACTGGAACGCGCGCAGCGAGGCCAGGATGGAGCCCCCGATCCACACCGAGAAGTTCCTCGTGGGCTGCGCCGCCACCACCCCGTGCGCCTCCGGGGACAGCGAGCGCAGCAGCTCGGCCCGGAAGCGTTCCTCGAACCCTGGGAAGAGAGAGGAGCCCCCACACAGCAGCACGTTCTGGGCCACGTCGGCGCGCACCTCGGGGTCCACCTTGCTCAGGCTCTGCTTGGCCATGGTGGGGACCCCCACGGGGGACAGACCCGGCATCGCAGGGGGGTTGAAGAGCAGCTCCGGGCACTGGAAGAGCTCCTTGCCCAGAGTGACTGTCCTGCCGTCAGGGAGGGTCAGCACCTGGGGGTGCGGCTGCTCTCGGAGGCCTTCGGGCGCCACGTAGCAGTGGCGGTGCTTGATGTGCTCCACAGTCTCCAGGTCCTGCTGGCCCAGCACCAGCCCCGAGCTGCGCAGCATCTCCGCCAGGAAGGCTGTTAGGTGGATGCCCGCCAGGTCCAGGCGCTCGGTGGCGTGTGGCAGGTTGTAGCCCTGGAAGACCGGCACTGTGTAGGTGACCCCGTGGCCGGAGTCCACCACGAGCCCGCTGATGCGCCCGTGCGCGTAGACCGACAGCACTGACTGCGAGGCCACGTACATGGCCGGCGAGTGCAGAGCCTCGAACGCCACCTCTACCAGCTTCTCGCGGTTGGTGGCCGGGCTGAAGGGGGGGTCGGAGAACAGCAGCGGGTGATCCAGGGGGTCCACGCACAGGTCGTGTTCCAGTACGTGGCGCCAGATCAGTTCGGCAGCGTCCCAGTCCACCAGGATGCCGTTGCGCATGGGCTGCAGCAGCGTCAGCTCCAGGCGCCTGCGGGCTGCCTCGCCGATGAACGTCTCCAGGCTCAGCTGTCCGCCTTTGGTGGTCTTCTTGGGCAGGCAGCCTACAATGGTGGCCACTGTGTAGGTGGGCCGGGCCTGCCCTGCGAAGCCCACCTTACAGGTGCCGGTGCCCATGTCAATGACCACGGCACCTGTCTTGGATGGAGGTCTCTCACCCACCATGTCTGGGGAGTCGTGCGGCAGAGTGGAGTTCCCCAGGCCTGCTCCCGGGGCCTCCCAGGCAGACTGGGCTTGCTGGGGCTTGGAGTGCTTTGCGTCCATGGCTGGAGGCAGATGGGTGGACCGGGCTAGATGGTAGACTTGGTCTTTGAGACAAGCCCAGTCAGTGAGAGGGACGGGCGGCCAGCCCATGGTCTGTGACATCACTGTCCCTTTGCCAGCCACCTCAGACTTCACAATGCAAGAGCGGGTTGGGTCCTCCTGTGATTATTACTCAGTCACAAAGTTCTGACACAGGCGACACTGGGTGAACCTTGAAAGCACTATGCTGGGCAAGATCAGAAAGCACGGAGCTTCATCTCCATCGTGAAATGAATAGAGGCCATTGGTGGTTGCCAGGGGTGGGAGGAAGGGGCGAGGCTTGGCTAGGTGGCCCGGAGTTTCTGTTCATAGTGGTACACTATTACTGAATTGAGATGCCAAAAAATAGTTCAACTGGCAAATGTGCTATACAATTGAGGGGGTACTCGCCCCCACCCCGAAAAGTAGAATTAAAAAAAATTGTATTTAATTAAAAAACAACAACAACCTTATCACCTTCAAAGTACTCTGCATTACACTTAATACATTTGTTAAATCTGCTATTCCATTCTTGGAAACATTTTTCAAATTCATCTGTTTGGATGGCTG
>NW_022103934.1:2731121-2734251 GCF_000313985.2 Echinops telfairi | reverse complement strand
CTTTCTCCCACAGAGAGGCTGGTGGTTTTGAATGGCTGACCTTACAGTTAGCAGCCCAATGCATAACCACTTCGCCACTGAGGTTTTGCACTGAACTGCTAACCACAAAGGACTACAGTTCAAACCCACCAGCCACTGTGTAGGAGGAATGAGGCTGTTCACTCTCATGAAAATTTAAAGTCTCAGAGACCTAAGACAGGTCTACTGTTTTATAGGATAGCTGATTAGTCAGAATCAACTTGGTGGCAATGAGTTTTATTTTCTTTTGTTTTGATGTTGGTATTCCCCTTTAATGCAACTATATCCACAAATGGCAGAGCATACAAGGGGCGAAATTGTAAAAACTTCTTAGACACAACCAAACACCTTTAGGGAAGGAGCTGCTGGGTCTGGGGGCTCAGAGCCATAGGCTCCAGGGACAACAAGGTCAGTTGCCATAACACAGTGCCTACAGACTCTGTCCACCGTCTCACTTTAGTGAATAAGGACTGGGGTCTTAAAAGCTCATGAACAGTCATCTAAGGTGCAACTATGGGTCTCTTCCTCTCAGGAGGGAAGGCGAGTGATGAAAATTAGAGACACAAGGCAGTAATTTGTCCAATGGATGAATGGACCAGGCCAATATCAGTATCCACAACCCAAGACCAGAAGACCAGGTAGCTGGAGCCAGCTGCCATGACCAACTGCTCTAAATGGGATCACACTAGGAGACCCTGAACAGAGTGGGAGAACACTGTGGAACAAAGCCCAAATAATAAAAAAACGGGCCTAGTGGCTGTAAAGAGACTGGTGGGACCCTCAAGACTATGGCCCTTTCCATCAGTAGTCAAGTGGACATCCCCTGTCAGAAGGGTCACAAGGAAGAGACGAGGCAGCCAGGGTGCAGTATAGCACTCAACAAACATACAACTTTCCTCTAGTTCTTTAATGCTTTCTACCCCTGCCCACTATCATGACCCCAATTCTACCTTACAAATCTGGCCAGACCAGAACACCTACACTGGTACAGATAAATCTGAGCTCTCGACACAGGGAATCCAGGGCAGATAAACCATTCAGGACTAATAATGAGAGTAGCGATACTAGGAGGATAAGGGAAGGGGGGTGGTGATGGGGGACCAATCACAGTGATCAACATATAATCCCCTCCCAGGGAGATGGATAACAGAAGAGTGGGTGAAGGGAGACAGTGATCAGTGTCAGACATGAAAAAAATAATTTATAAGTTATCAAGGGTTCATGAGGGAGGGAAGGTGAAAGAAGGAGGGGGAAAAGAAAGAGGAGCTGATACCTAGGGCTCAAGTAGAAAGAAAATGTTTTGAAAATGATGATGGCAGCATATATACAGATGTGCCTGACACAATGGATATATGTATGGATTGTGATAAGAGCTGTTAAGAGCCCCCAATAAAATGATTAAAAAAAAAAAGACTACAGCCTTTTGTCAGCTGTCATGTCTGGAAATAAACTCACCCCCAATGCTCCATGTTTCAGCCAAACAGTAGACAGGCTGGGGGCCATTAGGTGTTAAGAGAGACTTCATATGGGTGATCTGGCTATTGGTCAGGGCTCCTGCCAGACCATAATGGCTCTTGCACCCCCCCCCTGCACCCACAGATCGTTGTGCAGAACCCACTGGTCTCGGAGCAGCTGGAGCTGTTGGTCCTCTACAAGGAGTATGCCGAGGATGACAACATCTACCAACAGAAGATCAAGGACCTCCCCCAAAAGTACTCATACATACGGAAGACCTGGCCCGACGGGAACTGCTTCTACCGGGCGTTTGGATTCTCCCACCTGGAGGCGCTGCTGGATGACAGCAAGGAGTTGCAGTGGTTCAAGGCCAAGAGCAAAGAGCAGCTGGTGTCTCAGGGCTTCACCGAGTTCACAATTGAGGATTTCCACAACACGTTCAGGGACCTGATCGAGCAGGTGGAAAAGCAGATCTCTGTGGCTGACCTGCTGGCGTCCTTCAACGACCAGAGCACCTCGGACTACCTGGTGGTCTACCTGCGGCTGCTCACCTCCGGCTTCCTGCAACGCGAGAGCAAGTTCTTCGAGCACTTCATCGAGGGGGGGAGGGGGTAGGCTGTCAAGGAGTTCTGCCAGCAGGAGGTGGAGCCCATGTGTAAGGAGAGCGACCACATTCACATCATCCCGCTGGCCCAGGTGCTCAGCATCTCCATCCAGGTGGAGTACATGGACCGTGGCGAGGGCGGCACCACCAACCCCCACGTTTTCCCCGAGGGCTCTGAGCCCAAAGTTTACCTTCTCTACCGGCCGGGCCACTACGACATCCTCTACAAGTAGGGCCACCCAGCCCAGCCATGTACAGAGGTTTTTTTGTGGTTGTAAATGGTTATATCTCACCCCACCCCCCTTTCTGTCCCACCACCTCCTGTATTTTATTAAAGAGGATGTTGGTGGTGAGCCCCATGTGTGTCTCCTGTGCTGCCCACCCCACCCCTTGGCTGCTGTGTGTCTGGCTACCCTCCTACCCACACCTCTAGGTGGGTCCCACCTTGTTTTCCCTTCTTAAGCCCCCACCCCCACCCCTACCCCCAGGAACAGCTCTGAAGGGTCAGGCCTCTTGGGGACGACCCTCTTGAGACCCTTGGGTTCGCTGAGACTGTTGGACTGGCCTTCCTGCCCTCCTTAGGGGCTTGCAGTTGGGGGACACAGGGCCACCCAGGCTTCCAGTGGCTCTCACCTAGGCCTGCTGCCCTGGATGGAGACCCCCTGCTTCTGCCCCCTGCTGGGGGCTGCATGGTTGGGACAGATCCCCAGTAGAGGGCCTGGCAGGAGAGGGTAGGCAGGAGAGCTGTTCTCCATCCCACACCCCCCTTCCTAGTGCACCCAATTTAGTGCCAGCCTTGGCAGGGGAGGTGTAGTTCCCAAGCTTGGGCAGGGCTCGGCAGTGCCCCCACTCCCCCAGCCTGTGCCTGCTTTGCACCCTCCCTGATTGGTCTCTGCATTCCCTCTCCCCTCCCACCTCCCGCACATGTGCAGTGTGGCCCCAGGCGGTGAGCTCCTTGGGGGTAGGCCTCAATAAATGGAAGTGCTGCTGCCTGAAAAAAAAAAAAAAGAGCACTAGGAAAATAGGTGCAGCTTACACTCAACTATCTGGGAT
>NW_022103934.1:2729086-2730293 GCF_000313985.2 Echinops telfairi | reverse complement strand
CCCAAAACTTTGTCAACAGGTTGAATCTGACCCATGGCCACCCACGTAGGTCAGAGTAAACTGTTTCAGAGGGTTTTCAGTGGCTGATTTTTTGGGAAGACCATCACCAGTCCTTTCTTCCACAGCGCCACTTTAGGTCAGTAGTTGACAGCCACCTGTTTACACCACCCAGCAAAATCCTTCCATGGAGCGCAGTGCTGCATGGAGCCAAGTGGGGTCGCCATCATGGAAACTGACTCATTGCAAGGGGTTCAGGAGGTGCCAGGAGCAGTTGTTCCTATCAGAAGAGGCTCCCCTTTCAACGGCAGAGACAGTTAATTTCAAAGGGAGCCACGTGTCCTACGTTTAAAACTGGCCCCAGGAGAACATGAGAAAAAGCAAGGGATGGAGGTGTGGGGAGGGGACCAGTTATGATCAGTGATCACGAGCTTCAGGAAGGGAGGGAGGGGCAGTGACAGCCAAAGAGTGCTGGGAAAGAGACGCGAGGACGTCCCTGTTTGTTCTCCAGGGTTGGTGGCGAGACTGTGCCAAGAAGGAGCCTTTCATGGCAAAGCTGGCTCACCTGGAAGGCTTGTGCAAATTTGGTGCCTGGGGCCAACCCCCAGCTCAAGCAATCAGAATCACTGAGTGCTGAGAAGCACCCAGCTGGAAAACAGAGGGGGTTGGTGATGCAAATGGTGAAGCGCTGTTATGAACCCAATGTTGATTCCTAAGACAGGCCTGCTTCCAAAAAGGCAGCATCCTTGAAAACCCGAGACAGCAGTTCTACTCTGGAGTTGGAAGACACTAATGTATGGACTGTGGATGTTATGGGACCTAGTCCAAACTGGGAGGATCCTGGGACTCTTTGGATGGAAGACTGATGACAAGTATTCACAAGCTGGAAGATGGTGGGACACAGAGCATCAAGCCAGGAGTCGTAACAACAGGTATGTTGGTCTCAGGCTTTAAAACTGCCATTTTAATGTGGCGTAAAATTCCTTGGAGAAGAGCTGGAGAAACGGAAACATCACCTTCAGAAACCAATGAGAATGAGAACACGACATACCAAAACTTAGGGTATACAGCAAAGGCAGTTATCAGAAGAAATGTCATAGCAATACATGCACACATAAAAAAGCAATGGAGACTTATGATTGATATGCTGGCACAAAATTTATAGCAACTAGAGCAGAGTCAACAGGACAATCCTACTAATAGCAAAAAA
>NW_022103934.1:2727001-2728672 GCF_000313985.2 Echinops telfairi | reverse complement strand
ACACCAAAATCTCCTGGACCAGATGGCTTCACAGCAGAATTCTACCAAGTATTCAGGGAAGAATTGACACCAATCCTACACAACTCTTTCAGAAAAAGGTGGCAAACTCCCAAACTCTTCTATGAATTTAGTATAAATCTGATACCCAAACCGAGCAAGGATTCCACAAGAATCGAGAACTACAGACCAATATCCCTAATGAACATTGATGCAAAATCCTTAACAAAAGCAATAGAATACAAAAATATATAAAACAAATAATTCACCATGACTAAGTGGGATTCATACCAGGGATGCAGGGATGGTTCAACATATGAAAGAACATTAGTATCATTTGCCACATTGACATGAAAAACTACAAGAACCACATGATAATATTGATAGATGCAGAAAAAGCATTTGAAAACATCCAACAATTCCTGTTTAAGACACTTAAGAAGATAGGAAATGGAAGGAAAATTCCTCAATATAAGATAAGCTGTATATGAAAAACCAACAGCCAACGTGGTAGTCAATATAGAAAAGACTAACACAATCCCACTGAAAAATGGGACCAGACAAGGATGTCCCTTGTCCCCAATCTTATGTAACATCGTAGTGGATGTTTTAGCTGACAGCATAAAGAAAACACATCAAAGGTATTTCCCTGGGGAAGGAAGAGGTGAAACTATTGTTATTTGCAGAGAATATGATTTTATATTGGAAAATCCAAAAGCTCCACAATGGGAGTACTGGAAGCAGTGGAGGAATATGGCAGAGTGGCAGGATACAAGATCAACAAACAGAAGTCTATTGCACTACTGTACACATTGGACGAGGCCACAGAAGATGAGATAAAAAAGGTGGTACCCTTCACAAGAGCCAAGCACAAATTGAAATATCTAGGGATATACTTGACTTGTACAAAAGATTTGTACGAGGAAAACTACAGAACACTATTACAAGAAGTCAAGAGTGACCTCAACAAATGGAAGGATATCCCATGCTCATGGATTGCAAGACTCAATACAGTCAAGATGTCAGTTCTGCCCAAGGCACTATATAAGTTTCATGCAATCCTGATACAATTACCCTCATCTTTCTTCAAGGAAATGGAAAAAGTGATTACCAACTTCATATGGAAAGGGAAGAAGCCCAGAATTAGCAGAGAACTCCTCAAGAAGAAGGACAGAATGGGAGGGCGTGCTTTACCTGATTTCAGCACCTATTATACAGCCACAGTGGTCAAAACCGCATGGTATTGGCATAATGACAGATACTCAGACCAATGGAAAAGTATGAAAATTCAGAAATAAAATAATCAGCACACAGACAACTGATCTTTGATAAGGGCCCAAAAATATCAAATGGGAGGCAGATGCCCTCTTCAACAAGTGGCGCTGAAAAAAATGGATAGTTACCTGCAGAAGAATGAAGCAAGACCCTTATCTCACTCCATGCACAAGAATACACTCAAGGTGGATCACAGACCTTGAGTTAAAATCCCAAACTATTAGGGTCATCAATAAGGGAATTGGGACAAACCTGAGGACTTTGGCGCAGGGAATACATAGGCTATGAGAAACAGGGAAGGACACATATCCAGATGAGTCACAAATTGACAAATGGAATATACTGAAGATAAAACACCTGTGTATATTGAAATAATTCACCAAGAGAGTAATAAGAGAG
>NW_022103934.1:2720664-2723235 GCF_000313985.2 Echinops telfairi | reverse complement strand
AAGTAGAAAGCAAATGTTTTTACAATGAAGATGGGAACAAATGTACAAATGTGCTTGACACAATGGATGTATGCATGGGTTGTAATAAGAGGTTTATAAGCCTCCAATAAAATGATTAAAAAACCCCCCAAACTGAACTAATAGGACACATATGTATGGATAGGAAGCACACACACACACACACACACAAAATAAATAAATAAATAATAAAACAAATAAATATGTTTTAAGAAATTGGCTCTTGTAATTGTGGAGTCTAGCAAGTCTGAAACTGGTAGGGCAGGCCAGCTGGCTGAAAACACAGGCAGGAGTTAACATTGCAGTCTTAAGGCAAACTTTCCTGGAAACCTATTTATTTTTAGTGCTTATCAGCTTAGGGGACATTTCATGATCTAGTACTCTATTGGACAATAATCTATTGTGACCCATAGAGTTAGTACAGATTTTTAAGACCTTCTAATTGATTGGCTCAGAACTGCTCATGCTATCCAAGGTAATCTCTTTTAACTCAGTTAACTGATTATAGATGTTAAGTCCATGTACAAAATACCTTCACAGCAGCACCTAGATTCTTATTGGATTAAATAACTGGCCTTGCCAAGCTGACACAACTAACCACTACAGGTGGCCCAGGTGAATAAGTGTGCTTTGAGCACATCTTGTTGTGAAATGAGCCTATAAGTTGTTTCAATTGTCATTCAAGTACTTGAAACATTTCCTAGCTTTCCTTGTCCTCCCTATGTCCGATAATTTGACTCCTTGGATGGAGTAAGTGGTTAACATGCTCAGCTGCTAAGTGAGAGAGTAGAGATTGGAGTCCCCAAAGGTGCCTGAAAAAAAAAGGCCTAGAAATCTACTTCACTAGAAGCAGCCACTGGTCTTACAACTGTATTACAGAGCACTGTTCTGCTCTGAGAGACATGGACTCATTAGGAGTGGGAATCAACTTGATAGCAACAGGCGGTGTCTCCAAATGTCAGAGAAGAGCCCTCATTTGGCTTGGGCAGGGGATCCTGTTGGATTGTGACTATCAATGGATCCCTAGACTTCTCTTACAAAGACTGGAGGTGAGGGATGATAGGTTTAGCCCTTTTTTTTTTCTAAAGAGGACTCAACTCATGGAAGAAAAACTTTTAATTGCTGTTGCAAAAAAAGATCTGTATGAAGTAGAAATTGGTTTCAGTAACATTCATTCAGAGAGTGTGTTCTAGAAACTGAAGGTAACTGGACGTGCACTTCTGGCAGCAATTGAATAGAACAATCCCAGGTGCTTTGGCTGAGGTGAACCCCTAATGAGGACGAAAGCCTTGTCTCTGGGGAATTTTGGGTGATACCTGGAGAAATATTATACTGTGCACAAACCACATTGAATTGTTTTCACAAGTGTTGTAAAGTTTCATACAGTAAAGGGTTTTTTTCTACATGCACTTCAATTTCACAGCAAGAGTGGCATAGAATACCTAAACACAGAAGAGAGCATTCATGCAAGATATCTAACTCCTTGATATAATAACGCATACAATTCACAATGATGACACTATGCTTACATCGAGGGCTTTCTGCAACTGCAAGGTGGTGGTTATGGACAGCATGGCCCCCGGGATCAGTATCTAGAAAGCAGCCACCACCTTCTTCTATGTGTGTTTTCTTTTTGCGATTTTTCTTCGTATTTCTTAATCAACTCTGCTGCTGTTGCTCCTTCTTAGCAAAACTGGTGAAAACAAAGTTGTCATCATTGAACATAGCACTCTGGCAATCAAGACGTTTAAAACCTTCAATCTCCTGGGGCAAAGAAAGCACTGTGCGACATTTACAACTCTGATTTACAAACAGGGTGGTCACACATTTTCCTGGCTTGAAGACTTCCACCACTTTCCTGATCAGGTCATCATAGGAAGTCTGACTTAAGTGTGTTTCAAAGCTAACTTAAGGCAATTCTGGTTCTGGAGTGATGTGAATAGTCCAATAAGTTCCATCCAATTTCATTCCATTCATTGAATACCCACAAGGATTGAACAGTGGAGCATCAATGACAGAACGAGTGACATCCTTTGCAGGAACCCCATCTTTCATGGAGAACTGGTCCATAACTGCTGGGTCCAGCTCACTCATCAGAACGTCCAGGGTGTGATCTGGCTGGCTGATGACTCGACTCTCTGGGAAATCCAGAGCATATAAGTACCAACAGTCAGAATTCATACGTCCCATACAATACGCTGCTCCATTTGGGAAAATTGCATTAAGAAACTCTATTTCTTCCTGGAAATTCCAGTGTGGGTACCCTTGGTGAGAAGGCTTCATGAAATTCTTACGAGAACAAAAGAAGCTTTGAATGGAGTCAAACCCACTGTAGTCCCTAGCAAGCTTCAACGGGGGAACCAGGGCTTTCAGTAAGAGGGTGGAATCACATGTCTTCAAAAAGAAACGTCTCTGGGAGACACACATGCTACTCTCATCGAGTACACAAGCTTCCTGCTTGCCAGTTTAGGTCACACTTATGATTGAACATTCCACATCCTTCAAAAGCATATCCCACTCGGATCTCGGGATGGTGTGAAGATCCCCAGATCC
>NW_022103934.1:2713242-2720308 GCF_000313985.2 Echinops telfairi | reverse complement strand
AAGGTCGCCGGCCATACTGTGTAAGCCTAGCCCATTCTTTAGAGCATGTGGGTGTTCCTTGCCCAGTGTCTCCAACGTTGCTGTTGTTAGGTGCTATCAAGTTGGTTCAGACTCATAATCACCTGATAGACAACGGAACGAAACCCTGCCTGGTCCTGAGACAGCCTCACAATTGGTATGCTTGAGTCTATTGTTACAGCCATCGGGTCATTCCATCTCCTTGAGGGTCTTCCTCTATTTCACTGACCCTCTTTTTTACCAAGCATGGTGTCCTTCTCTAGGGACTGATCTCTCCCGATAACATGTCCAAAGTACTTAAGATGACGTGTCCTCATCCATTCTAAGGAGCATTCTGGTTATATATCCAAGTCCAAGACAGACTTATTTGCTCTTTTGACAGCCCATAGTATTTTCAATATTCTTCACCAGCACCATAATTTAGATGCATTAATTCTTATTTCATCGTCTTAATTCAATGTTCAACTTTCACATGCATATGAGGCAAGTGAAAATACTATGGCTTGGTCAGAGGCTACAGCCTTGATTTATGCTTTCTTTCTTTTTTTAATGAGTTCCTTATTGCATTTATTATTTGGTAAAGTATAAGACTAGCAAAAAGAGGAAGACCCTGAACCAGAGGACTGATGTAGTAACTGTAACAATGGGCTCAAATATCATAAGTGCAAGGCTGGTAGTGATCTGGGTACTATTTCTCTCGGTTGTTCCTTAGGGTCGCTGAGTCAGACCCAACTCAGTGGTACCCAATGGCAACAAAGTGTGAACGTTTTCCTTTTCAAAGACTTAGGATTTGGTTTTACCTTTTTTACCCCAAGGAACATAATTCTGTGCATTGTTGGAAAAACAGTAACTTGATTAAAGATGGTAAAGAAACATTTCTTATGACCAATATAATCAATGTAGCCTCTAATAAAGAATCAGCTAAAACACGGTTAGGTGACCAGCTAAAAATGTTAACAGAGTATCAGACCCAGGAGGGATTCAATGAAATCAATAGCATTTGGCAACTAAAAATATCCCATCCTCCCTTATTGAGGGAAGGGAGGAAAATGGTCACTAAACACAGTGCTCAGGAGAGAGTATAGAAGATCAAAGCATAAATCTGACCTGAACAGTTAAAACTTTGCCAGTAGATCCCCCTTATGATGCAGCCTGAACCTGATCTGGTTTATAAAATTTTCTGTATTTTTGGTTTGTATTGTTTTCTTCATTTTGTTTGTTTGTTTATATTAGAGTGTATCTCAGAGGTGTTTTCTCAGCGGAGGTCACCCTCTTGAAGCTGTGGTATATGCTTTTCCATTTTTCAGTATATGAAAGCTGGGATAGATGAACCTAGAGGGACAGCAAGTGAATAAGGTGGAGTAAAAGGGAGACAATGTCAAAGAGTCCATGTAGAAAAAGAATGTTTGGAAACTGATTGTGGTCGCAAGTGTACATTCTATTTGACGTGATTGAAATTTGGAATGATAAAAAAATCTTGTTCTATTCCTTCTGTTTTTATTTCTGTGTTTATTTAGGTATAATAAAAATGGTAACAATAGCATAGATAAATACTAAACAAAATCTTTAAATTTCAGCAATATGTATGAGATCTTCTGCTGTAATCTTGGGATTTAGCTGTCTATTTCAGATGTCAACTTCTTCTGGCCATAAGGGCATTTGAGTGTGATTTTCCAGTCTTCATAGGATTGATTAACCCCAAGGGTATTTTGACCCTTCTTACAATTCTGAATGGTTTATTCTTTTATTTGTATATTTTAAAGTTTTATCTTCTCTTTTTATTGTGAATTTAGGTGGGAGTTTACATTTTAGAGAATCATTTTGTATTCAACAATTTAAGCTACTATCAACCAAATCCCCTCCTCTTTGATTTCTCTTCTTATTCTTGTGGGTTACTAGTAATCTTCCCCTTCACTCAAGTTAACAACTGTCAACTTTCTAGCTACTGATTCATCCTTCCTTCCTTGCCACCCTTGCAGCAACTTTTGGTAACCAAAGTCCATATCTTTTGGTATGAAAGTCCTTTTTGGCTCAAGTAGAAACAAAGTGTTTTTAAAATGATGATGTCAACAAATGTACAAATGCAATGGATGGATGTATGGATTGTTATAAGAGTTGTACAAACCCCCAATAAAATGATTTAAAAAAAAGAAAGTCCTTGTCTTAGTTTTTTGTTTTATCACAGTGGGTTTATATGATATTTGACCATTTGTAATTGCTAATTTCACTTCTCATATTATTCTTCAGGCCTATCCATGCTACGAGGTGCTTCATGGTCTCATCATTTTTTGTCAGTGCTGCATATTACTGCATTGTATCTTCTTGTTGTTCCAAACAGTGTTGCCATAGACATGGGCGTGCATATGTCCGCTTGTGTTATGGTTCTGTGTTAGGCAGGGTTCTCTAGAGAAACAAAACCGAGACACTTATGATTCTATATACATATATGTATCATACATATATAAAGGTATAGATAGGTTTATATAGTGAGAAGGAATACAACAGCTAATTACTCCACACAGCAGTACAGAGGGCTCAGTTCAACTCACTTTCATGGAACTGTTAATATACTGAAGGTTCTTCAATTCATGCTGGCTGCTGTTCCAAGGTCAAGGAAGCAGACAGCAGAATCTGCCCTCATGAACGATGAGCAGAATCTGTCTGCAGGCAACAGACACAGGACGGTGGAGTGGCAGTAGCAGGAATATGAGAAATTGAGGTGTAGCAGAGGCTAGTAGCTTGGGAGCATTGTGCACCAGGTCCCCATGAAGCCACAAGCTATAGTGGGAAGGTGACCGGATCCACGGATTGGCTTGGCCCACAGGTAGCGCAGCACATGGTTGAGGCAAAGAACTAGCTCAGGCAGCAGTGCACTGATCTAATCAGCATGGAGACAGTGAGGGAGAAACTATCCTCAGAGAGCCATTTAAAACTCTGCCCACATGTACCTATGGGAGTTTAGTTGGCACAATAAACCCAACTACCACAGGCTCTTATTTATTTAAGGTATATACCCAGCAGATGGATTGCTGGGTGTATGGAATTTCTATTCTCAGCTGTAGCTCCATAACACTTTCCATAGTGGTCACACATTTTTACATCCCACCAGCAGTGTGTTAAGGTTCCAACCTCTCTGCAGACTCTCCACCATTAAAACAATTCTGTTATTTTGAACTTGACTGTCATTGTATTGACATTGTTGTAAGATGGCATTTCATCATTGCTTTGATTTGCATGTCTCAAATGGCCAATGATTATGAACATTTTTTCATGCTTTTTGGTCTTTTGGATGTCATCTTTGGTTACCAGTCTGTTCATGTCCTTTGCCCATTTAAAAATTGTATTATTCATCTTTTTATTGAGATGTTGTAGTTTTCTATAGATTTGAGATTAGCCCCTCTTCCGGTGTGTTGTTGTCAAAGTACACCCCCCCCCCCACATTGTATTGTGGGTTCTGTTTTTACTCTTGTGATGTACACAAGTGTCTTATTTTTATTAGGTCCCAGTCACTTTTTGGGTACCCCTCCAAAACCAGAATTTTTTTTTCAAGAGCTATGTATTGATTTTTTTTTTTTTTTTTTTACAAAACAACCTTATTACCTTCAAGGTACTCTCCATGACACTTAATACATTTGTCAAATCTGCAATTCCATTCTTGGAAACATTTTACAAACTTATCTGTTTGGATGGCTGACAGTACCTCCCTTGGTTTTTTCTTTGTTGTCAAACCACTGTCCTTTCATGTCCCTCTGCATTCGCAGAAACAAAAAGAAGTTGTATGGAGTGAAGTCAGGTGAGTAAGGTCAGATGGGCAAGAGAGGCATGTTGTTTTTTTTGGCCCCAAACTGGAGCACTGAGATGGTTACATGAGCAGGTGTATTGTTGTGGTGGCAAAATCGGTCTCCCATCTTCCACAAATCAGGCCTCTTTTTTGGTTACACACTGTTAGGCAATCTTTTCAGAACCTCTAAATAGAAAGCTTGATTAACAGTCTAACCAGGTGAAACCAACTCCAAACGCACCATGAGTCAAAATTTACATCCTTTTGGGAAGTTGATGGATGTTCAGAATGAGGTTTGTCATCAACTGACATTTCACTTTTTTTGAAAGGAGAAAACCAGTCCTACATTTGAGTTTTTCCCCATAATGCTATCCTTGTAAACGGAGTTCAACAGTTTCTGTGACATTTTTCCTGAGCAGGAAACAAAATCTCACAGCTGCACACTGTTTTACTAAATCAACCCTCACAAAAAATGAGGTTCAAGCAAAATGGCTTTTATGAAAAAATTCACTATGACCAGAGAGAACCTTCCCAGATGAAGCCACTGAGTGCACTAACTCAGAGCGAGTTGCTTGATGCTCACCTAGCAGGGCAAAAATGTGTACTACAAAGCTGCACTCCGTCCAGCGCAACTCCATTTTTTTTGGGGGGGGGTTACCCCTCATATTTTATCTTCTATTGTGCGTATTTCCTTCATTATATTTGATAGTGTGTCTACGTTTGCCTCTGTTTTCTCATTGTTATCTTTATAGCTCTGGGGTTTACATTTAGGTCTTTGATCCATCTGGAGCTCGTTTTTTTTTTTTTGGGGGGGGGTGTTAGGTGGGTGAGGTTTGGTCCTATTTTAATTTCCTGCAGATGGAAATCCAATTTTCCCCACACCATTTGTTGAAGAGATTGCCTCTTTCCCAATTTTTGGGGTGCCATTTACTGAAGATTGACTTCGTCTGTCGGTGGATGGATTGATTCAGAGTTCTCTATTCTGTTGCATTGGTCTAAGCATCTCCCATTGTACCATTACCAGGACGTTTTAACTACTGTGGCTGTGTAATAGGGAAGTGAGAGGTCTCCTTCGTTGTTCTTCATCCTCCTTTGTTCTTCTTATTTGTTTTTTGCTTCTCCACACAAAGTTAGTAATTAGCTTTTCCGTTTCTTTAAAGAATCAAGATGGCATCTGGATCAGAATTGTATTGTATAGATTGATTTGTAGATTGCTCAAAATATTACTCCTTCTTATCCATGAATACGGAACATTCTCCCATTTATAAAGGTCTTTTGTGTTTTCTTGTAGTAATGCTCTATAACAACAACCATGATATATAAGCTTACAACATAGGCACTAGCCACATCTGACTTTTCTTGAATCATTGAGACTCATGAGAATTGGAGATTGGAGGAAGGAATGTATAAACCTAGGAAAGCTGCTCCTGGCCTGGTCCACCACTATTACTTACTTGCTATTTGATCAGAATAGATCCCCTGAACATTGGATTTATTTTTAAGGGGTGGGCATGAGAGTCCCTTTGCACAAGTGGAATCCCATCTCACTTCCCTCTGTCCAAGCCAAACAACGATATTTGGATAATGTGCCACATGAAATGATCCATTTCAGAGCTGCCCATTCTTTCTGTGGTTCATTGAAAGGTGAGTACATCGCTCCCCCACCCATCCATTCCCCTTACTCCCCACTCCCCTAAAAACTATGAAAATCTGTTTTGATAAAGATTACAGCCAAGAAAACATGATGGGGGAAATTCTACTCTCACATGAGGTCTCTCCGGGTGAGAATTGGTCGGAATTGACTTGGCGGCATACACAGCACCAACGCCAGGGAAAAGCCAAATACCAAGGGCTCTACACTCCCACTGCAACTAATTTTCTTTTTAGCGGAAAGAAAGGTCCAGGAGGGCTTTCTGATGCAAGAGCGATCCCTGGAGCCTTTCTCCCTAGTTGATGTCAATCTAGCTCATGGTGTTAGAATCCAGGGAGGTTTTATCAATGACTGCCTTGGGATAAGGGGGCTCATGAGGTGCTGAGAAGGGTTTCCCGCTGTCTGGACTTAGATCCTGCTGAGTGGGAGAGAGAGTTTGGTTCCCAGGGCGTGGGGAGGCCTTGGGGTTCTAGGTGTGAGTTAGGAGACACAATGGAAAGACAGATCCAGAGAACTGCTATTTATGTTTCCCTGACCGAAATTGATAGAATAAGTCCCCACATGAATTTGGTTGGAAAGTAGGCTTCTGGTCTACCTCTCTGTCAGCTCCATTATGCAAGCAGATGTCTAGATGTTAAACTGAAGACTACTTTTCTAACACGGTCGTTACTGGGAACTCCAGTGGTCAGACCTCTTGTCATAGAAATGTCACCATGTTGATCTTATGCTTCTTCATCTAAGAGGGTAAGTAACAAAGTACTACTACCAGTTTATTCCAAACAAAACGTTTTCTAAGATGTCTGTCTGCTCAGTGGGTGACAACAGACAAGTTATCCCTGTTCTACTCTGTCTTAGTCTCCTTACGGTGCCTTCCAAAAAATATCCAAACAAAACAGTTGCTTCTAAGGTAATCCACTGTGCCATTTGAATTCGAGCCAGAGAGGCCAGCACATAAGGTTATGACAACTGATTTGGGGGAACTCAACGGGGTAATTTTAGTTTATGTTCTTGAAGGACATAGTACAACCACAGAGGTTTATTATAAAGAAGTTTTAATAAAATTTGAAATTGCATTAAAGAGAAAAAGCCAGGAAAATTTCTGTTGGGGAACGTTTTTCCATCCTGACAATACTCTTGCTTATTCTTCTAGGGTAGAAAGAGCTGTCCCATGAGAATTTTGATGGGAAATCTTTCCAAATCCATCCCACAATCCTGATCTTACCTCTTCAGACTGCTTGTTCCCCAAACTCAAAATATATTTCAAATAGACATTATTTGAGTCCCACGAGGATACCAAAATTTCCATTTTTGATATGGTGTAGATTGAAGAGGGAATACTTCTTCAGGAAAGTAGATGTACCTCCACCTTCAGACGTGTGTATAGACCTAGGTGAAAGATATGTCAAAAACAATAACTTCATATCTTGAGATTTTTCTTAATAAAAGGTTTTATAATTTTGTAGTAATATTTTTTTGACCTAGCCTCCTAAGAGGGTTGCCTGAAGCAGGGAGGGACTGGAATCAAAGATACTTGTCTGTGATGCCCCTCACTGATCCACGGCCCTGCGGGGGACAACACCAGAGACACAGTGTGGGAATTGCACCCAATCTGATCC
>NW_022103934.1:2709918-2711414 GCF_000313985.2 Echinops telfairi | reverse complement strand
AAAAAAAAAAAAAAGATACTTGTCTGGTATTGGTTGAAGTCACCTTGAGGTTACTTTCTGGGACTGTCTCGCCACAAAAGGATCACCTGAAGGCATTCTTAGCTCTGTACTCCAAGGCAGAACTGAACATTCATTCCAAGAAAGAGGCAGCAATTAGAGGGGAGAGAACTCATGATTTAGAATAAGAAAAGATAGGGTTCCACATTATAGCCCACCCTCTTAGTAGCTGTGAAATTTTTGACAAATTATTTACCGTCTTCAAATCCATCAGTCAATACGATCAGATCTAATAAAAAGATGGACTCTCTTCGAGAGTTTACTCGCTCAATAAGTCTTTGTTGCACAAGCCTTGCCACGCAGTCTTGAGCTGCAATGGTAACTAGATTTGAGAGTCAAAGAATTGATATATTTGACAGTGTCCTGAAAACTCTTACTTATCTTGGCAAACATTCTCAGGACCACTCCTTAGTCAATTCTTTGATGATTCTCCTAGACCATCATTTAATTATTATCACGATCATTCCAAACGATCATAATTTAATCACTTAGTTGGGGCAGAAACCCTAGTTGTGCCTGCTTTTGATGGGGAACCTTGCCCCACCCCCCTCTGACTCACTGCTGCCTACTTAATTCTCACTCACAGCAACACTCTAGAACAGAGTGGAGCTGCTCCTTCAGGCTCCTGAGCAGACTGCTTTGTCTTTCTCCCATGGAGCTGCTCGTATATGTTGTCTTTCTCCCATGGAGCTGCTCGTATATGTTGACTGCCAACCGCTTGGTGAGCTGCCCAATGCAGAACCCACTCTCAAACCAGGGCTCCTTTCATGGGGAGTGATGAGTTTTATTGGTGACAAGAAGGTCGCTCTATTTCAGCAAAGACATTCTAACTTACTTTTTTTTTTTTTTAAATCACGGAGGAAAATAGGAAAAAGGAACAGATCAAAGGGCAACTCAAAACATTGTCAATGGGGCTCAAACCAAAAGTGCAGACTTGATTTAGGAACCCCGTGAGAAGAACTAAGCCTCAGATAAGCATGAACCGTGCCCTAGAGGTGTCCAGCTCTGTCTCCCTGACTGGAGTGATGACAGAAGGGTAGGGGAAAGAGCTTTGTTGTTGTTGTTGTTTTCCTTCAAAGAGCTCCTGGGGGAAGAGTGTCTCCAAAGCTCAGGGAAAACCAGGACACGAGGGAATTGAAAATGAACTAGAGGAGCTACTGGCTGAAGATTCCATAAACACGGGTTTCAGATGCGTCTGTGGCAATGGGAACATCTGGGAACCCTGGGAAGAAAGGTGAGTTTGGTGTGTGTGTGTGTGTGTGTGACACAGTTTTATTACACTGTCTAGGGGGAGAGGCATGGAAGGCAGAGGAAACTATAACACTTTTGGAATTGGGTCAGGATTTGATCCCAATCTTTTCTCTGTTACTTCTTTGCTGAGTGATACTGGAGAAAGTACTACATGTCCTGAATCTCTGTTTTTGCATCTAAAAAAATAC
>NW_022103934.1:2699767-2709020 GCF_000313985.2 Echinops telfairi | reverse complement strand
AGCTAGCACCTTTCTGGGTGGGGTTGTTTTTGAGAACAGTTAAGCACGCAGCTGCTAATGGAAAGGTTGGCAGTTTGAACCCACCCAGTGGCTCCACAGGAGAAAGAGATGCTACTCGGCTGTGGTGAAGAAGGCCGGCTAGGAAAATCCATAGGGCAGTTCCCCTCTGCCACTTGGGTTAGCTATCATTGGAATGGGCTCAACAGCACCTATCAACAACAAAAACAACATATGTGTGGGCAGGACAGGATCGGGTTTATTTGGACATACACAGCTCTTGACTGGGGTCCACAGTAAGTGCTGTTTTACCAGTTAGGACACTTGGACACTGGAGGGACAGTTTGACTATAAATTGGCAACAAAATGTAAGAGTTAAACGTTTCTCTCCCTTTATAAAATCCCTTGCTGAGCAGTCAGTTCGTTCCTTTGCTGCAATTTTTATGGAAGCAGAATGCCAGGCTTTTCATCTGTGGCACTGCTGGGTGGGTTTGAATGGCCGACCTTTGGGCTGCTGTGGACACGAGGAGATAGTCCCAGGATTTAGGCTGGGTCTGAACATCATACAATTTAGTTTTAAAAGTAACTGAAAGAAGATCTGCTAGCCCAAGTTTCTGTAGCCCATGGTAAGCTTATCTTCCTTGAAGCTCTGTGGTTCTCAGCGGGGGGAAATTTTGCCCCTCCTCAGAGAATATTGAAATCAAATGATGCATTGCCCTGGGCAAAACTGCTGCACAAGATCTCTTTACGGTGTTAAAGAGTAAAGATGTCATTTTGAGGACTAACGTGCTTCTGACACAAGCCGTGATATTTTCAGTTGCTGTCAAAACTTCAGGAAGACTGGAGGAGGACTGATGCATTTTAATGATGGTGTTGCCCAGGAATATTGAACGTGCCACAGACATCCAGAAGAATAAACAAGTCTGTTTTGGAAGAAGGGTAGCCAGAAGGCTCCTTGGACGAGAGGATGAAGAGACCACATCTCATATTCTTGGGACATGTTATTAGGAGAGCCCAGTCCCTGGAAAAGGGCACCAGGCTCAGCATAGTAGAGGGTGAGTGAAAAGGAAGACCTTTAATGAGATGGGTTGACACAGTGGCTACAACAATGGGCTCACGCATAATAACAATTGTGAAGATGGTGCAGGGCTGGGCAGTGATTTATTCTGTTGTACATGAGGATTGCGATGAGTTGGAATCAATTCAATGGCACCTAACAACAACAACGGGATATTTGACGTTGTCTCGAGGCAATTTTCACTGGCATGACTAGGAGGTGCTATTAGATTCAGAGTGCTGCGGAACATCCTACAATGTACTGGACAGCCCCACCACAATGATCCAAACCAAGAAACCAAACGCAATGCCACTGAGTTGATTGTAGCTCAGGGCGACCCCCTGTGGGACAGAGTCGACCTGCTCCTTTGTTACTTGGCTGTCATTTTGACAGAAGCAGTTTACGAGATTTATCATCCACAGAGTAGCTGGGTGGGTTTGAACGGCCAACCATTTGGTCAGCAGGAGACCTCAAGCTGCTGGCACTACCTAGATACCATATATAGTTAATGCGCATGGCTGCTGTGCTAGGCTGGGTTAACTAGATAAACAAATCTGACTTTCTTCTGCCTGGTTGTTTCTGTTTTGCGAACCCACTGAACTTTATCCTTGAGTAAATGATGCCTTTTAAAAATTTTAAATGGTTGGCTATACCAAGGTGTGCATATCTCACTAGTGTTACTGTTTGCTGTATAGACATATCTATTGTATGACTAACGTCTGAACCTCGTGGGTGAGTTCAGTTCCATACCTGATGGACACTTGAAGGCCATCGTCTCTAATGCAGCCAGTAAGTCTGGTCTCTGTACAGTTTTGAATTATGGTCTAAATTTCTTTCCTACTCTACCCAGGGCCTTCTAACGGGATCCCTTTCAGAGCAGCTGGTAGTAGTATCTGGAAACCACTGGCAACAACGGATTTTGTATTTTTAACCAAAAAAACATCTACTCCCAGATGTCCAAAGCGGCAACGTTGAGAAGCCCTGCTCTAAGCCAATGGGGCGAGGAGAGGGCATGCATGAACTGCTGATGGATCTCAGAGGCCAGAGGAGAGTAAGGTAGGTCTTGAGTTTCTAGTGGAGAAACTAGTTTATTATTCATCAAGGTAAAAATCATTTACCTGTTTACAATATGGACTAGGAGACAGTAATACAAAGAGGCCAGAAGAGAGTAAGGTGAATTTCTACCCAGGAAGGACAAGGTGCCACTGTCATTAAGAAGCACTAGGAAGGACCTACGAGCCGGGCTCAACTGAAGGGGCTGTAGTGTTGACTCATACAACCAACAAGAGCAGCATTGACCGAGAGAGCCTCCTGTGCTTTGTTCTGGGGCTAAGCACTGGCCATTCAGCCAGCAGTTTTTTTTGGTTTTTCCTTGAACCTATATTTATTGAACCCCTGCTTGAGTCTGTGACTGTGCAAGAAATATAAAAGGAGATACAACGTGATCCTCTTCTTGAGGAGTTCAGAACCAACTATCAGAGATATATCAACACACAGAAAATCGAGCTGGGAGGATTTTTGCTTTCTTTATGTCAAGGTGTAATTCATATGGAAGCCCATATAGTTTTTGATCTTCATCCAGTCTTCCCCTTCAGCAAGCCAAATTGTGTCATCTGCATATTGCAGGTTGTTAATAAGCCTCCCTCCATCCTGGTGCTGCGATCTTTTTCAAACAGCCCAACTTTTCAGGTTATTTGCTCAGTATGCAGAGTGAGGGAGAAAGATGAGGCTTTCTACTCCTGTAAAGAGTAGAAACAACCTCGGAAACTCACAGAGGCAGTTCTACTATATCATATAGGGTTGTCTTGAGTCAATTATGACTCACGAGTAAGTCATAATGGACTCCATAGCAGTGAGTCTGGTTTTGGTTTATGCAGATTGAATAAGTAGGATGAAATGGCACAACCCTGAAGCACACCTTTCCTGATTTTGAACCTTGCAGTATCTTAGTCTGTATTCAGATTCCTAATGAGCACAATAAAGTGTTCTGGAATTGCCATTTTGCCCCAATGGTATCCATAATTTGTTATGATTCACACAATCAAATGCCTTTGCATAGTCAATAGAAGTAGCTTTACTGTGGACAATATACTCAACAAAACACATCTCAACAATTCTACATATACAATTCAATGGCACTGATTGCATGCTTCAAGTTGTGTTATTCTTCTTGCTATTCTTTTCAAAATCATTCCACCCTCACTAACATACACTTGAGGCCCACTAAGCAAAAACCTACCCTTTCCCACTGGCTTTCATCACTCATCCCTGTTTCCAAGGCTCATCCTTGCTCTGGCATGCATCGGCACTTCATTTCCTTGGATGGCCAAATAGCTTTCCACTTTTTCTCCATTTTTCTGTTGATGAATACTTTGGTTGTTTCTGCCTTTTGACTATTGTGAATAGAGCTACCGCACACTTTGGTGTACACGTTTCTGTTTGACTTCCTGCCTTCTCATCTTCTGATTATATATCTGGCATTGGAATTCTGGGTCATATGGTAGTTCTAAGGACATCACGCTCAGTACAGTAGAGAAGCAGCGAAAAAGAGGAAGGACATCAAGGAAATGGATTGACACAGCGACCACAACCATGGGCACAAGCACAGGAACAATTGTGAGGATGGCACAGGACCGGGCAGTGTTTTGCTCTGTTGTACAGAGGGTCACAACTCGATGGTACCTAACAAGAACAACAACATACTAGTTCTATGCTCAACTTTTTTTGAGGAACTATTAAATCATTTTCCACAATGACTGTACATTTCCACCAGCAAGAATGCAGGTTGCAGTGTTTCTTCTGAACGTGAAATTTTGACTACAAAGGTCATTGGCTAGCTCCTGAATAGGTTGTGCCAATTGTCATGTTCAGGGATGCATGTTGCTGCTTTCCCACCTTGTGATAGGCATCATGAGTAGATCATGGCTTTCCCCCTTCTGATTCTAGTTGTGACCTGATGTCTCGTCTCAAGACAGCAGCCTAGGCAGCCTTTCCTAGTTGGTTGCAGTTGGCCTGTGGAATGAAGCTTATTTGCCATCCTAGCCTAAAGACCTCCTTGCCAAAGGTATCCTGTTATTCCTGTAGTTAAAGTCTGTTGCATGAAACATGGGGGATACGAACCAGTCAGTGACCTCAGAGTTCATTCTCGTGGGGATCTTCAGTCACTCAGGGCCACACGAGCTCCTCTTCATGCTGGTGATTGCTGTGTTTATCATGGGCCTTCTGGGCAACACCATCCTGCTTTTCCTCATCCGAATTGACTCCCGTCTCCACACACCCATGTACTTTCTGCTCAGCCAACTATCCATGTTTGACATTGGATTCCCGCTGGTCACCATCCCCAAGATGGCTGCCAACTTCCTTCAGGAAGAGCCTTCCATCTCCTTTGGGGGCTGCGCAGCTCAGATATTCTTCTTGACAATGATGGGTGTGGCTGAGGTTGTCCTGCTGGCCCTCATGTCCTATGACCGTTATGTTGCTGTGTGCTACCCCCTTCAGTACCCCGTGCTCATGAGACGCCAGGTGTACATGCTCATGGTGGGTGCCTCCTGGCTGGCAGGTGTGCTCAATGCCTCTATCCAGACCTCCATCACCCTGCATTTTCCCTACTGTGCATCCCGCATCGTGGACCACTTCTTCTGTGAGGTGCCTGCCCTGTTGAAACTCTCCTGTGCAGACACCTCTGCCTATGAGCTGGCGCTGTCCACCTCTGGAGTGGTGATTCTTGTGTTTCCTATGTCCCTCATTGCCACCTCCTATGGCCACGTACTGGGGGCTGTTCTTCGCATGCGCTCTGATGAGGCTCGGCACAAGGCCATCACCACTTGCTCCTCACACATCACAGTGGTGGGGCTCTTTTATGGTGCAGCTGTGTTCATGTACATGGTGCCTGGTGCCTACCACAGCTCACACCAGGACAATGTGGTCTCTCTCTTCTACAGCCTTGTCACCCCCACACTCAACCCCATTATCTACAGCCTGAGGAATCGGGAGGTGAGGATGGCTTTAGTCAAAGTACTCAACAGAGCTAGGCTCAGACCAAAGTGATGATCACCCAGAGGGATCCTGGGGTGACATCCGTGCCCCTCCATCAAATTAATCTCCCCAAAGCACCCATTTGTGGTGCAGCTGCTAAGGCCTTAGGTCCAAGGCTATGTGCCTAACTCCTGTGAGATCCATGGCTACTTGGGTTCACTTTTTCTCCCATGGACTTGGGGAAAGTAAATTTCTTAATTACTTCAAATGTATTCTTCCTTTGCTCTTTCCACAATTGAGAGGACCTGTTTTGTAAAGATGAGTTATCTCTGCTATTAAATAAATGGTTGTACTAACATGTATTCATCACTTGATCTGCTCAGTATATTTCATTTTGTTCTTGTGAATGTTTCACGACATAGGGACTACAATGTTTTATGTTAAAAAAATAAATAAGTGGTTCCCAGAGGGTGAGTAACTCATCAATGACCAGATATCTCTGATGCCAAAGATATTCCTTAGCCACTGTGCTATGTTGACTGCTGAGCTGAGATCTGATAATGACAATGGATTAGTATGCTTGTGTGTGCTGGGAAGTGGGGGATTGGGCCAGACAATATCTGATCAACCACAACTTCCTGAATACAAGAGCCAATGCTTTGAATGATGACAGAGGTAAAACTTGATTGCATTTGTATATTATTTATTGAAGTTTGAGGTTTGTTAAGATGTTCACTGCCCATTGGGGTCTGGCCACTTTATCACGAATTATGTGGGGTTGGAGCTGGTTCCTCCATGTATGCTTTCCTTCCCACCATCTCTGTGACTTCTTAATGGTATCAAGTATGCACCCCATACTTAGTGGGTATGCCAGTCTGTCATATTCTGGTGGCTCGTGTGTGACCCAGCAGTCACTCAAAGTGAACAGGGTTCAGCAGAGCTTCCAGACTAAGAACAGACTATGAAGAAGGAATAGACTGTCCACTTCAGAGGGAGTAGCCACTGCAAATCCTATGGATAGCATTGAGACATTGTCAGTTACTGAAAAGCTCATGAGCTCCTCGGGTCAGAAGTTACTAAAAATATAACTGAGGAAAACTGCCTTCACAGACTAAAGTCCATCATAATGACAGGGATGGGAATAAAGCCCGTGGGAACAAAGTCTTTGGGACTTTCATATGCTGATGGAGCGCAGCTCAAAATGAGAAGAAGCAGCTGTAAACATCAATTAATAATTATAACTTACAAGGTACAAAGCATGGATCTAGGAAATTGGAAGGCACTAAAAAGGAAATGGAACACATAAATATCTATATGCTAGGTGTTAGTAAGCTCAGAGGACTGGTATTGACTATATGAACCAGAAAATCAGATGGTTTACTGTGCTGGGAATGACACAATGAATAGAAGCAGAATATAACTTAAGTGCATTCACTGACATTTCAAGGTCCATCTTGATGTGTAATGCTGTCAGTGATAGGATAATATCTAGTTGCAAACAACGATATTTAATCAATACAACTATTATCCAAATTTATGTCCCAATCACTAAAGCTAATGATGAAGAAATGAAAGAATTGAACCAATGCCTTCAGTCTGAAATCGATCAAACATGCAATCAAGATGCAATGATAAATATTGGTGATTGGAATCCAAATGTTGAAAACAAAGAGGAAGGAATAGTAGTTGGAAAATATGGACTTGGAGATCTAAATGAAGCTAAGATTGCATGATAGAATTTTGTAAGACCAATGACTTCTTCATCACAAATACCTTTTTCCAGTAACACAAATGGCAGCTAAGCACATGAACTTCTCCAGCTGGAACACACAGAAATAAAATGGACTATATTTATAGGAAAAGAGATGATGGAGAAAATCAATTAGCGCAGCTAAAACCAGACCAGGGACCAACTGTGGAATAGATCACCATTTACATCATCATATGTAAGTTCAGCTGAAGAAAATTAAAACAAGCGCACAAGAGTCAACATATGACCTTGAGTATATTTCACCCAAATTTTGAGAACATCTCAAGAACAGATTTGACACATTGAACACTAAGGAGAGAAGACTTGATGAGCTGTGGGTGAACATCAAGAACATCATTCATGAAAAAATACAAATGTCATCCAAAAGGCAGTAAAGGGGTTCAGAGTTAAGATGGCATCCAGGTAGAATCACTGCCTTGGTGCTCCTGTTGCTAGATGAGAAAGTTAAGTGGTTAGGAGGCCAATACAGGGAGTCTGAGTGTTCAAAATAGATTCAGTGTACTAGGGTCTGGTTCAGACATACCCCTGTGATTTTCACCCACGAAGCAACTGGAGAACTTGCTGAAACGTGCTAAGCTCACTGCATCTATTTTCAAGCTTGACTAATCCCTTGCCAGGTCTATCAGGATGGCTTCTGCCATCCATTCCTATGTCCAAAATATGAGACATGCTGTGAGCAGTAATTTCCCCAGGCTGCTGTCAAAAAGTGTTCATATTCCTAGGCTCGAGGAGAACCTCCAAGAACTAGCCACAAGATTGCACACCAGAGTTTCCTTCTCTGCTATTCTCTCTGGTCCTGCAGTCCAGGAACACAGTGATTACATCGGCCACCCCTTTTCCCCCTCTCCCCAGCTCCACGCCTGCTAGCATAGGCAGCAATAGATAATTAGATAATAATTTGCAGCAATTGAAAAGCCACTGGGATATTTGCACGTGACAGTATGCAGTTTCACAGAGCACAATTGGTAGTGTTGTGCAGGATAGACACGACAAGAGTGGCACAGGAGTGCAGCCATGGGAGAATTTAGTTCCAGTAAGTGCCAAACCCACTTTGCTAATCGGCCTCCTTCCCTGGGGGACAGTGCATCACAACCCTGAGACCAGGGCACCAGAAGCCTATTTTAAAAGGGGGAAAATTTAGAACAAACAAATAAATAAACAAACAAAAGCACTTTGAATTCCAGGCTGTGGACCTTTGTGTAACTTTGAACGTAAGCCTCCAGAACTCTGCCCTTTAGCATAACATCAACATAACGACACTAATCGCTAGAGCACAGCCTAGGACTTCAGCATAACAACATGGGGAACAAATGAACAGGTTCCAATAGCCAGCCCAAGCCAAAAAACTGGCTCCATCAGTTCTGGGCTCCACATAGTCTTTAAAAGGCTGAAAATTGTGGCCCAACAGTCCAGACCAGGCCCATGCCCATGCTGTAATACCACCCCAATCTGGCTAGTGGCAAACCTACAGTTGCCTGCCTCAGCCCAGACTCCAAGCCCCCCCACTTCTGGTGTCCACTGAGTCACCACAGCACCATGCCTACATAGCAGTCCATTCCACCACAATAGTAGCCCACAGGTAGTCTTTGAAAACACTTTTACCAGACACACAGAAAAAGAACTCAGGGCCCCTTTCTCTCCAGAAACATGGCACCCAGTTCCAAAATGACTCGCAAACAGCAACACACTTCAATATGTTCAACAAGAAATGAGAAAAGCAAAACACAACAAAGAGGTAGTTGTAAACCTAACGACACTCATAGAAGAATCAGACCATGACCTGCCGAAAAAAGAAATCTTCAGAATGATGCTTGGAGTAATACAGGGATGGGGGGAAGCAATGCAGAACAAGGACACAATGATAGAGGGGATGAAGTCCATGCACCAAATGGAAATATAAGAACTAATGGATGAAGGAACAGAAGCAAAACACAAGATCACGGACTGCACCAACTGACTAGAAGAGACAGAGGATTGTACCAGTGACCTTGAGGACATTCAGGTAGACTTCAACAAATGGGAAAGGCAGTCAAACAAGATAATCAAAGAGGCAGAAGAAAACCTGAGGTCAATGACAGATGCTATGATGAGGAACAATATTCTAATAAATGGTCTACCAGAAAAAGACACAGTGGAAGACGTCAACAGCTAAATTAGTGAGGGAATTCTGGAAGCAAACTTCCCCACCTAAATGAATTAGAATCAGACACTCATACAGGAAGCAGAGAGGACACCAATTAGACCAAAAACTCTGGAAGAACTCACCAAGGTCCATAACAATGAAATTATCCAACTTCAAGGAAAAAGAGAAAATTCTAAGAGCAGCAAGAGCAGAAAAGATGGTAACATACAATGGTGCTCCGGTAAGAATATGCTCAGACCTGCCAGCAGATACCATGAATGGGAGGAGAGATTGGAGTAACATTTTCTGAAACCTGAAAGAAAAAAACCCC
>NW_022103934.1:2696926-2698409 GCF_000313985.2 Echinops telfairi | reverse complement strand
AATTTGTCAAACAAACGCTTCAAAAGATCATAAAAGAAATCACAGACTCTTGCCTTCTTTCCCTTGTCGAGCCTGTGTTATCCTGGGGGCTGCTTTCCCTTTGATGGTCTCTGGGTGGAATTTTTCTGTGTGGCAGTCTCTTGTATGTGCTTGGTGAGTGTTGTTCTGCCCATACTGGGTCGACGAGGATATTTTGTAGTGCTGGGCTCCTTTTAGCAGGTCAAGGCGAGAGGGAAACCCCAGCAGGACTAAGGTGAAGCACAATCCCTCAAGGCAGCCTGCTGAAACACCAACACCAACCTCCCAAAGAGAGAGCCCAGGGCTCTGAGACACCCGGAAAAATGACACCTAGTTCCAATAAATCAACTAAAAAAAAAAACCCAGCAAACTGCTTCCACAGTTTCAATAGGAAAAGAGAAACAAAACACAATGTCAGAGGACCACCTGGACCTAACAGCAGTTTTGGAAAACGTTGACCTCCCACAAAAAGAAATCTTCAGAATGCTGCTTGGAGTCATATAGGACATGAGGGAAGCATTACAGAAAAAAGATGAAATGATAGAGGAAATAAGGACCATGCACCAAAGGGAAATATGGGAGTTAAGGGGCGAAATAACAAAAACTAGTAGCAAACTCACGGACTGTGCCCAGAGAATGAAGGAGACAGAGAACCACACCAGTGACCTAGAGGATTCGCAAGCAGAAATTAATAAACGTGAGAAAAGGTCTAACAAATCCATCAGAGACACTGAAGAAAACCCCAGAGCTATGTCTGATGCTATGAGAAGGAACAACATCAGAATTATCAGCTTGCCGGAGGAATGCACATCATGGAAACCAACATCCAAAACAGTGATGGAATGCTTGGAGGCAAACTTCCCTAGCTTAATGAATGAAAACCAGGCAACTATCCAGGAGGCCAAAAAAACGCCAATAAGACTGAATCCCAAGAAGAAGTCATCATGACATATAGCTGTTAAACTATTTACTATGAGGAAAAGGAGAAAATTATGAGAACAGCTATGGAAAAACTGGCAACCATATATAAAGGCAAGAAGATAAGAATGTGCTCAGACCTATCAGCAGACATTATGAAGAAGAGGAGACAGTCAAGCAGCATATTCCAAAAATTACAGGAAAATAGCACAAATCCAAGAATACTGCTCCAGCCACCTTTAGGTCTCCTTAGGGGCTGTTTGCAGCTGTGTATGCTGTGGTCTGATAGAAATTGTTGACCCCAGTGCAGGGGAGCATATTTAGGGATAAGTTGGGGATTGGATGATCTGTTTCTGGCTAGGGGCAATTCCCACAGGTAGGCAGGTGGAAAGGGGGCTGCCACTGATGTGCTAATCCACCCCTTGGAGCACAGAGGGTGGGGTGGATTGAGCAGCAAGAAGGAAGAATGCAGTAGGCAAGCCCCAAAGGCTTGGGCCTCTAAGCCCTAGCTGCAGAAGCTTCTGCCAGATTTGAATCCGGTGCCTGG
>NW_022103934.1:2694141-2695819 GCF_000313985.2 Echinops telfairi | reverse complement strand
AAAAAGCAGGGGTTGCAATCCTAATCTCATATAAAATTGACCTCAAAGTGCAAATCATAAAAAGAGATAAGGACAGTATATAATGCTCAAGAGAACAGTACACAAAGAGCCACTAAGCATTCTATACATTTTACTCGTTGAATAAACGTTCAGCGGAATATGTCAATCAAATGATACAAAAGATGAAAAAAGAAATTACAGCCTCAACAATTATAGTAGGTGACTTCAAAACACCGCTCTCTGAGAAATATAGATCATTGGGAAGGGAACTCAACAAGGAGGCTATCTGATACTACAATTAGACAATTCGACCTGATAGATATCTACAGAGCTCTCCACCCAAATACAAACAATTCACATTCTTTTTAAGCCCACATGGCACATATTCAAAATAGACCACATGCTAAGGCATAAGCTGCAGGCTCCATAAACGTAAGCATATTGATATCATACAGACCTCCCTGCTGATCACTGTGGCATAAGATTGGAAATCAACAAAAGTAAGATAAAAAAATCAAGGGTAAACCATTGGAGGATGAATAACTCTCTATTGCAAAAGGAGTGCATACTGGCTCAGGTGAGATATGAAATTAAGAAATTTCTAGAAACCAATGAGAATGAAAACACGACATACCAAAACGTATGGGACATAGCAAAAACAGTCATCAGAGGAAGTCTCATAGCATTACATGCACACATAAAGAAGGAGAAGAGGCTTATGATTGATACACTGGCACAAAATTTACAGCAACTAAAGCAGAGTCAACAAGACAATCCAACTATGAGTCAACAAAACAATCCCACTAATAGCAAAATAAAAGAAATAATAAAAATTAGATCTGAGATTCAGGAGAGAGGAAATAAGAAAACTATGGGGAAAAAAATCAATGCTGCTAAAAGTTGGTTCTTCGAAAAGATAAATTGAATCAACAAACCTCTCGCGAATTTGACTAAAAAAGGGAAGGAACACATTTAAATAGCAAGGATGAGGGATGTAAGAGGGGATATTACAACGGATCCTAGTGAAATCAAAAGGATAATTACAGAATACTATGTAGGACTGTACACCAAAGAATTAAAAAACTTGGAAGTCATGGATAAATTCTTAGAAAAACCATCCCTCCCTAGGTGATCCCCAATGGCTGTCAAGAACCTCAATAGACCCATATCAATAGAAGCAATAGACAAGGTAATCAAGGGATTATCAGCCAAAACACCCCCCCAAAACCCACCTGGACCATATGGGTTTACAAAAGAATTCTATCAAGTATTCAGAGAAGAACTGACACCAAACCTACACAAATTCTTACAGAACATAGAAAAAGATGGCAAACTCCCAAATTCCTTCTATGAAACTAGTATAACTCTGATACCTAAACCGGGCAAGGATCCCACAAGAACTGAGAACCACAGACCAATTTCCCTTATGAACACCAATGCAAAAAACTGTAACAATAAACTAGCCAACAGAAGACAAAAGTATATAAAACTAATATTACACCATGACCAAGTGGGATTCATACCAGGGATGCAGGGATGATTCAACATACAAAAGAACATTAGTATTATTCACTATATTGAAATGAAAAAGTATAACGACCACATGATAATATCGATAGATGTGGAAAAAGCATTTGACAACATCCAACACCAATTCATGTTTAAGACACTCAAGAAG
>NW_022103934.1:2690945-2692468 GCF_000313985.2 Echinops telfairi | reverse complement strand
GACCATAGAATGGGAAAACATCTTTAGCAATGACACATCAGACAAAGGCCTTATTACTAAAATCTACAATACTCTGCTAACTTACAACAAGAAAAAAACCAATTGTCCACTTAGGAGGTGGGCAAAGGACCTGAACAGGAGTTTCTCAAGGGCAGAAACCCAAATGGCCAATAAATATACGAGAAAATGTTCCAGATCTCTAGCCATAAGATAAATGCAAATTAAAACAACTATTAGATACCATCTAACACCCTCAAAGATAGCCCAATTCAAGAAATCAGAAAGTAACAAGTGTTGGAGGCTACTGGTGGACCTGTAGGTATGTATGTACAGCCATTAAGGAAATTGATTTGGCGATATCTAAAACAGTTGGAAATTGAGCTATCATCTGATTCAGCAACCCCCCTACTGAGCATATATCCAGAAGAGACAAGAAACAAACCACAGCCAGACATCTGTGCCCCAGTGTTCTTCGCCACACAGTTCACAATTGTAAGGAGTGGGGAATAGCCCAAATTTCCATCAACAGACGAATGGATTAAAAACTGTGGTACATACATACAATGGAGTATTACACATCCCTAAAAAGCAGTGATGAATGCATGAAGCACATCACTGCATGGGAAGAATTGGAGGGAATTATGCTAAATGAAGTAAATGAAGCACAAAAGGACAAATACTACACGAGTCTGCCGAGGTAAGTTTAAAAAATCCAAAAGGGGCAAAGGGGAGAAGCTACTGCATACATATGTCCCTGTGGTGAGGTCCAGGTAATATGACAGGGGCCAGACTAAACCCAGGGATACATATGGTAGCCCACTTAAAAGGAGGGGGAAAAAAAGACATGGGTAGCCAGGGGAACAGGGAACTAACCCACACAGGGGGAGGGTGTTGATTGTGTCTCCACAGGGAAAGAGGGACCAGACTTTACCCTGGTGCTCCAAGACAAGAACGCAACCACTTACATGAAGCAGGGAACCAATAGAGAGGCCTGGTGGGCCGACCCCATTACTAAGTGGACAGCACCACCACCCCTCCTCCCACCCCACCCGAGAAGAATTCACTCCAGAGGACAGCATTGAAGTTACGGCTCAAGGAGAGGGACTTGTCTGATGAGAGCATACAGGAGCCAGCAAGGGGGGAAGGGGAAAAAAAAAGAGTGAAGCACATCCTGCCTCACCAAGCCCAGAGGACAATGTTTCTGCTCAGAGCAGCAATGCAGAGAGACGACCACAGGGCTGGTCCCACCAGAGGACACAGCATTCCTCACTGATCCATAGCACCATGGGGGACAACACTAGAGACACATGGCTGGAATTGTGCCTGCCCTGAGCCCACTATGATGAAATCAGTCACTGGGGCATGAAGCAGAGCAGCGGAGTGGTGAAGGGGGGCATAGAGCAAATGAAGTCCCCACGAAATGCCAGGGTTAGATGTGGGCCAGGACATGACACCCATGAGACTCAACTGGAAAGTACTTGTAATGGACAACAAATAGACCTTGAACTATTTATAAGGTTTTT
>NW_022103934.1:2686854-2689089 GCF_000313985.2 Echinops telfairi | reverse complement strand
TTAAAAGGATAATCACAAAGTATTATGAAAGTCTGTATTCTACTGAATTCAGCAACGTGGAAAACATAGACAAATACTTGGAAAAACAATCCCTCCCTAGATTATGCCAGATAGAGGTCAAGAACCTCAACAGACCCGTAGCAAAATAATGATATGATTATCAAGAAACTATCAATGAAAACAGCTCCCAGACTAGACAGCTTCAAAGGAGAATTATATCCAGCATTCAGGAAAGAGCTAACACGAATCTTCCACAAATTATTCCAGAGCATAGAAAAAGATGGGAAACTCCAAAACTCAATCTACAAAGCCAGTATAACTTTGGTATCCAAACAAGACAAGGAGTCCATAGGAATAGAGAACTACTAACTGATATCTCTAATGAACATAGATGCAAAAATCCTTAATAAAATATTGGCCAATAGAACACAAAAGTATATAAAACATATCATTCATCATGATCGGGTGGGATTCATTCCAGGGATGCAGGAGTGATTCAACATCTGGAAATCAGCAAAACCCATCACATTGATAAGAAAAAGGATAAGAACCCATGATAACAAAGAAAAAGCATTTGACAACATCCAACACCCATACCTAATTAAGACAATCAAGAAGATAGGAATGGAAAGTAAAAGCCCTACTTGACTTGCTCTCTGTGTTTCTTTATCGTCACTCTCTGAGTTAGTTAAAGTTTATAGTGCCCACCTGGCAGATAAACACACGTGGGGTTAATTGAAGGGCAGAGAGATAAATGGCTCAGTGAGTCTGGCCTCTCTTGTTCTCAGGTTTCTTGCTTTGTGATGGTCGGACCAGGGTGCAGCTGCCTTAGCTAGTTCTCTGCCTCAGTTGGCAAGGCTCACTTCCTACAAGACACCCCCGAGGAGAAGCTGCAAGCACAAACCTACCCCGATGCAGCCCTGGGTGCTGGACCATCTGTGTGGAGACCCCTGCCAGGGCTGAGATGCTTACACGTTCACTGTTTCGGCATTCCTCCTGCAGTCGGCATCATAGTGTGTGTTTTGTGAGATGGAAGAGGACTTGTGGATCACTATTGGACATATGGGCTAATGTTGGACTTGTGGGCTTAGACAGTATGGAGATGGGATGCTTTGTTGATGTGCGGTTACCCTTTATATAAAACTCGCTCTTATACATTAGTTTCTGTGGATTTGTTTATCTAAACTACCCAGACTAATACACACTCTCTGAAGCTCTGTGACCCAGTATTCTTTCTATACTCTTAACATAGCTCTGTAGAAAGTTCCCAAGGGTGCTGAGAAGAGGGGGGAATCCTCCCAAAGAGTCCCACAGGAGTATTTTCCCTTCCTGACTCAGTAAAACTCTCCACCCCACCCCCGCCATGATCTGTGTAAAAGAACACGCATAGAAGGCCTTTTCAAGCCAATATGTAGACACCCACATAGTTCACAGGTTGAAAAGATAACACACACAAAAATAATTAGCAATGAATGCAACTGTCATTCATGGTCTCTCCAGGAGTGTCAGAGTAGAACTGTGTTTCCCAGAGTTTCAATAGCCAGGTGTGATTTCAGGGATCCCATGGAGCATAGTGGGTAGTAGCTGGGCTTCTAATTAAAAGGGGAGCAGATAGTAAGCACCAGGCCCTCCACAGAAGAGGAGGCTATTACTCCCAGAGAGAATTAGTTTCAGAAATCCACAGGGAAATTTCTACTTCACTCTATTGGGTTGCTATGTTTCAGATTTCATTCGATGGCAGTGGGTTTGGGGGTTATATTTCAGAAAATGATTGCCAGGAATTTTTTTCTAGGTACCTCTGGGTGCTAATCTTTGGTTTAGAAGTCAATTGTGTTGTTGACCATCAGTGTAAGTGCCTGTAGAATGAGTGTGTTTAATGTGACAAAGGAAAGACAAATAGAAACCCTGTGTGCTGCAGAAACGGGTTTAATGAACAACAGTTTGGGTGTCATACAGGGCAGCATAGCTGAGAACAAGAAGGCAGGGTTGGTTTTATGGAGAGGTGCCAGTAGACCTTGGGGGCTGTTGGTTGGTGAAGACTCTCAGGGCTGCATACGTCCAGCACTTCCATTCTGTTTCCCGTGCAGGTCTCAGGGCATCCCCATTCTTTTCTCTGCCTCAGTCGCAAGCTGATCTGCCTGGATGGCCTCAGCCAATTTCTTCCTTGCTGTCTCCACTTTCTGAGTCTGTCTCTTGATATCAGCACAGGTTATCTCTTGTCCTTGGATGAGAGGA